>NW_017189516.1:2830078-3141027 GCF_001704415.2 Capra hircus | reverse complement strand
GATGTAGAGGTATTTCTTTTTTCTAGATTATTTTGTAGTAATTTTAAACCTTAGAAATGGAGACTAATCTCACTTAAACTTTGATCAAACAATGCTTAGTTGATTTGATTTTTACTATTTCTGAATGCTTTTAGGAAAAAAGGTATTTCTTAAACAAAAACATTATAGATAATTAAAAATAGTGGATACTAAAAAATAAAATAGCTTTGCTTTTTGTTATTAATTTACTTATGTTTTTAGATCATATGTTGTGGTCTGGGAAATCACTTTAAAGGAAACATACAGCTACCTGTGAAAAACTAGTAAAATCTTGAGAGGTTTTTCCAAATTCTGATAGCCTGAGCCCATGTGAAGGAATAGACAGCCTTCTTTCAGAATAATGTGTTACGCTTCCTAAGCCTTATAACACTTCTTAAAAGATTTCCTCCCCAGAGGTAGGAGATAGGCCAGATATTTGGTCCCAGAGTGCTGTTCTTCTTTTTAGGCATGGGATTCTGCTGAATATAAATTGAAAATAGGTAGAAGAAGGAAAAAGAATAGTAAGTATTAACTATGAATAAACTTAAATTCTGCAATTACTCATAATTCAGTCAGTTTTACTCACTGGCAATCATGAGTATACAAAAATGTCAGAAAACAAAGTCCTTCATAATTATACATTAAATGCAAATTAATGAATTCTTAATGTTTTTAATAGTATCTTTTACAAGACCAAATTTTAAATTAGCTCACATTTTCCTAAATTCATTCAAATAACTAAAATTAAGTAACAGTATTAGTATAATACTATGTAGTGGTGCTCTTAAGATGAAAGTATAGGAGTGCTTGATCCCAGAGTGCTGTTCACTCTTATCATCTGGCTAGGGAAATGAGTTCCACATATGAAAATTTAGCTGTCAATATGAGACAGTTTATGATTAAGTACTAAATGAATTATGTACATAATAAATGCTATAAAATTTCAGGAAGGACATATAACAGGAGTGGTTAGGTTTTGGCCTAATAGAGAAGGTAGGACTTGTACTAGGGCTAGACAGACGGATCAGATATTACATGGCGGTAGGATATTCTGTTTAGAAGTAATGATGTGTGGAAAGGTACAGAGATAGGAGTAAAGTGCTGGAATTAAGGCATCCTGTTTGAGATTGAGTAATACCAACCTAGACAGAGGCATTAGAAGGCAGAGACATTACTTTGCTAACAAAGATCCATCTAGTCAAGGCTATGGTTTTTCCAGTAGTCATGTGTGGATGTGAGAGTTGTACCATAAAGAAAGCTGAGCACCAAAGAATTGATGCTTTTGAACTGTGGTTTTGGAGAAGACTCTTGAGAGTCCCTTGGACTGCAAGGAGATCCAACCAGTCCATCCTAAAGGAAATCAGTCCTGAATATTCACTGGAAGGACTGATGCTGAAGCTGAAACTCCAATACTTTGGCCACCTGATACGAAGGACTGAGTCATTTGAAAAGACCCTAATGCTGGGAAGATTAAGGTGGGGAGGAGAAGGGGTTGACAGAAGGTGAGATGGTTGTATGGCATCACTGACTCATGGACGTGAATTTGAGTCAACTCCGGGAGTTGGTGATGGACAGGAAGGCCTAGTGTGCTGCAGTCCATGGCGTCGCAAAGAGTTGGACATGACTGAGCGACCGAACTGACTGAAGGTTGTGTAAAAGCTAGATGAATTATTTGGAAATAGATGATAAAGAACCTTGAATAACCAGTGAAAGAGCTTGGAGATTGTGTTCTGAAGGTAATAAAAAAGCACCAATGGTTTCTGAGAAGAGGAAGAGTATCAAGAAATAACTATTTAGAAAGATTGATGTATATTGCAATGTTTAAGGATTGGAGGAGGAGAAAGTAAAGAATGTCAATGTCAAAGAATTCAAATGTCAGATATTAAAGATCTAACTTTAGGTGACAGCAATGAAAATAAATGTGGAGGGATAGAATTAAAAGATAATCACACCCTGGAGAAGGAAATGGCTATGCACTCTGATATCTTGCCTGGGAAATCTCATGGACAGCGGAGCCTGGCAGGCTACAGTCCATGGAGTCGCAAAGAGTCAGACATGACTTAGCGACTAAAACAACAAACAACAATTGGAAACTGTAGAATAAACTTAAAGGTTTATTTCACAATCATGTAAATTCCATTTTGAGGGGGAAAGCTATTTTCTTATCTATTAGAATTCGGTGAAAATATTTTTTCTTATACTGTTACTCATCTCTTCACTTAATCTAATATTATGATTCCTATTTACACTCCTTAATCTTTCAGTTAACTTGTAACTGTCATTGCCAGTTGTTAGTGTTAACCATATTTATGAAGTGAAAATGTATGATACTATTAAATTCAAATTTAAGATAAACCAAAAAAAGATAATCACAGATGAAAAAATGTCAGATCTTAGAATTAAAAGCATATGGGAAATCAGGGAAAAGTAAAATATAGCTTGAGCTTTCAACTAATCTAAATTCTTTGTCTTTGAACTCTTAGAAGTAATTTAGCCTATTACAAATTGTAGCTAGATTTTTTCCAGTGAATTTAGAAGGAGCTTTTTGATAAGAAACAGGCACAAAGTATGAAGCAGAGTCAGATAATCACTACTTCTTGTTGAAATCCCCAACTCTTGATATAAGATTTCTCATACCAAAACAGTGGCAATGTTTTCCAAGGTTTGTCCTAACCCTATCAACAGAGCCTGACTTGCACTAGATTGTTCTTAAAAATGTTTTATATGTTATCTTTACAAATCCAATTGCATCCAGGCAAGCTGATGAAGAATTCCAGATCCTTGCAAACTCCTGGCGATATTCCAGTGCATTTACCAACAGGATATTTTTTGCTATGGTGGATTTTGATGAAGGCTCTGATGTATTTCAGATGGTAAGTTATTTGGTTATTCTGTTAAATAGAAATAGGTAAACTATATATAATGTGGAATACCTCTTTTTCAGTGGCTGCAAGAAGTTAAATAGGACTTGTCTTGTGTAAGATCTAGAGTAGTTGGTGAAATAAAAGCTGGACTTTAGCCAAACATGAATATGGTGGTAAATACTAACTTCTTAGAATATGGACATTGGGTAGAAATCATGTAAACATATATATATATATATTTTTTGGTGGTAAAATATAATAAAAAATGTACCACTTTGTTTTTAAGTGAACAGTTTATCAAGTAACTTTTTGATTCAGAACAAGAATCCCACTATTGTGTAATAGTGGCAAGAATACACAGAAGAACTGTCCAAAAAAGACCTTCATGACCCGGATAATCACGATGGTGTGATCACTCATCTAGAGCCAGACATCCTGGAATGTGAAGTCAAGTGGGCCTTAGAAAGCATCACTACAAACAAAGCTAGTGGAGGTGATGGCATTCCAGTTGAGCTATTTCAGATCCTGAAAGATGATGCTGTGAAAGTGTTGCACTCAATATGCCAGCAAATTTGGAAAACTCAGCAGTGGCCACAGGACTGGAAAAGGTCAGTTTTCATTCCAATCCCAAAGAAAGGCAATACCAAAGAATGCTCAAACTACTGCACAGTTGCACTCATCTCACATGCTAGTAAAGTAATGCTTAAAATTCTCTAACGCAGGCTTCAGCAATACGTGAACCGTGAACTTCCTGATGTTCAAGCTGGTTTTAGAAAAGGCAGAGGAACCAGAGATCAAATTGCCAACATCCTCTGGATCATGGAAAAAGCAAGAGAGTTCCAGAAAAACATCTATTTCTGCTTTATTGACTATGCAAAAGCCTTTGACTGTGTGGATCACAATTAACTGTGGAAAATTCTGAGAGACATGGGAATACCAAACCACCTAACCTGCCTCTTGAGAAATCTGTATGCAGGTCAGGAAGCAACAGTTAGAACTGGACATGGAACAACAGACTGGTTCCAAATAGGAAAAGGAGTATGTCAAGGCTGTATATTGTCACCCTGCTTATTTAACTTCTATGCAGAATACATCATGAGAAACGCTGGACTGGAAGAAACACAAGCTGGAATCAAGATTGCTGGGAGAAATATCAGTCACCTCAGATATGCAGATGACACCACCCTTATGGCAGAAAGTGAAGAGGAACTAAAAAGCCTCTTGATGAAAGTGAAAGAGGAGAGTGAAAAAGTTGGCTTAAAGTTCAACATTCAGAAAACGAAGATCATGGCATCTGGTCCCATCACTTCATGGGAAATAGATGGGGAAACAGTGGAAACAGTGTCAGACTTTATTTTTTTAGGCTCCAAAATCACTGGAGATGGTGACTGCAGCCATGAAATTAAAAGACGCTTACTCCTTGGAAGGAAAGCTGTGATCAACCTAGATAGCATATTCAAAACCGGAGACATTACTTTGCCAACTAAGGTCTGTCTAGTCAAGGCTATGGTTTTTCCTGTGGTCATGTATGGATGTGAGAGTTGGACTGTAAAGAAGGCTGAGCACCGAAGAATTGATGCTTTTGAACTGTGGTGTTGGAGAAGACTCTTGAGAGTCCCTTGGACTGCAAGGAGATCCAACTAGTCCATTCTGAAGGAGATTAGCCCTGGGTGTTCTTTGGAAGGAATGATGCTAAAGCTGAAACTCCAGTACTTTGGCCACCTGATGCGAAGAGTTGACTCATTGGAAAAGACTTTGATGCTGGGAGGGATTGGGGGCAGGAGGAGAAGGGGGCGACAGAGGATGAGATGGCTGGATGGCATCACTGACTCGATGGACATGAGTCTGAGTGAACTCTGGGAGTTGGTGATGGACAGGGAGGCCTGGCGTGCTGCGATTCATGGGGTTGCAAAGAGTCGGACATGACTGCGACTGAACTGACTGATAGAGTAATACTGTAGTTCTTGGTAAGAGCTAGGTACTTGCCTTTAACTTCTTGCAGCTTGTCTTAGTGAAAAGGCTCCTTCTTGTTCAACACTTAACTTTTTCCTGTGCCCTATATCCCATACCACTGGCTCTATCAATCATGACCTCTCTTACCTGTGTTTTTTTAAATTAAAACTATTCTTTGAGGAGCTTATGGTTCACGGCAAAATTGAGAGGTAGATACAAAGGTTTCATGTTATGTCTTATGCCCCTGCACGTGAATAGCCTCTCCATTATCAACATCCCCCACCAGAATGGTATGTTTGTTACAGTTGGTGAACCTCCATTAATACATCATAATCACCCAATGTGCATAGTTTATATAGTAGTTCACTCTTGGTCTTGTACATTCTGCTGATTTGGACAAATGTATAGTGAGATGTATCCATCAATATGTATTCATAAATAGTATTTTCACTGCCCTAAAATTCTCTGTACTCTACTAATTCCTCCCTCCACACTAACCCTTGGTAATCACTGATCTTTTAGCTGTGTCCACAGTTTGGCCTTTTCCAAAATGTCATATACTTGGAATCATACAGTATGTAGACTTTTCAGATTGACTTCTTTCACTTAGTAATATGAATGTAAAGTTCCTCCGTGTATTTTCATGGCTTGATGGCGCATTTCTTTTAAGAGCTAAATAATATCCTATTGTCTGGATATACCAGATTTTGTTTATTCATTCATGTACTGAAGAAATCTTGGTTGCTTCCAAGTTTTAGCAGTTATGAATAAAACTGTTATAAACACCTGTATGCAGGTTTTTATGCAGACACAAGTTTTAACTCCTTTGCATAAATACCAAAGAGCACAGTTGCTGGATCATATAGTATATTAAGGGCTTCCCTTGTAGCTCAGTTGGTAAAGAATCTGCCTGCAATGCAGGAGACCTGAGTTCGATTGCTGGAGAAGGAAACGGCAACCCACTCCACTATTCTTTCCTGGAGAATCCCATGGCCAAGGGAATCTGGCAGGTTACATACAATCTATGGGGTCACAAGAGTCAGACATGACTGAGCAACTAAGCAGTTATTTCTATCATACATTGTGTCTTTGATGTTGTATCTAAAAAATCATCACTATATCTGACGTCATCTAGATTTTCTACTATGTTATCTCTTAGGAGCTTTATATTTTGTCTTTTACTAAGGCCTTTGATCCATTTTGAGTTATTTTCTTTTTTCTGTTTTTGACCATGCTTTGCAGCATGCGGGATCTTATTCCCCAACCAGGGATTCAACCCATGTCTCCTGCATTGGAAGCGCAGAGTCCTAACCACTGGACTGCCAGGAAAGTCCCATTTTGAGTTATTTTTTGTGAACAGGATAAGGTCTGTGTCTAGGTTTTGTGGGGTTTTTTTGGTCTGTTTTTTTTTTTTGCTCATGGATATCTAGTTATTTTAACACCATTTGTTAAAACTATACTTTCTCCACGTAATTGCTTTTTCTCTTTTGTTGACAATCAGATGACTATATGTGGTTCTACTTCTGGGCTTTTTATTCTGTTCCTTTGGATACCGCACTGTTTCGATTGTTGTTGTTCAGTTGCTAAGTCAAGTCTCACTCTTTGCGACCCCATGAACTGCAGCACACCAGACTTCTCTGTCTTCACTGTCTCCTGGAGTTTACTCATTTCTGTCATTCGTTTCACTTATATATAGGTACATACGCACATACAGTTGAATACATTGCTGCTATTATTTTGAACAAACTGTTATGTGTTAATTAAGAATAAGAAAAACAAGTTTTTATTTTACCTTCACTTACTCCCTTTTCAGTCCCTTTCTTTCTTTATGTAGATTCAAGTTTCCAGCCTACCTTATTTCCCTTTACTCTAAAGAACTTCTTTTAACATTTCTTGTAAGGGATTCCCTCAAGCTTTGTTTGTCTGAAAGTCTTTATTTGTCCTTCACTTTTTGGGGGAAGAAGTTTATTTTTAAAATTTTTAACTGTGCTAGGTCTTCATTGCAGCACACAGGCTCTTTGTTGGGGTGTGCAGGCTTTCTCTAGTCACAGTGTGAGAGGGCTTCTCTAGTTGTGGCACATGGGCTTTAGAGTGTACAGGTTCAGTAGTTGCTGCACACAGGCTTAGTTGCCCCACAGCATGTGGGATCTTAGTTTCCCGACTAGGGATTGAACCTGGATCCCATGCATTGGAACGTGGATTCTTAATCACTGGCCCACCAGGGAAGTCCCTCTCTTTCACTTTTGAAGAATAATTTCACAGAGTATTTTTTTCCTCTCAACACTTTAAATATTTCACTCCACTTTCTTCCTGTTTGCATGGTTTCTGAAAAGAAGTTGGATGTAATTCTTATCTCTCTTACTTTATGGGTAAAGCATTTTATTCCTCTGACTTCTTTAAGAGTTTTTTCTTTATCTCTGATTTCTTTGAGTTAAATTATATGCATGGGTATAATGTTGTTGGCATTTATCCACCACTTATTCTTAGAGCTTTCTGAATCTGTGGTTTAGAGTCTGACATTACTTTGGGAAATTTCTCAGTCATTAATATTTCTTCTGTTCCTTTCTCTTTCTTCTGGTATTCCCATTATGTATGTGTTACACCTTTTGTATACCCACAGTCCCTGGATATTCTGTTTTGTTTTGTTTTTGTCTTTGTTCTCTTTACTTTTCACTTTTCAAGGATTCTATTGATAGATCCTCTAGCTCAGAGATATTTCAGCCATGTCCTGTATACTGAGTCCATCAAAGGCATTCTTCATTTCTGTTACAGTGGTTTTCATCTCTGGTATTTCTTTTTGGTTCTTTTTAGGATTTCCATCTCTCATGTTATTCATCTATTTTTGCTTGCTGTCTACTTTATCCTTCAGCCCTAGTGTTGCTTGACAGCCCTTCTTAGAGTATACTTACTTATGGACAGAGCCAGTATCTTGTAGCTATTAGTGCTAAGCACATAATAGATGTTCAAGTAAATGTCAAACAAATGGCTTAATGTTCCATTTTACAGTATGTTACTGTGCTGGTCATATTCTAATCTCACACAGCGCCATAAATCAAAATCAGTGTATTCATAAAACATGCTGCAACCTAAAAGATTAGTGCATTTAGGCTTTTTTAGACCAAAGGAAACAGTTTTTAGAGTTTAAGAAATTGCTTTCTCATTCTCTACTATTCATGCAAAGATTGTTTTGGAAATTAAAAATTGTAATTTCACTTATTTTACCAAGATACACATAAAGTTTTCTTCTACATCAAACATCTTTTAATATCAATGACCTTTTTAGAGCTATATTTAGAGTTAGTGGTATAAGGATGGTAGTGTGTCCATCTGTGGAATAAATTCAAATCTTTCTCCAAAGAATATTGTTATATGCCACAGCATACAAAAGCCATGCATGGATAAAAAGTGATAAGCTACCAAAAACTGTACATCTTATTTTGGCTCTTTAACATCTAAGGATTGTCAAAGCCTATAAGATTTAAAAACAAATTTTAATTGTGAGAAAATATGTGTGTGTGCATGCTAAGTTGCTTTAGTCGTGTGTGGCTCTTTGTGATCCTATGAAATATAGCCATCAGGCTTCTCTGTCCACGGGATTCATCAGGCAAGAATACTGGAGTGGGTTGCCATGTCCTCCAGGGGATCTTCCCAACCCAGAGATTGAACCTGCATCTCTTGTATCTCTGGTATTGGCAGGCAGGTTCTTTACCACTAGTGCTGAAATGTACTATCTTAACCATTCTTGAATGTAGTTCAGTAGTATTTAGTACCTTCACATTTCTGTATAACCAATCTCCAGAACTCTTTTCACCTTGTACAATGAAACTGAAACTCTTTACACATCAAATAACTCTTTATTCCCTCTTCCCCCAGCCCTTGGAAACTATCATTCTGCTTTCTATCTCAGTGAATTTGACTGTTGTCAGTACCTCATATAAGTCGAATCATACATACTTGTCTTTTTGTGACTGTCTTATTTCACTTAGTGTACTGTCCTCGAAGTTGATCCATGTTGTTGCATGCATCCAAATTGTCTTGCTTTTGGGACTTCCCTAATGTGTCTCAGGGACTTCCCCAGTGGCTAAGACTCCACGCCCCCAACGCAAGGAGACTGAGTTTGATCCCTGGTTGGTAAAGTAGATCTCACATGCCACAACTAAAACTCAGAGCAGCCAAATAAATAAATAAATATTAAAATTTTTTTTTCCTTGCTTTGAAAGGCTGAATAATGTTGCATTGTATGCATATACCACATTTTATTTATTCATTCATCTGTTGATGGATACTTGGGTTGCTTCCACCTTTTGGCTATTGTGAATAATGCTGCTATCAACATAGGTATGCAGATACCTCTTCAAGACCCTGCTTTTAGTTCTTTTAGATTTAAACTCACAAGTGGAATTACCAGATCATATGGTAGTTCTATTTTTCATTTTTTTAGTAACATTCATATTGTTTTCCATAGCAGCTGCACCATTTTGCATTATTTTTTGATAGTAGTTATCCTAATGAGTGTGAGATGGTGTCTCATTGTGGTTTTGATTTGTAATTCTTTAATGATTAGATGTAGAATATCTTTTCATGTGCTTGTTGGCAATTTGTATATCTTTTTTGAGAAATGTCTATCCATATCTGTTGCCCAATTTAAAAAAATTATTTGTTTATTTTTAGTTATGATGGGTCTTCATTGCTTTGTGTGGGCTTTATCTAGTTGCGGTGAATGGGGGCTACTCTTTGTTGTGGTATGTGGATTTCTCATTGTGGTGCTTCTCATTGCAGAGCACAGGCTCTAGGCACACGGGCTTTAGTAGTTGTAGCACATGGGCTCAGTAGTTGTGGCTCCCAGGTTCTAGAGCACTGGCTCAATAGTTTTGGCTCATGGGCTTAGTTGCTCCGTGGCATGTGGAACTTCCCAGATCAGGAATCAAACCTGTGTTCCCTGCATTACAAGGCAAATTCTTATCTACTGTGCCACCAGGGAAGTCCCTTTGTCCAACTTTTCTTTTCCTGTGCCCAATTTTTAGTAAATGGGTTTTTTAGTTGTAGTTCTTTATATTGTCTCAATATTAGCCCCTTATCAGATATATATTTTTTTTACCATTGCTTTTTCACTGTTGATTGTGTCTATAGATTACAAAATACTTTTAAAGAGCTGATTTGGTGTAAAGATGTTATACTAGTAATCATTGAAATACAAACTATAATAATGGTGTTATTATATAAATTATATAGTATATAAATGTTGTTATATAATTATATGTATTGTATAAGTTAAATTATATATATTATTACAATATTTACCCATTAGATCAACTTTTGGCAAGAATGTAAGGAAACATACCTTCCTGTGTTGCTGGGTAGGAGTGTTAATTGGTACAGCCACTTTTGAAGGCATGTTGGCTCTATCCATCTTCATTTAAAATGTTTCTGCTCTATGAACTAATTATTCCATTTCTAGAGAAACATTTTCACATATATACAGGAAAATATGTTCACGACTCTTTCTTAAAACATCCTTTTTAATTGGGAAAAAAGGAAAAAACTAAATTGCCAACAATAGCATAATTACTTAGTAAACTATGAGAGCATACATATATATGTATGTATACCAACCTCAACATATATATATATATATATATATATATATGCTGTGCTTAGTCACACAGTTGTGTCCAACTCTTTGTGACCCCATGGACTGTAGCCCTCCAGGCTCCTCTGTCCATGGGGATTCTCCAGGCTCCTCTGTCCATGGGGATTCTCCAGGCAAGAATGTTGGAGTGGGTTGCCATGCCCTCCTCCAGGGGATCTTCCCAACCCAGAGATTTAACCCAGGTCTCCTGCATTGCAGGCGGATCCTTTACCATCTGAGCCACCCATATTATATGAGGCTTCCCTGGTGTGTGTGTGTGTGTGTGTGTGTGTGTGTGTGTGTGTGTGTGTGTGTGTGTGTGTGTATACACACACTGTTATGGATAGATCTCAAACACGGTTGAATAAAAAAAGCAAAATGAAAGGTAGAATATTTCAGTTAATGTGATACCATTTTTGTTAAATAAGGCAGACACAAAACAATATTATGTTTTCTGCTAGTATATACACATGTATATGAATAAATTCAGAAAGGTCTATAAATGGTAATAGTGGCTGGCAGAATGGACTGGAGTTGGTCCTTATAACCCTGTAATTTTTTGTTTTTAATTTCATACAGGAAATGGATTTCATATATTACATAGGTCTTTTAGACACATATGTATATATGTATATTTTAAATCCAAAGGTGGTATAGTAGTCCCTGCTTATCCACAGGGGATACATTCTGAGACTCTGAAACTGCAAATAGTACTGAACCCTATATGTAACTATATTTTTTCCTATACATACATATGTACATACCTACCTATGATAAAGTTTAACTTATAAATTAAGCACAGTAAGAGTAGCAATAATAATAACAAAATAGAAGAATTAAAACAATATAGGCTCAGATGGTAAAGCAGGTGCTTGCACTGCAAGAGACCCAGGTTTGATCCCTTGGTTGGGAAAATCCCCTGGAGAAGGGAATGACAACCTACTCCAGTATTCTTCTTGCCTGGGAAATCCCAAGAACAGAGGAACCTGATGGTCTACAGTCCATGGGGTCATAAAGAGTCTGGGTGACTGAGAGACTAACAGATTCACTGTAATGAAAGTTATGTGAGTGTGGTCTCTCTCACAATATCTTATTATACAAATTTATCTTTTCTATCTTGATTAAGCACTTATCACTTACCGTAATTTTTTCAGTGGAACAGCAAAGTTAGCAGATTTCTTTTCCTTTACAATTTCACGAAGATAGCAACCTCAGCAAGTGATTTTTTTTCTGTCCTTATTGAGAGCTTTCACCTTTCCACTTAAAGGAAGCACTTCATGGCTTCTCTTTGGCATATCTCATTGCCAGCATCACTACTCTTGTGTTTTGGGGCATTATTAAGTAAAATAAGGGTTACTTGAATACAAGCATTGTGATATCACAACAGTTGATCTGAAAACCAAGACAGCTACTAAATGACTAATGGGTGGGATATGCTGGACAAAGGGATCATTCACATCCTGGGTAAGATGGTGAGAGATTTCATCACACTGCTCAGAATGGCTGCAATTTAAAATTTTTGAATTGTTTGATTCTGGAATTCTCCACTTAGTATTTTCAGACTGCAGTTGACCACAGATAACTTAAACTTTAGAAAGTGAAACTGTGGACAAGTGGGGACCACCATATAAATAAACAACTATTGAAGAGTTTGGCCTAAAATTTGGGAAGCACTTTGGCGGCATGAACACTATTCAGGTCTTAGTTTTGTGGACTCAAACTGAATTTTTAACAGCGTAGCCAGAATTTATCTAGCTCTGCAGACTTTGTGTACACTCGCCAAACCCTAAAAATCCATGGACATTGGTAATCAAAGAGCTAAATTTTTAAATTCACTAATTCAGCATCTTTTACTGCCAAGAAGGCCAAACTAATCATATATCTAATCGGTATACCCTCTCCCCTTATAGGAAAGTTAAAAAAAAAAAAACTACTCTTAGAAGGGTTACTCTTAAGTATAGAATCAAAGCAAGGGAGTGGGTTATTTTATTGGTTGATGTCTTTAAAGTGAAAGTGAAGTCGCTCAGTCATGTCCGACTCTTTGCAACCCCGTGGACTGTAGCCTACCAGGCTCCTCATCCATGACATTCCCCAGGCAAGAGTACTGGAGTGGGTTGCCATTTCCTTCTTCAGGGGATCTTCCCAACCCAGGAATTGAACCTGGGTCTCCCGCATTGGAGGTAGACGCTTTAACCTCTGAGCCACCAGGGAAGCCCAAAATATTTCTTTGAGCCCCTTTTTGTTGGTGGGAGGCAAGAATACTGGAGTGGGTTGCCATTCCCTTCTCCAGGAGATCTTCCCTATTCAGGGATTGAACCTGGGTCTCCCACACTGTAGGCAGATGCTTTACCGTCTGAGCCACCAGGGAAGTCTTTAAGTTATAGTTACTTTATACAAGCCAATCTCTGTTAAAAGGGTTACCTGCTGAGAGCACCTGAATGCTTGCATCTGTTGGTGATCATCTTTTCCCTGGACTTAACATTTTCTATTTTCTGCAAGTATTATCACATCAGGAAAGATACAATGCAAATGAGTAGGTCTTAGATTCTTTACCTTAGCAATTCCAGTGTTATCTTAAGAATATCATGGTCTCATGACAGAGAAATGTTATGCTTATCACTAAATACTTATGAACCTTTTAGAATTGACTATTTCTGCTGATTGGTTACCATTTTGTATTGGTTTTCCCTACAATAGAGTACTCTCTTACCTGATCTTCTTTCCTCCACATTGAGAACGTGCTCTATTTGAAGCATACCTAAGCTGCTGCTGCTGCTGCTAAGTCACTTTAGTGGTGTCCAACTCTGGGCAACTCCATAGACGGCAGCCCACCAGGCTCCCCCCATCTCTGGGATTCTCCAGGCAAGAATACTGGAGTGGGTTGCCATTTCCTTCTCCAATGCATGAAAGTGAAAAGTGAAAGTGAAGTTGCTCAGTCATGTCCAACTCTTTGTGACCCCACGAACTGCAGCCTACCAGGCTTCTCCATCCATGGGATTTTCCAGGCAAGAGTACTGGAGTGGGGTGCCATTGCCTTCTCCTATTACCTAAGCTACATGAGACAATTTTAGTTCTCGTAAATGTATTCTTTTTTTGCATAATGTCAGAACAGATTAAAGTAATTGTGGTATGGGAAATTTTCCATTTTAAAGGAGTAAAATGTAGGTTTCTTAGCTAGGAATTTACATTTTGTCAGTAAAGTGTACTAGTTAAGGTCACAAGCAGCCTTGGGTTTGACTCTTGGATCATTTACCACTTTCCTTAGATGAATCACTTAACCCACCTAAACCTGGGCTTATTTGTCTTTGTAAAATGCCTAAATTTCAAGATATTTGCTGTTAAGATTTTTTTTTCTGTTAATTTGTATTCTCATGGACTACTTTTTATTCAGCTAAACATGAATTCAGCTCCAACTTTCATCAACTTTCCTGCAAAAGGGAAGCCCAAGCGGGGTGATACATATGAGTTGCAGGTGCGTGGATTTTCAGCTGAGCAGATTGCCCGGTGGATTGCTGACAGAACTGATGTCAATGTAAGTTTCCTTGCTTTGTAGAAAGTTACTTTGTCATTATCCACTTATTCTTCTGGGAGGTCCTAATTGGTCTCGTCCTTATATCACTGAGATGGTGATAGTTTGTCAGTCCCTTTATCAGTAGCATTTAACAGAATCATCCTGATGAAAGAGTGACGTTAAAACATACTCTATTACTTAGTCAATTCAGCATGGAAACCACTCTTTCGTCCTCATTAAATCCATGGAGTATCTAGTTGTACTTGGCAATACTTAGTAATACTTAGTAAATACTTAGTAATACTTCTTAATCTAAAAGATGTATATGTGTGCTCAGTCACTTCAGTCATGTCCAACTCTTTGCAACACCATGGACTGTAGCCCGCCAGGCTCCCCTGCCCGTGGGATTCTCCAGGCAGGAATACTGGAGTGGGTTGCCATTTCCTCCTCCAGGGGATCTTTACAACCCAGGGATCAAACCTTTGTCTCCTGCATCTCCTGCCTTGGCAGGTGGATTCTTTACCACTAGCGCCACCTGGGAATTCCCTAAAAGATGTTATGTTGTGGTTAAAAAGAATATTGCATCCATACCATTTTAGGATACATTGTAGGCTATTTTAATTAGGATGAAAAGAAAAAGTGTAATTTTTTCATGAAAGTAACCACACTAATTTTGATTGTTTTCATTTCAAATTATTTTGATCTATATACTTAATGAATAAATTTCATATTTTAAAATGTTTTTCTCTCCTTTTCATTAGATTAGAGTAATTAGACCCCCAAATTATGCTGGTCCCCTTATGTTGGGATTGCTTTTGGCTGTTATTGGTGGACTTGTGTATCTTCGAAGGAGCAATATGGAATTTCTCTTTAATAAAACTGGATGGGCTTTTGCTGCTCTGGTGAGTGAATGTTGGAAGAAAAATTGTTTAGATAAAACTCCTAATATTACATTGTTAGGTGGCATTTTGTTTCTTTCTTATCTGTGGGAAAAAATTTTATATATTGATATTTTTATTTTTTACCTTAAAATCAGTTTGTTTCCTCCATTATCTCATTAGTATGGCAAGAGCTTGAAGGAACTCCTTGTACCTAGTTTTTATTCAACCTGAAAGACTCACCCCTATGAAAATCTCCATTCTTTAAATTCTTCTAAAAGGCTTTTCAGTATTCAATTTTAAACTTGTATCAGTTTATTTGTAGTTTTAAAACAGTGCTTTCCTTTCAAAGTAAATATTGATTCTTGTGGTCCTTATGATGAAATACAAGCTTTTTTTTCATTTATGGAAAAATTTTTTTCATGTATTACTTGAGAGGTATACTTTTCATATACCTGTTAATTTAATTAAAGTGGGACCATACCATATTATATGAGTATTTCATTTTTTTTTGTTTCCTAGTGTTTTGTGCTTGCTATGACATCTGGTCAAATGTGGAACCATATAAGAGGACCACCGTATGCTCATAAGAATCCCCACACAGGACATGTGGTAAGGGAAGTCCAGAATTTCTTTACATTATATACCAAAGTTAACCTTAATGATTAATATCCTGTTAGATCAGTGCTAGTATATGAAGAAACTCGATTTAGTTTTGACTTTTCAATCACTCTGTATTAATGAACTTCAATTGCTAAAAAGACTATGCCATACTCTTAAAAGGGGGAAGTTTTTTTTTAATCCTTTTTGATGAGTTCTTTTGAGTAAGCTGGCTAAGAATGAAAGTCAGTCTTCAACTAAATAGAATAATTGATCAAGTACTTGACCATTTACTGTTTCTAGGCAATGTACTAGGTATTATTAGATAGAGTGATACAAAAAATGTAGTCCCTGTTTTCATGGAGTTTATATTATTTTACCTCATGGTCTTGTACACTAAAATACTAGTTTTCTCATTTGTTGAAAACATAGTATAAGTATAATGAATAAGTACAAATAAATGTAAGTATGAATAAATAATAAATAACACAGAGATAGCTTTTATTTTAGTCAAACTTTTTACAGGTGAATTCTACAGATCCAGTGTTTATATACATCAGATGAATTAATAATTTCATAGTATTTAAAAATAGCCAATTTTAGGATTACATTACCAAATTTTAACATTTATTTAAAGATTAAATTTTGTCTTTTTTTTTCCCCAGAATTATATCCATGGAAGCAGCCAAGCTCAATTTGTAGCTGAAACACACATTGTTCTTCTGTTCAGTATCCTCTTTATAATAAGTTCTTGGTGCCACATTTTAATTTGTCTATTTTCTCACATTCCAGTGTTTTCTCTGTAGCGTTTGGTTGAGGTTGCTGTCTTATTAATGCAAGTCATAATATCTTTGGAATTATATTACTGTATCACTTGCCCTAGCCTGATCAGCTGAAGACCTCTAGGGACAAACCTGCAGTCTGATAAAGCCAAGTTTATTGTATCATTGCTACAAGGGAAACTAAATCAGAGGAACCATGGGATTTCTTATCTAAGGAAAGATAGAGTTGTTATAGGACTTAAGGAAAGATAGTGCTTAGATGAAATGTAAATGAAGCAATGTTTTGATGAACTCAAAGCAAAGCCAGGCTAAGTGTAAAGAGGTCAGTGTCAAGTCTGGACTGAAGTGGATCCAGAATTTTGTTTCCTGGAAACTACAAAGTTCAGATAAATGTACAGTTTGTTTTCAGAAACTCCTTTTTTGAAGCTCTGTCACTTTGGTTCTGAATTGAGGCTACTTAGAAATTGTACTTGTAGATCGAGTGACTTAAATCCTCCAGGTAAGAATGGAATATTTCCTTCTTACTTATGTAGTTTGAATCAGTTTATTATTTTAGATTACAGTGTTCCTCATTGAGTAGGAAAGCAGTAGTTACTCAAAGATGGAGTTTGTTTTGACATTTACAGCTGCAGCATGTCCTAGGGAGAAATATTATTTCCTGTGAACTATGCAGCTACTTTATATGTGTGTTTTCCTGTTCTCTGTCCCATAGGACAGATTTTTACTTTCTCACATCTGAAAATAGATGTCTCTGTAAGCTGCAAGGGTAGATAACAGTGATATCAGATAGGTAAGAGTATACACTTCTTAGTATTACTGAGTATAGTTTACCTACCTGAATGCATAGGCAGTGACTCTGTGAAACAAATCAACAAGGTGAACGATGTAATGTTCTTTTAGGTTGTGCTTCTCAGGCAAGGAGTCCTGATATTGACATATTGAAATCAGTTGTAGCCCAGACAGTTAGAGAATCTGCTCAGTGGCTTGATGGTAATGTTATTTTCCCTCCTTTGTGTCATCTGGATGATTTAGAGGAATTCCATATTTTGTATTTATAGACATACTTTTCATACAGTTTAGTTTTTTAATGTATTATAAGCATTTACTAAATTGTGTATGGCCTTCGTAGTTATTGAAATGCATGATAATTACAGAAAAATAAGAAAATATAAGCAAGGAAAAGGAAAACAGTCACCATTAGCAAATGTCCTCCAGGGGATCTTCCCAACCCAGGAATCAAACCCAGGTCTCTCGCATTATGGGTAGATTCTTTACTATCTGAGCCACCAGGGAAGTCCGTAATAGATATGTCATAATTCAGTTATTCTCTATTGGTGAATACTGCAAAAAATATTTTCTTGCACATAAAAATAATTGATGGACTTCCCTGGCAGTTCAGTGGTTAAGACTCTATGCTTCCATTGCAGGGGGCACAGGCTCCATCCCTGACCAGGAAACTAAGATCCCACATACCTCACAGCACAGCCAACCCCCAATAGAGGGTAGGGAAATACATATGTGCCAGAAATACGTATGTACTCTGCTACTCCTGGCAAATCCTAATTATTGTTATGTATTATTTTTTAAAACTGCTCTTTCAGTAGGAAAAGAAATTGTTTAAATATAGTTTGGACAATAATAATCAAAGTAACTTAAACATTTCTTTAGAATTCTGTAATTATGCTTCATTTTATACAAATATCTTTGTCTTTATCATCTATGATACACTTTATTTTACTGGCTCTTTTATTTTTATTTTTTATTGAGGTATCATTGATTTATAATATTGTGTTGGTTTCAGGTATACAGGTAGTGACTCAGGTTTTTTTAGGTTATATTCCATTATAGGTTATTACAGGATATTGAATATAATAAATCCTTGTTGTTTATCTATTTTATAGATAGTAGTTTGTATTTGTTAATCCTGTACCCCTAATTTGTCCTTCCCTCCCTCTCCCCTTTCATAATGAAGTTTGTTTTCTATGCCTATGAGCCTGTTTCTGTTTCATACATGGATTTATATATATATTATGTACCATGCTCATGCTTAGTTGCTCAGTTGTTTGTGACTCTTTTTGCGACCCCACAGACTGTAGCCTACCAGGCTTCTCTGTCCATGGGATTCTCCAGGCAGGAATACTGGATTGGGTAGCCATTCCCTTCTCCAGAAGATCTTCTTGATCCAGAGATTGAACCTGGATCTCCTGCATTGCAGGCAGATTCTTTACTATCTGAGTCACCAGGGAAGCCCTTTTTATGTGTGTGTGTGTGTGTGTGTGTGTGTGTGTGTGTGTATATATATATATATATATATATATATTCATATATGTGCATATACTCCCCTCCCCCACATTTTGTGATTTTGATGTCCTGTTTTACATCTTCATGCTTATCCTTTTACTGTTTATTTTAGTTATAATCACTTTTGAAATTTTTAGATTGTTTTTTAAATCTATTTACTGGTTTATTTAAGTGACCTTAAATCCTATATATTTGCCTTTCTTAATGTGACTCTTTCCCTTTCCCATATATACTTGCTTCTTTTCTATTTAGAGAAGACATGTCAATATTTCTTTTAGGGTAGGTTTAGTATTGCTGAATTCTTTTAGCTTTCACTTGTCTGAGAAGTTGTTTCTTTCTCCTTCTATTCTAAATGATAATCTTGCTGAGTATTGTACCCTAGGTTTCAGGTTTTTCCCTCACAGTACTTTGAATATATCATCCCACTCCCTTCTAGCAGTGTTTCTACAAAGAAATCAGCTGATAGCCTTATTGGCATTCTCTTGTAACTGACCCTCTTTTTCCCTCTTGCTGCCTTTAGAATCTTCTCTTTATCTAGTTCCCTGTTACAATGATCTGCATTTCTATCCATCATCTTTCTTAAATCAGTTCTTTTTATTACCACCTTTTTGAACTCAGAGTCTAGTAGACTGGTGAGCTCTATTTCATTATTTTTTCTTTCAGGGGATTTCTGCTGCTCTTTAATTGGAAGTAGTTCCTCTGCCTTGGGTTTTTTGTATGTGTGTGTGTGGTTTTTTTTGGCCGCACTTGCTGCATGCAGGATCTTAGTTCCCTGGCTAGGGATCAAACCTGTGCCCCCTGAAGTAGAAATTTGAAGTCTTAACCATTGGAATTTGCCTTTTCATTTTACTTATCTTTCTCTGTCTCTATGACTTTAGGAGAAAAAATTATCTACTGTGATGTTAAAGGGATATTTTTAAGTGGGAGTATCCCTGTATAGACTGAGTATGTTCAGTGTTTCTGCTGCAAGGTAGTTTTGGTATGGACGCCAGCCACGTCTTCCCTCAGGGTGTGCTGGCCATTGTCCCCTTGATAGGGGATGTCATTGGTGTTGGAGTTTCTGGAGCCTGTGCTAGACTGAGGTGGAGCTTCCTCCCTGCTCTGTGGTTGTCACTGTCCTGTCAGGGATAGGGTCTGCTCCTCAGTTGTTGGAGTAGAAGCCCTGAAGGTCAGGTTCAATCAGGCTCTATTGCCCTTGAATGCATGACCTGCCCCAGAAGAGGTGATTGCTGAAGCAAGTGAGGCCTGTGCAGTCACAGAGGACTTATATGCTGTCTGTGTAAGTGTCTATGGTTCCACTCAAAGGCAGCAAAAGATTGTGTCCCTTGGTTGTGTTTGTCCCAGATCTAGTGCAAGGCTGTGGTGAGGAATAGGCTGGGGACTGGGGCATTGTGGCTGCAGGAATTGAGATGGCTGCACTGCCACAAGAGATCTGGTCTACCTCTGTGGCAGTCTTCTCCCAGGACCTGTCTGTCTCAGATCAAGAGCTAAGCTGGGGTGTGGAGTGGGTAGAGGCTGAGCGCAGCTGGGATAGAACCACTGTGTACACCCAGACCACACCCCAGGCCCTCCAGTCTGTCCTACATGAGTCCTGTCCCTGAGTCTCTCTGCTTGGTATTTCTGCACTTAGCTGCTGCCTGTTCTTGTAGTACCACCCCAGGCAACGTGATATGTCTCTGTATAGTTAGACCGAGTCTTTGCCCAGGTCTCATGCCAGGCTGTGGTGTGGAGTGAGCACAGCCAGGGTCTTCTCCGCCCCTTCAGTTTGGAGTCGTGGTTAGGTGACAGCCAGCAGTGCAAGGCTCTGTCTGCTCTGCCATCATGTGTGTGCTCCTTGCAAGTAGAGTCTAGGCTCCTCTTGCCCTTTTGTCTGTCCCAGTGGATTTCCCAGAAGGCAAAGACTGGGATACTCAGATTGTGGCTCCACGTGATCGCCGCCCCCCCCCCCCCCCCGAGTGAAGATCTGCCTGTGTGGACCTTCTCTTCCTTACAGATCCCTCTGAGGTGGGTAGGTCCTAAGCTGACACTGCTGGTTACATGGAGATCTTTCTTGCAGTTTTGGTTGTATAGGATTTCTTCTATCAGTATCCAGTTAGTTTTCCATGAAAATTATTCCAGTATAGATGTATTTTTGGCATGTGTGTTGTGGAGAGGTGAGCTTTACATTCTCCTTCCTACTCTGCCACCTTGAACCACAAATCTACTAGCTTCTTTAATAGCCTAGTTCCTGTTTGTTATGTAATAACACCTCCTCTATTTTCTATTCAGTTCTCTCAGGGTAGGATGATTATGTAATTATTTACTATTTGTTGTTTGTATCCCCTACTAGAGTGTAAACTTGTTCAAGGAATGGTCTATATTTCCTCTTAACTTTGTAACTCCAACTAATAGTGCCTGCCTATAATAGACAGTAAAAGTTTAAAGAGTCTATAAATGAAATAAAGCAATACATATGGAAGTGCATCATAGCTCTTCATAGCTAAGAAAAAACAGCACACAAAAACCTTGATGGTATAGTGTAAGATGGAAAGCTCTAGACCATGATACAGAAGCAAACTAGTCCAAAAACAAGTCTCGACCATTAATCAGAGTGTCTATGGCCAGAGCCTTTAGAAATGATCAATCTCCATGCATGTGCATGTATTAGTAGCTCAGTTGTGTCCAACTCTTTGCGATGCCCACCAGGCTCCTCTGTCCATGGGGGTTATCCAGGCAAGAATACTGGAGTGGGTTGTCATGCCCTCCTCCAGGGGATCTTCCCAACCCAGGGATGGAACCCAGGTCTCCCACATTGCAGGCAAATTCTTTACCAGCTGAGCCACCAGGGAAGCCCAAGAATACCACAGTGGGTAGCCTACCCCTTCTCCAGGCCATCTTCCCAACCCAGGAATCGACCTGGGGTCTCCTTCATTGTAGGCAGATTCTTAACCAGCTGAGCTACCAGGGAAGCCCATCTTTATGCATACCTGCATACAGGTATGCATCAGTTCAGTTCATTTCAATTCAGTTGCTCAGTCGTGTCCACCTCTTTGCGACCCCATGAATTGCAGCACGCCAGGCCTCCCTGTCCATCACCAACTCCTGGAGTTTACCCAAACTCATGTCCATCGAGTCGGTGATGCCATCCAGCCATCTCATCCTCTGTCGTCCCCTTCTCCTCCTGCCCCCCATCCCTCCCAGCACCAGGGTCTTTTCCAGTGAGTCAACTCTTCGCATGAGGTGGCCAAAGTACTGGAGTTTCAGCTTCAGCATCAGTCCTTACAATGAACACCTAGGACTGATCTCCTTTAGGATGGACTGGTTGGATCTCCTTGCAGTCCAGGGGACTCTCAAGAGTCTTCTCCAACACCACAGTTAAAGCATCAATTCTTCAGCACTCAGCTTTCTTTATAGTCCAACTCTCACATCCATACATGACCACTGGAAAAACCATAGCCTTGACTAGACGGACCTTTTTTGGCAAAGTAATGTCTGCTTTTTAACATGCTCTCTAGGTTAGTCATCGGAGAAGGCAATGGCACCCCACCCCAGTACTCTTGCGTGCAAAATCCCATGGACGGAGGAGCCTGGAAGGCTGCAGTCCATGGGGTCGCGAAGAGTTGGGCACGACTGAGCGACTTCACTTTCACTTTTCACTTTCATACATTGGAGAAGGAATGGCAACCCACTCCAGTGTTCTTGCCTGGAGAATCCCAGGGGCGGAGCCTGGTAGGCTGCTGTCTATGGGGTCGCACAGAGTTGGACACGACTGAAGCGACTTAGCAGCAGCAGCTAGGTTAGTCATAGCTTTCCTTCCAAGGAGTAAGCATCTGTTAATTTCATGGCTGCAGTCACCATCTGCAGTGATTTTTGAGCCCAAAATAATAAACTCATCACTGTATGCATAGGTGTATAATATACAGAATACTAGTAAGATGTATAATAAAGAATCCTAGTAAGAAAAAAAGATAACTGAAAAAAACAAATTAGCTAAGCAACAAAACTATGAATGAGTATCATCCCTAAAAAGAGACTATTAAGAAGAGTGTGTAAAATGGAAATGAAAGGAAGAACAGACAAATTTAGAGCCAATTATAAATTCAGGCCTTATCTGAATACCTATTTTTCCCTTTCTGCTTATTTTTACCTACATGAGATAGCATACAATGTGCATGTGTATATGAATAATTAATATGAGCATTTTAAATTAATCTTTGTATTCACCAAACTGCAGGGTAAATCTCTTTTCTACTTGAACACATTCTATTTTGTTTCAGAATTTGATTTTTCTTATTTTACTGTTCAACCAAGCCATGTACTATCTATTTGCAAGAGTACATCTATTTTGTATTTATGTAGCTTCTATATTAAGGTGAATAAAAGTGAAGTCATGGCTCATAGGATTTTCTTTTTTTATTAAAATAGGACAATTTAAGTAGTTTAGTAGTAATTTGTGCTTTGAGGTTAATTGTTGAAATTCTAAAAAATATTTGTTAAGTTATTTTTCAAATAAAAGTTAGTTGATGTTCTCTGTAAATCATGTACATTTCAAATGTGTTCTTTTTTGGCAAGTAGTTGAAATATTCAAAATGGCTACTTAATTTGTTTTAATGTATACAAAATTGACTTAATAATTGGAAGAATGTTTCAGAAGTTTATTTCAAAGTACAATTTTAGAGGAAAATTCATGTTTTATCTGTAAGTTATATTGGGACATTTGTTTAAAATATCAGTTTTTATTTGTACAAATGAAGTAATTTTCTAACCTTAATTTTTTATTATATTTTCATAGTAAATAATTGTCATACTATATAGGCACATGATTACTTGGTTATGGGGAGGATAAATTGGAAGATTGAGATTGACATATACATACTACTATATATAAAATAGGTAATAGGGACCTACTGTATAGCACTGTATGGGCTTCCCTGGTGGCTCAGCTGGTAAATAATCTGCCTGTAATAAAAGGAGACCTGGGTTTGATCTCTGGGTTGAGAAGATCCCCTGGAGAAGGGAAAGGCTACCCACTCCAATATTTTGGCCTGGAGAATTCCATGGACTATACAGTCCACGGGGTCACAAAGAAGCAGATGTGACTGAGGGACTTTCACTTTCACTGTATAGCACAAAGAGCTCTACTCAATGCCCTGTAGTGGCCTATATGTGAAAAAAGAATCTGAAAAAGAGTGGATATATGTATAACAGATTCACTTTGCTGCATACCTGAAACTACCACAACATTGTAAATCAGTTCTACCCGAATACAATTTTTTAAATTACTTATAGTTTTTATAATTGAAGGTTTATATATTTATTCATTCTGTATTATTCTAGGAATATTAAAGTTTGTGTTATTTCTCTCTGTGAATTTTTCCTTAAATGATTTTTCTAAGATGGTGGGGTTACCTTAGGGATGGTGCTTTTATGTGAAGCTGCTACATCTGACATGGATATTGG
Organism: Capra hircus; assembly: GCF_001704415.2. Classification (NCBI taxonomy): domain Eukaryota; kingdom Metazoa; phylum Chordata; class Mammalia; order Artiodactyla; family Bovidae; genus Capra; species Capra hircus. The sequence goes on along the minus strand of NW_017189516.1, from coordinate 3,117,052 downwards.
AAAGCGAAAGAGTAAGTCATATCATATGCCAAGATGTAGCAGTTCTGCCTTTATACAGAAAAAAGCAATGTCCTCTTAATCACTTCTCCTCTTAGTTATATTATTTTACTTCACTATTATAAAAGTACTATGTGCTCATTGTAGAAAGTGTTGGAGGAAATAAGAGAATGAAACATTTGGAGGTAGAGTTACCCATTATTCCATCATTAAAAAGCTAATAATTTTAGCATTGTAATACAAGTTTCTTCCATTTCTAAAAACATCTTTTCAACTGTATGTATAATATTTTGAATCTTAATACCCCCTTTTTTAATTGGAGTTAAAATATTTCACTGATATTTTCCCACACATAATTTTTAATTTATTGTTTATGCTATTTAACCATTCTGGTTTTGTTAAACATTTAGTTTTTTCCTTTCATAATAATGAATAGTTATTTAGTGACTATTATGGTATATATTAAACTTTATCCTCTTTTCATATTAATTCCTTAAAGTAGTATGACTGTGTGGTCCTGTGTATGAGTATTTTCAGTTATCTTGATGTTTTAAGCTGATGATACCAAATTCTTCACCCAAATGTTTAATAGTTTAGATTCCTACCAGTGACATTTCAGAATGCTTGTTTTCACTGTAACTTTTTATCAACATTAGAGAACTTTATTTAAAATATGTATGTAAGTGTGTATTTGCTTATCAGATAAAGGGGAGATGTTATATTATTTTGTACTTCTTTGTTTATTACTGTAGTTGAATATTTTCTTAGATGTTTATTAGCTGTTTTGTTTTCCTTTGTCTAAAATACCTTTTTGTCTTTTGCCATTTATGTATTAGAATGTTACTCCTTTTCCTATTGGTTTGCATGGACTTTTTATATATTAGAATTTTCATATGCTAATATTTGTTACAAAAAATGCTAACAATGTGCTTTGCTTAACATGAAATCAGTTTGAGTTCTTATTTTATGGTTAAAGAGTTAAATGTCATCAAAATTAACCTAGGTTAATAAATCTATCTACTTTTTCCTTCTAGAAAAAAAGATGATACTGGATTTTAAATTTGGAAGATAATTTTTCTGTTGCATTGAAATGAAGTTTTACGTATTAGAAAAATAGAGCTAATGTAGCAATTTTTTATCCAGTCAATATACATCCTTTAATTCATGACTTTTGAAAAAATGCCTATTTCAGTATTCATCTTTGGAGAAAGGCCATCTGGGTACTACTGCAATGCTGGGATGAATTTAAGTTGTAAAACATTTTGGTGACATATATTAAGTTAGTCACAATTTGATCTATTTATAAGATTCTAATCTAATGAGATGATCACAAATATTACTAATAAATATTTCTTTAGCACTTATTATATATCAAGAACTTTCCTAAGCACTTTTAGATATGTGAAAAAATTAGAATACAAATATATATTCTGGGTGAAGCTATATATACATGTATATGTGCATTTGATTAAGAAGAAAAAAAGACTTCTACAAAGAGCATGTGTTAATACTCATTAAAAAATTATTTAAGATTTAAATTTTTGGCCCCTAATCATATTGTGTGAGAATTGTAAAGGGAAAATGGATTATTCTCTAAATATAACAAAACTAAAAATTGTCTTTAGTATTGTCCAATAAATATGTTTCCCTGAAGCTTCCATGCTTTTCCACACCTACCTCTCTGCTTCTTGGCCAGTCTTAGTCCAGGGATTTAAAAATCCTCATGTTATGGGAATCATACTTGAGCATTGTAGGGTCATCATCTAGGGCTAAGGTTGGTAACTGCTATGCTGAACCAGAGCATGTGGGATTAATGGAGAGAGCTATGAATTTAGGGCTAGGAGTCAGGGGTTTTGTCCCCTCATAATTCAAATAAGGAATCTGTGTTGAAGGATTTCCTCATACAAGCAGTGTTGATGAATAAAGTACTTTTAACTAAGGCTGTCAGAATGATATTACCAGATGTCTTTAGTCAATATTTATCAATAATACAAGAAGGCCATACATAATAAGGACTTAAAAGAAGTTTAAAAAGTGAGTTATATTAAAGCAATTATCCTTTGGTTAAAAAACAAATTGTTTTAAAAGAGTGAGTTATTTTCTTGTTAGTTGTAAAACTGTTTCTAACACTAAATTCTGTGGTGATGTTTAATGGAATTCATTATTTCACACAATTAAATTACACAAGTATGTAAATATTATAGTGTTCAGTTCAGTACAGTTGCTCGGTCATGTCCGACCCTCTGCTACTGCATGGACTGCAGCACACCAGCCTTCCCTGTCCATCACCATCTCCCAGAACTTGCTCAAATTCATGTCCATTGAGTCTGTGATGCCATCCAGCCATCTCATCTTCTGTCATCCCCTTCTCCTCCTCCCATCAATCTTTCCCAGCATCAGGGTCTTTTCCAGTGAGTCAGTTCTTCACATCACGTGGGCAAAGTATTGGAGCTTCCACCTTAGTCCTTCCAATGAATATTCATGACTGATTTCCTTTAGGATTGACTGGTTGGATCTTGCATTCCAAGGGACTCTCAAGAGTCCTCCAACACCACAGTTCAGAAGCATCAATTCTTTGGCACTCAGCTTTCTTTATAGTCCAACTCTCACATCCATACATGACTAGTGGGAAAATCATACCTTTGACTAGATGGACCTTTGTCGGCAAAGTAATGTCTCTGTTTTAATGTGCTGTCTAGGTTGGTCATAGCTTTTCTTCAAGGAGCAAGTGTCTTTTAATTTCATGGCTGCAGTCACAATCTTCAGTGATTTTGGAGCCCAAGAAAATAAAGGCCTGTCACTGTTTCCATTGTTTCCCCATCTATTTGCCATGAAGTGATGGAACTGGATGTTCTTCTGTGTATTCTTGCCACCTCTTATTATCTTCTGCTTCTGTTAGGTCCATAACGTTTCTGTCCATTATTGTGCCCATCTTTACATGAAATGTTCCCTTGGCAGCTCTAATTTTCTTGAAGAGATCTCTAGTCTTTCCCATTCTGTTTCCTCTATTTCTTTGCATTGATTGCTGAGGAAGGCTTTCTTAATCTCTCTTTGCTATTTGGAACTCTGCATTCAGATGGGTATATCTTTCCTTTTCTCCTTTTCCTTTAGCTTCTCTTCTTTTCTCAGCTATTTGTAAGGGCCTCCTCAGACAACCATTTTGCCTTTTTACATTTGTTTTTCTTGGGGATGGTCTTGATCACTGCCTCCTGTACAATGTCATGAACCTCTGTCCATAGTTCTTCAGGCACTCTGTCTATCAGATCTTATCCCTTGAATCTATTTCTTACTTCCACTGTATAAATTGTAAGGGATTTGACTTACATCATACCTGGATGGTCTAGTGGTTTTCCCTACTTTCTTCACTTTAAGTCTGAATTTGGCAATAAGGAGTTCATGATCTGAGCCACAGTCCGCCCCCAGTCTTCTTTTTGCTGACTTTATAGAGCTTCTCCATCTATGGCTGCAAAGAATATAGTCAATCTGATTTTGTTATTGACCATCTGGTGATGTCCATGTGTAGAGTTTTCTTTTCTGTTGTTGGAAGAGGGTGTTTGCTATGACCAGTGCGTTCCCTTGGCAGAACTCTTTTAGCCTTTGCCTTGCTTCACTTTGTACTCCAAGGCCAAACTTGCCTGTTACACCAGGTGTTTCTTGACTTCCTACATTTGCATTCCAGTCCCCTATGATGAAAAGGGCATCTTTTTTGGTATTAGTTCTAGAAGGTCTTGTAGATCCTCATAGAACTGTTCAATTTCAGCTTCTTCAGCACTAGTGCTTGGGGCATAGACTTGGATTACTATGATACTGAATGGTTTGCCTTGGACATGAACAGAGATCATTCTTTCATTTTTGAGATTGCATGCAAGTACTGCATTTCAGACTTTTTTGTTGACTATGAGGGCTACTCCATTTCTTATAAGGGATTCTTGCACCCACAGTAGTAGATATAATGGTCATCTGAATTAAATTTGCCCTTTCCGGTCCATTTTAGTTCACTTATTCCTAAAATGTTGCTGTTCACTCTTGGCATCTCCTGTTGGAAGTGGCATCATCCACTTCCAATTTGCCTTGATTCATGGACCTAACATTCCAGGTTTCTATGCAATATTGTTCTTTACAGCATTGGACTTTACTTCCATCACCAGTCACATCCACAACTGGAGTTGTGTTTGCTTTATCTCTTCATTGTTTCTGGCGTTATTCCTCCACTCTTCTCCAGTAGCATATTGGGCACCTACCAACCTGGGGAGTTCATCTTTCAGTGTCATAATCTTTCTGTCTTTTCATACTGTCTATGGGGTTCTCAAGGCAAGAATACTGAAGTGGTTTGTCATTTCCTTCTCCAGTGGACCACATTTTGTCAGAACTCTCCACCATGACCTGTCCATCTTGGTTGGCTCTACTCAGCATGGCTAATAGTTTCATTGAGTTAGACAAGGCTGTGGTCCATGTGATCAATTTGGTTAGTTTTCTGGATTGTGGTTTTCATTCTGTCTGTCCTCCGATGAATAAGGATAAGAGGCTTCCCGAAGCTTCCTGATGGGAGAGACTGACTGTGGGGGAAACTGCGTCTTGTTCTGATGGATGGGGCCAGTAAATCTTTAATCAAGTTTTCTGTTGATGGGTGGGGCTGTGTTTCCTTACGGTTGTTTGAGGCCAAACTGTCAACTGTGCCACCACTGGAGACTCCTGGACACTCACAGGCAAGTCTGATTCAGTCTCTTATGGTCTCACTGCTTTCTCCTGGCTCCTGGTGTGCACAAGGTTTTGTTTGTGCCCTCCAAGAGTCTGCTCCATTATAGTGTAATAGAGCAAATTAAGGTGAAGGCAGACTCCTGAAGATATAAAAATGGGAATGAAATTTGTTATAGTTAAGATTTACCAGTAGATACAGCCCTTGCATTTTACTCTTAGTAGTGTAGCCTAAAATTTATGTTCTTACTCTTTACTATGTTTAACATGCTCATTTTACTCTCCTTTTATTTTTCTGCAGTAATGTGTGTGGCTGGTATTGGACTTGTTGTATTATTCTTCAGTTGGATGCTCTCTATTTTCAGATCTAAGTATCACGGATATCCATATAGGTATTATTTTTCATTTGTATAGTGATTACCTATGCTTTCAATGATTAGAGTTGATGTGCTTTATAATTTTTTTTACTTTACCTCCAGATTGCTCTAGTTTCTGACATAGACATAGGCTTTAATTGAGTTATGTTGCATATAGAAATTATAGTAATTATGATATAGTGAATAAAACTATGTGATTTCTCAGGAAAATCATTCAGGACTATTCTGACATCACTTAATTTAACCTAGAAATCTATCAAACACATAATGATTAGAACATTTTATACCCTCACACAGTTCCGTATTTGCATACTTTACATCTTTTTGAGGACAAATTATTTTTTTAATGTTTTTTCCAAAACTTTTCACTCTACTTTTCAGGCTGTTTAGGTAGAATAAACAGAACATTTGAATTGAATCCAATTTGTAGACTGTAGAATAAGAGTTTTTAAGAAGGTCTAATTGACTTGAAATATTCTTAGTGATCTCTAAAGCTCAGAGAAGAAATTATTCTCCTAGTTATAACTCCTTGATTTTATTCTGTTAATAGCCAAAAGAAATGTACCTGTACACAACAGGCAATATCATGAGTTAGTTTTATAATCTGAGTGCCATTTACTACAATTCTTGCTTTAATACAACATTGCCCTGTTTTATAAAAGACCATGAACACTAACGTAAAGTATATCAAGTGATATTTTTGAGACACAAATTCATTTTTCGTATTTTCAACAGAAGTTTTTAGTAGATAATTTTGAATAACTCCCTGGCCAGTTCATTATATTGTAACATTTCTAAATGTAGTTTAATCACTGAACAACTTAAATTAATCTCCTTTTGCATTTCTTGCAAACTTGTTTAATTCTGAAGATTTAAACCTATTAGAACTTTGATCCTTGACTAATAATACTCCAGCTCTATACTTTTATTCTTCTGTCTATATGTATTTTAAAATAATTTATCCCCTATACAATACTAACTGGGATGCAAGGGTAATCTTTCTGGTACTTCTATTACTTATTTGATCGCTCTGGTTGATTCAGTTATTAATTGGTATCTCTTCAGGAGATATTTTAATTTGAGTTTATTTCTACTTCCTTTTCTCCTAAGACTACCTCAGCATCTCAGTGTCTCTTACTTTTTGTTATTGGTACTCAAAGTTTATTATACATGTACCCAGATGTTCTTTGATTTGATATGATAAAATCAAGATATTTATTAGAGGTAAAGACTGTTTTTCTTTCAGGTATTAATAGACTGGTATATATTTTTGTTTCAGCTTTCTGATGAGTTAAAAAGGATTCCGGAAATATGTAGACACTGGAGTAATGGAAATTGAAAAATGAAAAATATGTGTGTGAAAAGAAGAATGCAATTTATGTATTTTGGATTACCTCTTTTTTTTCCATGTGATTAAAATAGTTGATCATTTAACCAAAGAAGATGTATAGTGCCTTAACAAGCAATTTTCATAAAGTATTTGGATACAATTCTTCTCTTAACCTTCCCTTCCCAGTAAACTCTCTGGAACATTTAATTTAGTGGAATTTTATAAAAAATTTAAAACTACTACATTTTAATTAGAACAAGGTTCAAAACTGTGTTGCTTAACTTTTGGCCATGTGGTTTTTTAATCTTATCCAAAGGTAGTTGGGACTGGTGACCAGGTGTTCTTGCATATGCCTGTTACTGATAACAGCGTCAGGAATCCATTCTTAGCTTTTCCATTGTTGCATGGATGTGTATACTTCACACACCTTTCCTTTTGAGCAGAGAAATCATATATGCTATGTGTCTTCTGAAAATGGAACACCATTCTTCAGAGTTCACATCTAGACTTTAGAAAAAGATCACTAGCCAGTCCTCCATCTTCCCTCCTGAAATTCTGTGCAGACTATGTTTCTTGGTAGCTGTAGACATTAAGAAGTATTCCTAAATACAAGATTATGATTTCTTCATGAGTTTGGTGTTAGCTGCCTGTATTTGGAATGATTTCAGGCTCATTCTGTTTCCCTAATTTATTTAAGATGGGCCACTCTCTAATAAAAATGTAGCTTAGTATTAAAATCAGTGTAAATTTAGAATGGACCAAAATGTTTCTGCAATTCAGAGATGATCACTTATTTCATTTGTACCTAAGAGAAAAAAATGGATTTATCTGGTTAAATCAATTTCTGTATTACAGTGACAACATATTTTATTAACCCTTGTATTTAGGAAAAGGACTCCCTTTAGACTGGGAAAATAAAATGATGAAACATTAAGTTGTTGCTTATGAATAGAAAGTAGATTTTTCTTGTAAACTGTTCTATTTTGTTGCTATTATTTTAACCTTTGTCTTCTCACTTTATGTGGAGAAACAAAGTAATAATTTGAAGAAGTTCTATTTGAATTTGATCTTTTCTCTGTCAGTGAAAATAAGCATATGTGCTAACCAAATTTCTGTGAAGAATAAAAGTTGATGGTTATCAGTAGATATAGCTATAATCTCCTCCATGGCTGTAAAGAGTATCTGGAAATGCCACTATTATAGAAATATACAAATTCCAATTGTGAAAAATTTTTAAGAACTCTTAGAAGTATTACATTAAGATAATGTTGTGACTGCCTGCTACTATTTACCATCTAATAACTTTCCCTCATGGTCTAGAAATCTTACATAATAGACGTTTGAAGAAGAGATGAATATAGTTGCCTAAGAAGAAATGTTCTATGTGGGGCTTTTTGGTGGTTTTTTTTTTTTAAGTAGATTTGCTGGGTGAGGTGATATTTACTCTCTACTGAAGCCCATTTTTGTTACTCTACTGTAACTTGCTTGATTCTAGATTCCTTATCTGCTGTTTTTGTACTTGTCTCAGGCCAAATAAATTTATGCTGTGATTCTTATGAGACTTGTATGAATATGCCCTGATGTGTACAGACTAACCAGGGGAATATTACTGCCATGTAACCTATAGCTCCAGATAATTTGCAATGAGCATTGAAGAATGACAGTTCTTTGTATTTTTTGTGTCTCTCTTAAGAGCACATTCTTCTTTAAGGAGAGAAGTTGTGTTCTGGCTAAACTCTGTAGAGGGCAGATTTACTATACTTAGAATAGTGTTACTTTTGTGGAAATGTTGAAAGTAGATTTCATCTGAAGTGCCTTAAGTAGATTCTTAAATTTACTTTTCTAGTATTGATTTAAATATTATTTGTTATGCATTTTAAAATACTATTCAAAATTATACATTGTAGTGGCTGAGATAACCAAATGTCTGGCTGTTTGCTTTTTGATCATATCAATAAACTTTTACAATCTAAATTCTGAGTTTTTGGTTAACATCTAAAGAAGGGTGAATTGAAAACACTACACTAGAAGTATAATATTAGGATATTCCATTTTGAAATTATAATTAAATTTACTATTATCCTAATGGCAGTAAATTTGGTAGGCCAATTTACTTAGGCATTTCTCAATTTAAATAAGTTCTTCCAGGATTCTATTCATTATCCTTTATTAATGCTGTCACCCTCTAGATTAGTCACAACAATCAAGATATGTAAATGAATGACTGTTTTCAATGGTTTGTTACATTTTGTCCTAGTCAGTAAATACTGTGACTAGATAACAGAATGGGAAAGACTAGAGATCTCTTCAAGAAAATTAGAGATACCAAGGGAACAATTCATGCAAAGATGGGCTCAATAAAAGATAGAAATGGTATGGACCTAACAGAAGCAGAAGATGTTAAGAAGAGGTGGCAAGAATACACAGAGGAACTGTATAAAAAAGATCTTCACAACACAGATACTCATGAAGGTGCGATCACTCACACTCACCTGGAGCCGGACACCCTGGAATGTGAAGTCAGGTGAGCCTTAGCAAGCATCACTACGAACAAAGCTAGTGGAGATGATGGAATTCCAGTTGAGCTATTTCAAAACCGAAAAGATGATGCTGTGAAAGTGCTGCACTCAATATGCCAACAAATTTGGAAAACTCAGCAGTGGCCACGGGACTGGAAAAGGTCAGTTGTCATTCCAATCCCAAAGAAAGGCAATGCCAAAGAATGCTCAAACTACTGCACAATTGCACTCACCTCACATGCTAGTAAAGTAATGCTCAAAATTCTCCAAGCCAGACTTCAGCAATACATGAACTGTGAACTTCCAGATGTTCAAGCTGGTTTAGAAAAGGCAGAGGAACCAGAGATCAAATTGCCAACATCTGCTGGATCATGGAAAAAGCAAGAGAGTTCCAGAAAAACATCTATTTCTGCTTTATTGACTATGCCAAAGCCTTTGACTGTGTGGATCACAATAAACTGTGGAAAATTCTAAAAGAGATGGGAATACCAAACCACCTGATCTTCCTCTTGAGAAACCTATATGCAGGTCAGGAAGCAATAGTTAGAACTGGACATGGAACACCACACTGGTTCCAAATAGGAAAAGGAGTATGTCAAGGCTGTATATTGTCACCCTGCTTCTTTAACTTATATGCAGAGCACATCATGAGAAATGCTGGGCTGGAGGAAGCACAAGCAGGAATCAGGATTGCAGAGAGAAATATCAATAACCTCAGGTATGCAGATGACACCACCCTTATGGCAGAAAGTGAAGAAGAACTAAAACCTTCTTGATGAAAGTGAAAGAGGAGAGTGAAAAAGTTGGCTTAAAGCTCAACATTCAGAAAACTAAGATCATGGCATCTGGTCCCATCACTTCATGGCAAATAGATGGGGAAACAGTGGCTGACTTTTATTTCTGGACTCCAGAATCACTACAGTTGGTGATTTCAGCCATGAAATTAAAACTGCACTGAACTAAATTCCCTTTTGATACTAACTAATTTGAAACAGTTACCCAGAGAGATTCAGTTCAGTTCAGTCAGTCAGTCGTGTGCGACTCCTCGCGACGCCATGAATTGCAGCACACCAGGCCTCCCTGTCCGTCACCAACTCCCAGAGTTCACCTAAACTCCTGTCCATCGAGTCAGTGATGCCATCCAGCCATCTCATCCTCTGTCGTCCCCTTCTCTTCCTGCCCCCAATCCCTCCCAGCATCAGAGTCTTTTCCGATGAGTCAACTCTTCGCATGAGGTGGCCAAAGTACTGGAGTTTCAGCTTTAGCATCAGTCCTTCCAAATAACACCCAAGATTGATTTCCTTTAGAATGAACTGGTTGGATCTCCTTGCAGTCCAAGGGACCCTCAAGAGTCTTCTCCAACACCGCAGTTCAAAAGCATCAATTCTTCGGCGCTCAGCCTTCTTTATAGTTCAACTCTCACATTCCTACATGACCACTGGAAAAACCATAGAATTGTCTAGACGGACCTTTGTTAGCAAAGTAATGTCTCTGCTTTTGAATATGCTATCTAGGTTAGTCATAACTTTCCTTCCAAGGACTAAGCATCTTAATTTCATGGCTGCAGTCAACATCTGCAGTGATTTTGGACCCCAAAAAGATAAAGTCTGACACTGTTTCTACTGTTTCCCCATCTATTTCCCATGAAGTGATGGGACCGGATGCCATGATCTTAGTTTTCTGAATGTTGAGCTTTAAGCCAACTTTTTCACTCTCCTCTTTTAGTTTCATCAAGAGGCTTTTTAGTTCCTCTTCACTTTCTGCCATAAGAGTGGTGTCATCTGCATATCTGAGGTTATTGATATTTCTCTCTGCAATCTTGATTCCAGCTTGTGCTTCCTCCAGCCCAGCGTTTCTCATGATGTACTCTGCATATAAGTTAAATAAGCAGGGTGACAATATACAGCCTTGACATACTCCTTTTCCTATTTGGAACCAGTGTGGTGTTCCATGTCCAGTTCTAACTGTTGCTTCCTGACCTGCATATAGGTTTCTTAAGAGGAAGGTCAGGTGGTCTGGTATTCCTATCACTTTTAGAATTTTCCACAGTTTATTGTGATCCACACAGTCAAAGGCTTTGGCATAGTCAATAAAGCAGAAATAGATGTTTTTCTGGAACTCTCTTGCTTTTCCATGATGCAGTGGATGTTGGCAATTTGATATCTGGTTCCTCTGCCTTTTCTAAAACCAGCTTGAACATCTAGAGGTTCACGGTTCATGTATTGTTGAAGCCTAGCTTGGAGAATTTTGAGCATTACTTTACTAGCATGTGAGGTGAGTGCAATTGTGCAGTAGTTTGAGCATTCTTTGGCATTGCCTTTCTTTGGGATTGGAATGAAAACTGACCTTTTCCAGTCCCGTGGCCACTGCTGAGTTTTCCAAATTTGCTGGCATATTGAGTGCAGCACTTTCACAGCATCATCTTTCAGGATTTGAAACAGCTCAACTGGAATTCCATCACCTCCACTAGCTTTGTAGTGATGCTTCCTAAGGCCCACTTGACTTCACATTCTAGGATGTCTGGCTCTAGGTGAGTGATCACACCATCGTGATTATCTTGGTCATGAAGATCTTTTTTGTACAGTTCTGTGTATTCTTGCCAGCTCTTCTTAATATCTTCTGCTTCTGTTAGGTCCATACCATTTCTGTCCTTTATCGAGCCCATCTTTGCATGAAGTGTTCCCTTGATGTCTCTAATTTTCTTGAAGAGCTCTCTAGTCTTTCCCATTCTGTTGTTTTCCTCTATTTCTTTGCATTGATCGCTGAGGAAGGCTTTCTTATCTCCTTGCTATTGTTTTGAACTCTGCATTCAGATGCTTATATCTTTCCTTTTCTCGTTTGCTTTTTTCTTCTCTTCTTTTCACAGCTATTTGACAGCCATTTTGCTTTTTTACATTTCTTTTCCATGGGGAAGGTCTTGATCCCTGGCTCCTGTACAGCGTCACGAACCTCTGTCCATAGTTTATCAGGCACTCTGTATATCAGATCTAGTCAGGTTATATAAGACTGGGCAGCATACATTTGAAACATGGAGTAGAGACACTGGATAGGAAGTAAAGAAATCTGGCTTTTAAACAGCTTTTAGTCCTTTGAACTAAATCTCCCTGACCACAGGCAAAACAGTGAACCTCTAGACCTATTTATTCTGATGTGAGTGCATTGGATTAAATCACCTCACTCACTGTTACTTCTAGCACTGCTCTTCCATGATGTAAAATATTAAAGATGCATTTAAATCTCACTGGGTATCATTTGTGATTATCAGAGTTGGTGCTGAATTAAATCAATTGAAATGTGGGATGGTTTGTAGTCAGATTTCTGAAGATGCTGTGAAGTGCTTGTGGGGGCCATTATATCTGAAAGCTTTAATAATATGCACTGAAATATTTTAGAAAGAATAAACTTGACATGATATGGTAATATCAGATCTTGATTTAAGTTGGTTCTATTTAATTTTTAGCAAGAATGAGATGAACAAGTGTAATAGTATGCTAATATTATAGAATATCAAAACCAAGTGGACCTTAGATACCATTCAATCATTACATCAGAACCAAGGGGACCTTAGATACCATTCAATCATTACCTTCCTTTGACTACTAAAGAATACCTGCCCTAGAGAGGTGAAATGATTTCCTGAAGGTTATTCCAAGGAAATGCCTACAGGTTTCCTATTTTGTTGCAGATTCCCTGTGGATTGAATTTCAATTCAGGATGCATATTACTCCCTGACAAAATGGGAACCATAGTGAGTCTGTCTTGATTGCTTCCTGATATCTAGATTGTAGGGACTTGGGGAAGGGGGAATGGGAGCTGTTTATAATTAAGAGTTTCAGTTTTGCAAGATGAAAAGAATTCTGAAGGTTGGTCATACAACAGTGTGAAAGAACTTAACAGTACTGAACTGTGCATTTAAAAATGGTAAAAAAGTATATTTTATGTATATTTTACTACAACTCAAAATGAAAACATGTGCTAATGCCTTGGTGCCAACGTCATATTGACATATCCTTACTGACACCACTTTTTATTTGATCATTGTCCTGAAAATTGAGTACAGCTGAACAGAATGTGGCTCATGGTAGAAATGTTGAAATATGGTCTTTAGACTCTTTGGGTGACATTTTTAAGGACATACAGGTAAACTCTGCCTGAAGAATCAGTGATTAGAATCAGTGATTAATCAATGAGTGCTCCTTAAACAATGACTTTCAGCTGGGGAAAAAAAAAAACTCAAAGATATGTTGACTCCACCAAAACTTCCAGATTCAGAAATAATGCATTTGGTCTGAACCTTCCAACTTATTAATATGCCTGGCTGTGGCTCTGTGGTCCGCAATTGTACCTAGAAAAGTTTGGGTCTGAAGTTCTTTTTATGATCTTCAAATAAATGCAGTGTTTTCTCTATTCCAAACACAGCTCAAAAATTATTTCCAGGAAGCTTTCCTGACTTCCCAGTTTGAGTTTTATGCTGCTCTTTTTTTCTTTGGTGCATCTCTGTTATCCTATCTTGTAATTGCCCTGTCCCTCCCATAAACTGTAAGTTCCTTGGGAATGGAGGTGTTGTCTTACTCATGTTTGTATGTTCCTTTTAGAAAATACATGCAGAGTACACATGTGGTAAATTTTCACTGATTGAATAAAGAAGAAAAAACCTTTACTCTCAAGGTGTTTGCAGTCTTGTGGTGGAAACAAGCATATAACCAAATGTAATCCCAGTAGGGAAAATCTGTGTTGTATCACGGATACAGAGAAGGGTTTGATCACTTTTTTGAGGTTAGGAGGTAGAGGAAGGGAGAGATTTAAGTACCAAAATGCCAAATTATTCTTATCAGTATAGTATCATTTTGTTGTTCAGTCACTAAGTCATGTCTGACTTAGCATGTCTCTTCCAAAGAAAGCACAGCAGACCTTGTTCTCAAGAAGTTGTTTGTTTTGACCTGTCTGTGGATTCCCTAACAAATGACACAGAGGCTTGCCTTAGTTTTGTCTAACTCAGAAGTCATTCAGGGCAGGAAAGCAGCTGTTCACACAGCGTGTTCCTCAAAAACATTAAAAGACAAATGAACAAGCCACTGCTGCTTAGGTCAAAACATTGCTATTGTGGTACATAATAGATGTGTCAAAAGTGTGGGAGCAAAAGCTTGAGGAGAGACTTAACTTTGGGAAACAAAAGCTTTGTATCCCCATAATAGGATGCATGCCCAGAATAGACTTGATAGTTTTATAAGCTTTCACCTCTAATATTTATGCTCAGTTCTAGCAGGAAGTGAAAGCTAAGGCAGAGTTGTAAACAGACTGACTGTGTTACAGGACTGTACCAAAACAGGGCCAATCTACAAAGACTGAAAGACATTTTTTTGTTTTGCCTCCACATGTTTAAGGAAATCACTCTCATATCATTAGATGACTGCTAAGCTAGTGAAACAGATTTCAGTGTCCACATATGATGAAGAATACAGTCTTTACAAAAATAGTTTAGGAAGTTCAGTAAGCAAAGCCTATAACTTGCAACGTGCAGAAACACAATGGGAAAGAAGAATCTGATTTCAAGAGTTATCACATTATAATACTCAAAATGTGCAATTTTCAACAATAAAAAATTATGAGATAGATGAAGAAATAAGACAGTATGGCCTATTCACAGGGAAAAAAAGGAAATTAATAAAAACTATACCTGAAGAAGCCCAAACAATCAATGGACATACAAGAGAAGCATTTTAAATCAGCTACCTAAAATATGTTCAAAAAGCTAAAGCAAATCATGTCCAAAAAACTAAAGGAAACAAGGTAAACAGTGTCTCATGAAACAGAATATCAGTAAAGAAGTAGAAATAACAGCAAAATGGTAGTTATGCGAGGTAGAGGATGTGTTAACCTTATTGTGGTATTTCATAATATATATGTGTATATCAAATAATCATGTTGTACACCTTAAACAACATTATCTGTCAATTATATCAATAAAGCTGGAAAAAGTAGAATACATTCCTCTTGAGGAAAAAAGATATAAAAAATAGAAATTCTTGGTCTGAAAGATACATTAATGAAAAACAATTTACTAAAGGGCTTCAAAAACACATTTATGCTGACAGAAGAAATAAATAGTGAACATGAATATGAGTCAATTACAATTATCCTGTCAGAAACAGAATTAAAAAACAAGAATGAAGAAAATGGACAGAACCAAGAGACCTGAGGGACAACATCAAATACACCAGTATGCAAATAATTGAGAGTCACAGCACGAGAGAGAGAAAAGGCAGAACAAAAGAAATGATGGCCAAAACCTTCCAAATTTGATGGAAGACATGAATTTACACATCTAAGAAGTTCATCAAACTAAAATAAACACAGAGATCCATACCAAGAAAGACAGAATCTTGAAAGTACCAAGGGAGAAGTGATTTTTCACTTAGATCCTCAAGAAGATTAATAGCCAATTTCTCACATGAATAGATGTTCAGCATCGCTAATTATTAGAGAAATGCAAATCAAAACTACGATGAGATATCACCTCACACCAGTGAGAATGGCTATCAGCAAAAAATTCACAATAAATGCTGGAGAGGACGTGGATAGATGAGAACCTTTCTACACTGTTGGTGGGATTGTAAATTGGTACAGCCACTATGGAGAATAGTATGCAAGTTCCTTTAAAAACTAATATCTACCATATGACCCTGCAATCCCACTCCTGGGCATATATCCAGAGAAAAACATGATCCTAAAGGACACATGCACCCCAATATTCACTGCAGCACTGTTTACAATAGCCAAGACACAGAAGCAACCTAAATGTCCATCGAAAGAGGAATGCTAAAGAAGGTATACATATATACAATGGAATATTGTTGTTTTAGTTGCTAAGTAATGTCTGAATCTTGTAGCCCGCCAGGCTCCTCTGTCCCTGGGGTTTCCCAGGCAAGAATACTGGAGTGGGTTGCCATTTCCTCCTTCAGGGGATCTTCCTGACCCAGGATCGAGGATCCTGACCCAGGACCCAGGATCTTCCTGACCCAGATCCTGAACCATGTCTCCTGCATTGGCAGGCAGATTCCTTATACTGAGCCACCAGAGAAGCCCAATGGAATATTACTCAGCCATTAGAAAGAATGAAATAATGCCACTTGCAGCAACATAGATGGACATACCTA
The DNA here is from genome assembly GCF_001704415.2 of Capra hircus. NCBI lineage: Eukaryota > Metazoa > Chordata > Mammalia > Artiodactyla > Bovidae > Capra > Capra hircus. The sequence goes on along the minus strand of NW_017189516.1, from coordinate 3,100,977 downwards.
GGGATTGTCATACTGATTGAAGTAAGTCTGACAGAGAAGGAGAAATATCATATGACATCCCTTATATGTGGAATCTAGAAAGAGATGATACAAATGAACTTACAAAGCAGAAAGAGACTCACAGACTTAGAGAACGAACTTATGGTAACCAGTGGGACATATGAGGGGAAGGGATAGTTTGAGAGTTTGGAATGGACATGTACACACTGCTATATTTAAAATGGATAACCAACAAGGACCTACTTTATAGCACATGGGACTCTGCTCAATGTTATGTGGCAGCCTGGATGACAGGGAAGTTTGGGGGAAAATGGATACATGTATATATAAGGCCAAATCCCTTCTCTGTTCACCTAAAATTATCAGAACATGGTTAATCAGCTATATCTATAGAAAATAAAAAGTTTAAAGAAAAAAAGATTAACAGCCAATTTCTCATTACAAACCAAGGAAGTCAGAAAGCAGTGAGATGACATTTAAAGTGCTGAAAGAAAAAGATATTCTATATCTGGCATAATAATCTTTTTAAAAATATTTATTTATTGACTGATTTACTGATTTGGCAGCATTGGATCACAGTGGCGGCAGGGGAGATCATTACATCACGTGGATTTTTCACTACAGCACAAGGACTTTCTAGTTGCCTTGCATGGGCTTCAGTAGTTACAGCACACATGCATGGTGCTTCCCAACATGTGGGATCTTAGTTCCCCAAACAGGGATCAAACCTGCCTCCCCTGCATTGCAAGGCAGATTCTTAGGCTCTGTACCCCTAGGGAAGTACCCCCTTAACAATCTTTTAAAAATGAAAGAAAGAAATTCCCTGGTAGTCCAAGTGGGTATGACTCAGTGCTTCCACTGCAGAGTGCATGGGTTTAATCTCTGGTCTGAGAACTAAGATCTCACATGCCACAAGGTGCAGCCCCCCAAAAAATAATTAAATGAAGGAAAAATGAAGACACTGGCAGATAAAGAAAAGCTGAGAAAGTTGATTTCCAGTAGATTTGTCCAACAAGACTTGTTAAAAGAAAGCCTTCAGGCTGAAATTAAAGTATACTAGACTAACTCAAAGCCATTTGAGGAAATAAAGGACACTGATACACAAGTAATTATAAAAGCCAATATTATTGCATTCTTGGTCAATAACTATTTCCTTATATGATTTAAAAGAATGTGCATAAAACAAAAATTAGTTAATGTGCATAAAATAAATTAGTTAATGAACACAAAGTTTAAAGATGTAAGTTTGATGGTAACAACATAAAAGGGGAAAAATGGAGCTGTATGGGATCAGTTTTACATACTGTTGAAGTTAAGCTTCACTCTTATGGCAGAAAGTGAAGAGGAACTAAAAACCCTCTTGATGAAAGGGAAAGTGGGGAGTGAAAAAGTTGGCTTAAAGCTCAACATTCAGAAAACAAACATCATGGCGTCCGGTCCCATCACTTCATGGGAAGTAGATGGGGAAACAGTGGAAACAGTGTCAGACTTTATTTTTGGGGGCTCCAAACTCACTGCAGATGGTGACTGCAGCCATGAAATTAAAAGACACTTACTCCTTGGAAGAAAAGTTATGACCAACCTAGATAGTATATTCAAAAGCAGAGACATTACTTTGCCGACTAAGGTCCGTCTAGTCAAGCCTGTGGTTTTTCCTGTGGTCATGTACGGATGTGAGAGTTGGACTGTGAAGAAGGCTGAGCGCCGAAGAATTGATGCTTTTGAACTGCGGTGTTGGAGAAGACTCTTGAGAGTCCCTTGGACTGCAAGGAGATCCAACCAGTCCATTCTGAAGGAGATCAGCCCTGGGATTTCTTTGGAAGGAATGATGCTAAAGCTGAAACTCCAGTACTTGGCCACTTCATGCGAAGAGTTGACTCATTGGAAAAGACTCTGATGCTGGGAGGGATTGGGGGCAGGAGGAGAAGGGGACGACAGAGGATGAAATGGCTGGATGGCATCACTGACACAATGGATGTTAGTCTGAGTGAACTCCGGGAGTTGGTGATGGACAGGGAGGCCTGGCGTGCTGTGATTCATGGGATCGCAAAGAGTCGGACACGACTGAGCAACTGAACTGAACTGAAGTTAAGCTGGTATTCATTCACACTGCTGCTGCTGCTGCTGCTAAGTCGCTTCAGTCATGTCCAACTCTGTGCAACCCCATAGACGGCAGCCCACCAGCCTCCCTGGTCCCTGGGATTCTCCAGGCAAGAACACTGGAGTGGGTTGCCATTTCCTTCTCCAATGCATCACTTTCACTTTCATTCACACTGGATTGTATAAATTTCAGAGATTTATTGTAGTTCCCAGGGCAACCACTATGAAAATAATGTAGAAGTATAAAGAAAAGGAAATGACAAAGAATTAAAATGATGCACTCCAAAAAAAATCAATTAAATGCAAAACTAAGAAGTAATGGAGGAACTGAAGAAAAGAGTATATATGACATATAGAAAACAAATAGCAAAATAGCAGAAGTTAGTTTTTCCTTATCACTAATTGCTTAAATGTAGCACTTCCCTGGCGATCTAGCAGTTATGTATCAGCCTAGTAATTCAGGTTAGGGTTAGGTTTAGAGTTCAATTCCTAGTCTGGAAAGATTGTATATTCTGTGGGGCAACTAAGCCTGTGTGCCACAACTACTCAGCCCATGCTTTAGAGCCCACATTCTGCAGGTACTGAAGCCCACGTTCCTTAAAACCCTCACTCTGCAATGAGAAGCCATTGCAGTAAGAAGCTTGAGCACTACAACTAGAGAGTAGTCCTCACTCACCACAACTAGAGAAAGCCCATGAGCAGCAATGAAGACCCAGCGCAGCCAAAAATAAATAAATTTAATAACAACAACAAAGCCCACTATCCAAATATAGGCTGTCTACAAGAGACTCATTTTTTTCTTCATTGAGGTATAGTTGCTATACAACATTATATGTTGTTGTTATTGTTGAGTCTTTAAGTCATGTCTGACTGTTTATTACTCCGTGGACTGTAGCACACCAGGCTCCTCTGTCCTCCACTGTCTCCTGGAGTTTGATCAAATTCATGTCCATTGAGTCGATGATGTTATCTAACCATCTCATCCTCTGCCACCCCCTTCTCCTTTTGTCTTTGATTCCTCCTAGCATCAGGGTCTTTTCCAATAAGCCGGCTCTTTGTATCAGGTGGCCAAAGTATTGGAGCCTCAGCTTCAGCATCAGTCCTTCCAATGAATATTCAGGGTGATTTCCTTTAGGATTGACTGATTTGATCTCCTTGCTGTCCAAGGGACTGTCAAGAGTCTTCTCCAGCACCACAATTTGAAAGCATCAATTCTTCAACACTCAACCTTCTTTATGGTCCAACTCACATCTGTACATCTGTACATGACTCCTGGAAAAACCATAGCTTTGATTATATGAACTTTTGCTGGTATTGTGATGTCTCTGTTTCTTAATACTCTGTGTACGTTTGTCATAGCTTTCCTTCCAAGGAGCAAGTGTCTTTTAATTTCATGGCTGCAGTCACTGTCCACAGTGATTTTGGAGCCTAAGAAATTAAAATCTATCACTGCTTCCACTTTTTCCCCATCCATTTTCCATGAAGTGATGGGACTGGATGCCATGATCTTCGTTTTTCAAATGCTGAGTTTCAAGCCAGCTTTTTCACTCTTCTTTCACCCTCATCAAGAGGCTCTTTAGTTCCTCTTCTCTTTCTGCCATTAGTGGTGTTATTTGCATATCTGAGGTTGTTGATGTTTCTCCTGGAAATCTTGACTTTAGCTTGTGATTCATTCAGCCTGGCATTTCCCAATGATGTACTCTGCATATAAGTTAAATAAGCAGGGTAACAATATACAGCCTTGTCATACTCCTTTCCCAATTTTGAACTAGTCAGTTGTTCCATGCCTGGTTCTAATGGTTGCTTCTTGACCCGCATGCAGCTTTCTCAGAAGACAGGTAAGGTCGTCTGGTATTCCCATCTCTATTACAGGTGTGTAGAATATAGTGATTCACAACTGTTAATGATTATACTCTATTTATAGTTATTGTAAAATATTTGCTATATTCCCCAAGTTGTAAAATATATTCTTGTAGCTTATTTTATACAGAATAGCTTATACCTCTTAATTCCCTAGCCTTGAAGTGCCCCTTTCAGCTTCTTTCTCCCCACTGGTAACCACTAGTTTGTTCTCTATATCTGTGAGAAGAGACTCTATTTATTTATTTTTCTGAACTTTAAACTTCCTATTAATATTTTGTATTTGTGTATAGCAAATTAAAAATGTTGTGTTAGTTTCAGGTGAACAGCGAACGGACTCAGCCATACATATACATGTGTTAGAGGAAGTACACTGACTGAAACTGTTCACCCTGGCCAGGCACCATAGTTACCACGTGCATGACTTGTTTTACGACAGGAGGTCCTGGTAAGAAACATGAAACTAATAAGCCACCACCAACTGGAAGAGTTCAGGAAGGGTCAAAAAGTGACACCACGTGTCCATCCACCTCTCAGAATCCTTCTCGCTGGCGTCCATCTTGGCTGAGCAATGTGTGGGCCACCAGGAAGGCCTCTGAATGAGAGTGATTGGCCAAAGACAACCTGGAAACTAATCCCATCACCATAAAACCCAAGACTGTGAGCCATGTGGCACACACATGGCTCACAGAACTGCCAGAACAGTTCTCCTGGGATCCCTTACCCTACTGCTCTCTGCCTGGGTGCCCTTCCCCAATAAAATCTCTTGCTTTGTCAGCACATGTGTCTCCTTGGATAATTCATTTCTGAGAGAGGTTTTGGGCCCTGGAAGGGGCCCCCTTCCTACAGCAAATGTATCCATTCTCCCCCCAAACCCCTCTCCTATCCAGGCTGCCACATAACATTGAACAGAGTTCCACGTGCTATATGATAAGTCCTTTTTGGTTATCCATTTTAAGTATAGCAGTGTGTACATGAGCTTGTCAAAGTATATAATTATCCCTTCCTTCTTGCAACCATAAGTTCTTTTTCTAAGTCTGTGAGTAGAAGACTCACTTTATTTTAAAAATTAATTTATTTTTAATTGAAGGATAATTGCCATATATCAACATGAATTAGCTATCAGTATATGTATGTCCTCTCCCTTGAGATTCACTTTAGATGCAGACACAAATAGATCAAAAATTAAAGGATGGAAAAAGATATTCCATGTAAAATATAGTAACCAAAGGGAGCTGGTATAGCTGTATTGATATCAGGAAAAATAGACTTTAAATCAAAAATTGTTATGAGACAAAAAATGACATTATGTATTGATTAAGGGGTCATTTCAACAAGACAGTATAGTAATAATAAACATAAATTTTAAAGATTGAAAACATACTAAATATCTTCCATGATTACAGTATAACAAAACCAGAAATTAATAACAAAAGAAAATTTGTAAAATTCATGAATATGTAGAATAGTATTAATAGTATAATATTAAACAATCAATGAGTCAAGAAGAAACCACAAAGGAAATTAGAAAATACTTTGAGATGAGTGAAAACAAGAACATACAAAAACATGGAATACAGTGAAAGCATAACAGAGGGAAAATTATATCTGTAAATGCCTACATTAAAAAGAGGAAAAATATCAAATCAATCTGAAATCAATAACCTAACATTACAACTTCTAGAAAAGAGGATATAATTTGACACAAGTTAGCGAGTGGACAACAACAAAGAAATTAAGAAACTATAGGTATAGTAGAAACTAGATATAAAAGATTTACAGAAGAAGTTATACCCAAATTTAGCAGAAGGAAAGAAATGCTAAAGATTAGATTAGAATGAAGATACACAAAATAGAGAATAGAAAAACAACAGAGAAAATCAGCAAATAAAATATTAGCTTTTTTTTAAGACACCAGCAAATTATTAAATTGCCTTAAGTTTAGATTCTTCATAAAATATTGCACAATTTATTCAACTCCCATTGGTTTATGAGAAAGAAACATTATTTCATTTGGAGCTATAAGATTAATCTTGTCTGGTAGACTTCTTAAAATTAAGGTAAAACTGACATACGATATTAGTTTCAGGTGAACAATATGATTTGATATTTTGGGATATCGTAAAATGATCACCACAATAAGTCTAATTGGTATCCATCAACATATGCAGTTACCATTTCTTTTCACGTGATGAGAACTTTCAAGATTTACTCTTAGCAAGCTTCAAATATGCAATACAGTATTATGAACTATAGTCATCATGGTATACATTACAACTCCATGACTCATTTATTTTATAACTGGAAGATTGTCCCTGGTTTACTTTTAAATATTCTGTTCTTCCATATAATTTTCATAATGTGAATGGAGAGGTTATTTTAATTTATGTTAAAAAAAAAAACAAAAAACAAAAACTAGACAGGGGCTTCCCTAGTGGCTCAGTGGTAAACAATTTGCCTACCAATGCAGGAGACACATGTTCAATCCTTAGTCCTAGAAGATCCCACATGTCGAGGAGCAACTAAGCCCATGCATCGCAACTACTGAGCCTATGCTATGCTGCTGCTGCTGCTAAGTCACTTCAGTCGTGTCCGACTCTGTGTGACCCTGTAGACGGCAGCCTACCAGGCTTCTCCATCCTTGGAATTCTCCAGGCAAGAACGCTGGAGTTGGTTGCCATTTCTTTCTCAAATGCATGAAAGTGAAAAGTAAAAGTAAAGTTGCTCAGTCATGTCTGACTCTTCGCAACCCCATGGACTGCAGCCTTCCAGGCTCCTCCATCCATCAGAGTTTCCAGGCAAGAGTACTGGAGTGGGTTGCCATTGCCTTCTTCGAGCCTATGCTATAAGTCACCACAATAAGACTGCACACCACAACTAGAGAGTACCCCCTACTGACCACAACTAGAGAAAAACTCATGCAGCAACAAAAACCAAGCACAGCCAAAAATAAATAATAAAAACTAGACAGATCTATGAGAAAAAAATGAATTGCTATTTTATGATTTTTAATTATATTCATTTTAAATGGAATTTATTTTTCAAGCAGTTTTAGTTTTATAGGAAAACAGAGCTTTGTCATACATCACCTTATCCCCTACCCCAGTTTCTCCTATTATTATCTGAATTAGTGTGATATTCTTGTGATAGTTGATAAACCTACATTGACACATCATTATCACCCAGAATCCATAGTTACATTAGGGTTCACTCCTGGTGTTGTACATTCTATGGGTTTGAACAAATGTATAATGACATGTATCTACTATTATAGTCAGTCAGTTCAGTTCAGTTACTCAGGTGTGTCCAACGCTTTGCAACCCTATGGATTGCAGCACGCCAGGCCTCCCTGTCCATTACCAACTTCTGGAGTTTACTCAAACTCGTATCCATTAAGTCGGTGATGCCATTAAACCATCTCATCCTCTGTCATCCCCTTCTCTGCCTTCAATCTTTTCCAGCATCAGTGTCTTTTCAAATGAGTCAGTTCTTTGCATCAGGTGGCCAAACTATTGGAGTTTCAGCTTTAGCATCAGTCCTTCCAACGAATATTCAGGACTGATTTCATTTAGGATGGACTGGTTGGATCTCCTTGCAGTCCAAGGGACTCTCAAGAGTCTTCTCCAACACCACAGTTCAAAAGCATCAATTCTTCGGCGTTCAACTTTCTTTATAGCCCAACTCTCACATCCATACATAGCCTTGACTAGACAGACCTTTGTTGGCAAAGTAATGTCTCTGCTTTTTAATATGCTATCTAGGCTGGTCATAACTTTTCTTCCAAGGAGTAAGCGTCTTTGAATTTCATGTTTGCAGTCACCATCTGCAGTGATTTTGGAACCCCCCCAAAATAAAGTCTCTCACTCTTTCCATTGTTATCCCATCTATTTGCCACGAAGTGCTGGGGCCAGATGTTACAATCAAAGTGTTCTGAATGTTGAGCTTTAAGGCAACTTTTTCACTCTCCTCTTTCACTTTCATCAAGAAGCTCTTTAGTTCTTCTTTGCTTTCTGCCATAAGGGTGGTGTCATCTGCATATCTGAGGTTATTGATACTTCTCTTAGCAACCTTGATTCCAGCTTATGCTTCATCCAGCCCAGCGTTTCTCATGATGTACTCTGCATAGAAATTACATAAGCAGGGTGACAATATACAGCCTTGATGTACTCCTTTTCCTGTTTGGAACCAGTCTGTTGTTCCATGTCCTGTTCTAACTGTTGCTTCCTGACCTGCATACAGATTTCTCAAGAGGCAGGTCAGGTGGTCTGCACCATCTCTTAAAGAATTTTCCACGGTTTGTTGTGATTCACACAGTCAAAGGCTTTGGCATAGTCAATAAAGCAGAAATAGATGTTTTTCTGAAACTCTTGCTTTTTCGATGATCCAGTAGATGTTGGCAATTTGATCTCTGGTTCCTCTGCCTTTTCTAAAACCAGCTTGAACATCTGGAAGTTCACGGTTGATATACTGTTGAAACCTGGCTTGGAGAATTTTGAGCATGACTTTCCTACCATGTGAGATGAGTACAATTGTACAGTAGTGTGAGCATTCTTTGGCATTGCCTTTCTTAGGGATTGGAATGAAAACTGACCTTTTCCAGTCCTGTGGCCACTGCTGAGTTTTCCAAATTTGCTGGCATATTGAGGGCAGTACTTTCACAGCATCATCTTTCAGGATTTGAAATACCTCAACTGGAATTCCATCACGTCCACTAGCTTTGTTCATAGTGATGCTTCCTAAGGCCCACTTGACTTCACATTCCAGGATGTCTGGCTCTAGTTGAGTGATTACACCATCATGAATAACTGGGTCGTGAAGATCTTTTTTGTATAGTTCTGTGTATTCTTGCCATCTCTTATTAATATCTTCTGCTTCTGTTAGGTCCATACCACTTCTGTCCTTTATTGAGCCCATCTTTCCATGAAATGTTCCCTTGGTATCTTTAATTTTCTTGAAGAGATCTCTAGTCTTTCCCAGTCTATTGTTTTCCTCTATTTCTTTGCACTATAGTACTATACCAAATATTTTCATTGCTCTGAAAATCCTCTGTGGTCTTCCTATTCATATATCCCTCCGCCAACAACCCCTGACAACCACTGATCCTTTTATTGTCTCCACAGTTTTTCCTTTTTTAGAATATCAGATAGTTGGAATCATACAGTATATAGCCTTTATATTTTTTAAATAATTTTTAGACAGTTAAAAATGTTTTAATTTTTGTTTTTCATTCTTTTATTTGGCTATGTCCCAAGGCATGTGGGATCTTAATTTCCCAACCAAAGATTAAACCCATGGCCCCTGCATTGGAAGCATGGAGTCTTAACTATCAGACTACCAGGGATGTCCCAGTATATAGCCTTTCCAGATTGGCTTCTTTCCCTTAGTAATAAGCTTTTATGTTTCCTCCATGTATTTTCATTGCTTGATATCTAATTTCTTTCAGGACTGAATGATATACCACTGTATTTTTGCACCACAGGCTAGTGAAGGACATTTTGGTTGCTTCCAGGTTTTGGCAACTATGAATAAAGTTGGTATAAACATGTGTGTGCAGGTTTTTGTCTGGATGTCAGTTTTCAATTCATTCATGCATTCATTCTTGCAAGTATGGGGTCATATGGTAAAAGTATTTTTTACTTTAATTCTAGTAAGAAACTTCCAAAGTGGTTGCACCATTTTCCATGAATGCGAGAGTTTCTGTTGCTCCATGTTGTCATTAGCTTTTGGTGTAATCAGTGTTTTGGATTTTAGCCATTCTAATAACTGTGTAGTGGTATCACATTGTTCTTTTAATTTGCAATTCTCTAAGGCTATGGTTTTTCCAGTGGTCATGTATGGATGTGAGAGTTGGACCGTGAAGAGAGCTGAGCGCTGAAGAATTGATGCTTTACAACTGTGGTGTTGGAGAAGACTCTTGAGAGTCCCTTGGACTCCAAGGAGATCCAACCAGTCCATTCTAAAGGAGATCAGCCCTGGGTGTTCTTTGGAAGGAATGATGCTATAGCTGAAACTTTGGCCACCTCATGTGAAGAATTGACTCATTAGAAAAGACTCTGATGCTGGGAGGGATTGGGGGCAGGAGGAAAAGGGGACAACAGAGGCTGAGATGGCTGGATGGCATCACCGACTTGATGGATGTGAGTTTGAGTGAACTCCAGGAGTTGGTGATGGACAGGGAGGCCTGGCGTCTGCGATTCACGGGGTTGCAAAGAGTCGGACACGAGTGAGTGACTGAACTGAACTGAATGTTATGTAATGTTGAGCATTTTTTCATAAGTTTATTTGCTATCATTATATCTTCTTTGATGAGGGGTCTCTTTGATTCTTTTGACCATTTTAAAATTAGGTCTTTGTTTTCTTACTGTTGAATTGTAAGATTTCTTTGTGTATTTTGGATATCAGTCCTTTATCAGATATGTTTTGCAAATATTTACTCCCAGTCTGTGGCTAATTTTTTCATTCTCTTAGCAGTGTCTTTTGAGGCATAGAAGTTTTTAGTTATAATAAAGTCCAAGTAACCAATTTTTCTTTCATGAATCATACTTTTTCTGTTGTATTTAAGAAGTCATTGCCAAACTCATGGTCACCTAGAGTTTCTATTTTATCTTATAGACATTTGATAGTTTTGTGCTTTTAATTTAAATTTATGATCTACTTTGAGTTCATTCTTGTGAAATTTGTGAGATCTGTGTCTAGACTCATTTACTTTGCATATGGATGTTCAACTCTGCTAGATCCTTTTGTTGAAGACTTTTCTTTCTCCCACTGCATTGCCTTTGGTCCTTTGTCGTATATCAATTGACTCTAGTTGTGTGGGATTATTTCTAGGCTCTTTATTCCTCCATTGATCTATTTGTCTGTTCTTTTACCAATATCACACTGTCTTCATTTTCAATTAACATTCATTTTTTGAACAGGAAATATACCCACACATAGTGATAAAATATAAAGGCATAAAGAATATATAGTGAAGTATAGTGAAGTTTCATCCTGTCCTGTTCCCCCTGCTCCCAGATTACCTTCCACAGGTAATCACTATTATTAAGTATAATTTTCATTCTTTCAGAGTTATTTTGCTTCTTATCCTCTCCCACTGTCACTCTGTGGCTCTTTCTCTTCCTCTCACTTTCGTGCATGCATGCTAAGTCACTTCAGTCGTGTCCAATTCTTTGCAACCCTATGGACTGTAGCCTGCCAGGCTGCTCTGTCCATGGAATTCTCCAGGCAAGAATACTGGAGTAGCTTGCTGTGTCCTCCTCCAGGGGATCTTCCTGAGTGAGGGATCAAACCCATTTCTCTTGTCTCCCGCATTGGCCGGCAGGTTCATTACCACTAGTGCTACTTGGGAATCCCCCTCACTCTCCAACACAAGTATTAAAATACATCGTTATGCAACTTGCTTTTTTTTTTAATTTAACAATATAACTAGAAAAAATCACATGTATGTGCATGTATATCTGTCTTTTTTAAAAAGTATTTATTGTGGTTTAAAAGCATAGAATATTAAATTTACCATTTTAAGTGTAGCATTCAGCAGTGTTGAGTATACTTAAATTGTTGTGATCTCTAGGACTATTTAACCTTGAAAGATTGAAACATTATACCCATTAAAAACGAATGCCCCTCTCTCCTACCCATCTCCCTAATCCTTTCAATCACCTTTCTACATTCTATTTATTTGATTTGACTATTTAAAATACTTCATATGGAACTTCCCTGGTGGTCCAGTGGTTAAGACTCCATGATTCCTCTGCAGGGGATGCTAGTTCAATCCCTGCTTGAGGAACTTAGATCCCACATGCAAGTAGTGTGACAAAAAATAAAATGAAAAAAGAAATTTAAATACTTCATATGAGTGGAATCACACAGTGTTTGACCTTTATGACTGACATTTTGCTTAGCATAATATCCTCAAGGTTCATCTATGCAGGGTATGAAAAAAATTTCCTTTTTAAGGGTGCATAATATTCCATTTTCTTTATCCATTCATGTGCATTTGCATTGCTTCACACCCCCTAACTAATGTGAATAATGCTACAGTGAATATCAGTGGGTATTTATCTGTTCAAGATCCTGTTGATTATTTTGGGTATATACCCAGAAGTGAAATTGTTGGATCATATGGTAATTCTCTTTTAAACTTTTTGAGGAACCTCCGTATTGTTTTCAACAGCAGCTTCACCATTTTATATTCCCAGTAACAATGCACAAGGAGGATCTTTATACCACATCCTTACCAGCATTTTTTTTAAAGGAGTTTTGACTATACTTACAACATTTTTTATTTATTTGTTTTCACCTGGTCTTTTAGTTTCAGCATGTGAGATCCAGTTCTCTGACTAAAAGTTGAACTTGGGGCCCCTCCGTTGGGAACACAGAGTCCTAGCCACTATACCATCTGGGAAGTCCCTTGAATTTCTCTTATGATTAGTGGTGTTGAGTGTGTTTTCCTGTTTGTTGGCCATTTGTATATCTTCTTTAGAAAATCGCCTATTCAATTCCTTTGTTGTTCATTTGCCAAGTTGTGTCTGACTCTTTGCATCTCCATGGACTGCAGCATGCCAGGCTTTCCTGTCTCTCACCACCTCCTGGAGTTTGACCAAGTTCATGTTCATTGCATCGGTGATGCCTTCCAGCTATCTCATTCTTTATTGCCCTCTTCTTCTGCTTTTAATCTTTGCCAGCATCAAGGTCTTTTCTAATGAGTCAGCTGTTTGTATCAGATGGCCAAGGTATTGGAGCTTCAGCTTCAGCATCAGTCCTTCCAATGAGTGTTCAGGGTTGATTTCCTTTAAAATTGACTGGTTTGGTCTCCTTGCAGTCCAAGGGACTCTGAAGAGTCTTCTCCAGCACCACAGTTCAGAAGCATCAGTTCTTCAGTGCTCTGCCTTCTTCATGGTCCAGCTCCCACAACCGTACATGACTACTGGAAAGACCACAGCCTTAACTATATAGACCTTTGTCTGCCAAGTGATGTCTTTGCTTTTTAACACACTGTCTAGGTTTGTCATAGCTTTCCTGCCAAGAAGAAATCATCTCCTAATTTCATGGCTGTACTCACCATCTGTAGTGATTTTAGAGTCCAAGAAGAGGAAATCTGTCACTGCTTCTACATTTTCCCCTTCTATTTGCCGTGAAGAAATGGGGCTGGATGTCATGATCTTAATTTTTTTTTTAATATTTAGTTTTATGCTGGCTTTTTCATTCTCCTCCTTCAGCTTCATCAAGAGGCTCTTTAGTTCGTCTTCACTTTCTGTTGTTAGAGTGGTATCATCTGCATATCTGAGTTTGTTGATATTTCTCCTGGCAATCTTGATTCCAGCTTGTAACTCATCCAGCCCAGCATTTCTCATAATGTGCTCTGTGTATAAGTTAAATAAACAGGGTGACAATAAAAATAGCCTTGTTATACTCTTTTGTCAATCCTGAACCAGTTGTTCCATACAGGACTCAAATTGTTGCTTCTTGACCCACACACAAGTTTCACAGGAGACAGGTGAGATGGTCTGGTATTCCCATCTCTTTGTCTTTCACTTCTCTTCTTTTCTCAGCTATTTGTAACGCCTCCTCAGACAACCACTTTGCCTTCTTGCATTTCTTATTTTGGGGGATGGTTTTGATCACTGCTTCCTGTACAATGTTACAAACATGAAATTAAAAGATGCTAGCTCCTTGGATGAAAAGCTATGGCAAGCCTAGACAGCATATTAAAAAGCAGAGATATTACTTTACTGACAAAGGTCCGTGTAGTCAAAGCGATCAGGAGTCATGTATGGATGTGAGAGTTGGACCATAAAGAAATCTGAGTGCCAAAGAATTGATGCTTTTGAATTGTGGTGTTGGAGAAGACTATTGAGAGTCCCTTGGACTGCAAGGAGATCAAACCAGTCTATCCTGAAGGAAATCAATCCTGAATATTCATTGGAAGGACAGATGGTGAAGCTGAAGCTCTAATACTTTGGCCATCTGATATGAAGAATGGATTCATTGGAAAATACCCTGATGCTCGGAAAGATTGAAGGCAGGAGGAGAAGGGGATAACAGAAGATAAGATGGTTGGATGGCATCACTGACATGAGTCTGAGCAAGCTCCAGGGGATGATGATGGACAGGGGAGTCTGGCGTGCTGCAGTGCATGGAGTCTCAAAGAGTTGGACATGACTGAATGACTGAACTGAAATGATTCCTATCTCTTACTGAGAGTTTTCCACAGTTTGTTATGATTCAGTCAAATGCTTTAGTGTAGTCAATGAAACAGAGGTAGATGATCCACACAGTCAAAGGCTTTAGTGTAGTCAATGAAACAGAAGTAGATGTTTTTCTGGCATTCCCTTGCTTTCTCTATGATTCAGTGAATGTTGGTAATTTGATCTCTGATTTCTCTGCCTTTTCTAAAGCAAGGTTGGACATCTGAAAGTTGTCAGTCCACATAATGCTGAAGCCTAGCAGGTAGGATTTTGAACATAACCTTACCAGCAAGGGAAATGGGTCAACTGTCCGGTGGTTTGAACATTCTTTAGTACTGCCCTTCTTGGGAATTGGGATGAGGACTGGCCTTTTCCAGTCCTGTGGCCACTGCTGGGTTTTTCAAATTTGCTGATATATTGAGTGCAGCACTTTGATAGTATCATCTTTTAGGATATTAAATAGCTCTGCTGGGATTACATTGCCTTCATTAGCTTTATTGACAGCAGTGCTTGCTAAGGCCCACTTGACTTCACACTCCAGAATGTCTGGCTCTGCATGAGTGACCACACCATCATGGTTACACAAGTCATTAAAACTTTTTTTTGTACAGTTTTTCTGTGTATTTTCTCAGTCTCTTCTTGATTTCTTCTTCTTTTATTATCTTTATTATCTTTACTTTTTCTGTCCTTTACTGTGCCCATCTTTGATTAAATTTTCCTTTGATATTTCCAATTTTCTTGAAGAGATCTCTAGTCTTTCCCTTTCTGTTGTTTCCCTCTATTTCTTTGCATTGTTTATTGAAGAAGGCCTTCTTGTCTTTCCTTGCTATTCTCAATTCCTTTGACCATTTTTTAAAAAGTTTTTTAAAAACCACTTTATTGGATATGATTGACATACAAAAGGCTGTACATATTTAATACATACAAACTCAGCAAGTTTGGAGATAAACATACAACTGTGAGACTAAAATTAAAGCCATAAACTTATTCATCACCTATAAAAGTTTCCTTTTGTGTCTCCCACCCCACTTTTTTTCCAAATAAAAATGTTTTTGCAGCAAGAGCACATAACTAAGATCTACCCTCTTAGCAAAATTTAAAGTATATAATACACTACCATTAACTATATTCTTCTGAGTACTTAAAGTCTAATTCTCCAATCCCCCCCCCTCAAAAAAAAAAAACCCACTAAATGTCCTTCTGGTCACATAAGCGCTACACAGCAATTCCAGGTAATTGTGACTCAGAGAGCTGGGAACAATCAAAAGATTTAGTTGGCCAAAAGTGGATGAGAAAGAATATAAAAAGTTTAAAATGTTGACCATCTATACAAAAAAAAAGATAAATTTGTGCATAGTGCTTCTTGTCTTTGCTCTACTTCCTGTATTGTTACATTTCCTCACATATTAAAAATGAAAGTATACATGTAGATGTGTCTAGCACATGCCCAACAGAGTAGAAATTTAATAAATGTGAGCTGCCCCAGCACTGCCTTACCTCCTTCCCCTTTACTCAGTGGATGATGAGTAGCTGCAAGTAATATTTAAGGTAGTTACATAACTTTGTAATCTCATCATAATGTCACTGTATCAATAAATTCCTTCCACCTTCACAAGTTCCAGTTAGAACAGAAAGGTACAAATCTAATTTATGTTATTTCTCATTTTGAATAATAAAGATTAAAATGCACATAAATTACAATTCTTTGCTATAAGATCTCCACACTACCAGGAATAAAACAGTTATCTGTGCCTGTGTGCTCTGTCACTCCATTGTGTCTGATTCTTTGCGACCCCATGGACTGTAGCCTGCCAGGCTTCTCTGTCCATGGAATTTTCCAGGCAAGAATACTGGAGTGGGTTGCTTTTTCCTCCTCCATCCTTTGAAATTTAAAAATTTTTTATTTGTTGTTATTGTTTAGTTGTAAAAGTTCCTTACGTATTCTGAATATTAAACCCTTATTGCATATAGGATTTGCAAATATTTTCTTCCATTCTGTAGGTTGCCATTTCACACTGTTGATAGTTTCCTTTGATGTGCATAAATTTTAAAATCTGATATAGTCCTATTTATCTATTTTACTTGTATTGCTTGTGTTTTGTTGTCACATTTAAGAAGTCAGTTGCTGAATCTAATGACCTGAAGCTTCCCCCCTATGTTTTCTTTTAAGAATTTTACAAGTTTAAGTCTTTAAGCCATTTTGAGATAATCTTTGTATATTTTTTAAGTTAAGGGTACTACCTCACTTTTTGCTACTGGATATCTTATTTTCCCAACACCGTTTATTGAAGAGACTGTCCTTTCTTAGTTGTGTCTTTCTTAGTCTTGGCACCTTAGTTGAAAATCATTTGGCCAGTAATTCACCACATTAACAAATTGAAAAATAAAAACCATATGATTATCTCAATAGATGCAGAGAAGGCCTTTGACAAAATTCAACATCCATTTATGATAAAAACTCTCCAGAAAGCAGGAATAGAAGGAACATACCTCAACATAATAAAAGCTATCTATGACAAACCCACAGCAAACATTACCCTCAATGGTGAAAAATTGAAAGCATTTCCCCTAAAGTCAGGAACAAGACAAGGGTGCCCACTTTCACTGCTACTATTCAACATAGTTTTGGAAGTTTTGGCCACTGCAATCAGAGCAGAAAAAGAAATAAAAGGAATCCAAATTGGAAAAGAAGAAGTAAAACTTTCACTGTTTGCAGATGACATGATCCTCTACATAGAAAACCCTAAAGACTCCACCAGAAAATTACTAGAGCTCATCAATGAATATAGTAAAGTTGCAGGATATAAAATCAACACACAGAAATCCCTTGCATTCCTATACACTAATAATGAGAAAGTAGAAAAAGAAATTAAGGAAACAATTCCATTCACCATTGCAACGAAAAGAATAAAATACTTAGGAATATATATATCTACCTAGAGAAACTAAAGACCTATATATAGAAAACTATAAAACACTGATGAAAGAAATCAAAGAGGACACTAATAGATGGAGAAATATACCATGTTCATGGATCGGAAGAATCAATATAGTGAAAATGAGTATACTACCCAAAGCAATTTACAAATTCAACACAATCCCTATTAAGCTACCAGCCATATTTTTCACAGAACTAGAACAAATAATTTCAAGATTTGTATGGAAATACAAAAAACCTCAAATAGCCAAAGCAATCTTGAGAAAGAAGAATGGAACTGGAGGAATCAACCTGCCTGACTTCAGGCTCTACTACAAAGCCACAGTCATCAAGACAGTATGGTACTGGCACAAAGACAGACATATAGATCAATGGAACAAAATAGAAAGCCCAGAGATAAATCCACACACATATGGACACCTTATCTTTGACAAAGGAGGCAAGAATATACAATGGAGTAAAGACAATCTCTTTAACAAGTGGTGCTGGGAAAACTGGTCAACCACTTGTAAAAGAATGAAACTAGACCACTTTCTAACATCATACACAAAAATAAACTCAAAATGGATTAAAGATCTAAATGTAAGACCAGAAACTATAAAACTCCTAGAGGAGAATATAGGCAAAACACTCTCCGACATAAATCACAGCAGGATCCTCTATGATCCATCTCCCAGAATACTGGAAATAAAAGCAAAAATAAACAAATGGGATCTAATTAAAATTAAAAGCTTCTGCACAACAAAGGAAAATATAAGCAAGGTGAAAAGACAGCCTTCTGAATGGGAGAAAATAATAGCAAATGAAGCAACTGACAAACAACTAATCTCAAAAATATACAAGCAACTCATGCAGCTCAATTCCAGAAAAATAAACGACCCAATCAAAAAATGGGCCAAAGAACTAAATAGACATTTCTCCAAAGAAGACATATGGATGGCTAACAAACACATGAAAAGATGCTCAACATCACTCATTATTAGAGAAATGCAAATCAAAACCACAATGAGGTACCACTTCACACTAGTCAGAATGGCTGCGATCCAAAAATCTGCAAGCAATAAATGCTGGAGAGGGTGTGGAGAAAAGGGAACCCTCCTACACTGTCGGTGGGAATGCAAACTAGTACAGCCACTATGGAGAACAGTGTGGAGATTCCTTAAAAAATTGCAAATAGAACTACCTTATGACCCAGCAATCCCACTGCTGGGCATACACAGCGAGGAAACCAGAATTGAAAGAGACACATGTACCCCAATGTTCATCGCAGCACTGTTTACAATAGCCAGGACATGGAAGCAACCTAGATGTCCATCAGCAGATGAATGGATAAGAAAGCTGTGGTACATATACACAATGAAGTATTACTCAGCTGTTAAAAAGAATGCATTTGAATCAGTTCTGATGAGATGGATGAAACTGGAGCCGATTATACAGAGTGAAGTAAGCCAGAAGGAAAAAACACCAATACAATATACCAACACATATATATGGAATTTAGAAAAATGGCAATGACGACCCTGTATGCAAGACAGCAAAAAGACACAGATGTGTATAATGGACTTTTGGACTCAGAGGGAGAGGGAGAGGGTGGGATGATGTGGGAGAATTGCATTGAAACATGTATACTATCATGTAAGAATTGAATCGCCAGTCTATGTCCGACGCAGGATACAGCATGCTTGGGGCTGGTGCACGGTGATGACCCAGAGAGATGTTATGGGGAGGGAGGTGGGAGGGGGGTTCATGTTTGGGGACGCATGTACACCCATGGTGGATTCATGTCAATGTGTGGCAAAACCAATACAGTATTGTAAATTAAAATAAAGTAAAAAATAAAAAAAAAAAAGAAAATCATTTGGCCATATATGCAAGTGTTTATTTCTGGGCCTTCTTTTCTGTTCCATTTTCTATATACTTATACCAATACCATAGATGGGGAAACAGTGGAAACAGTGGCTGATTTTATTTTCCTAGGCTCCAAAATCACTGCAGATGGTGATTGCAGCCATGAAATTAAAAGATGCTTACTCCTTGGAAGGAAAGTTATGACCAACCTATACAGCATATTAAAAAGCAGAGACATTACTTTGCCAACAAAGGTTCATCTAGTCAAGGCTATGGTTTTTCCAGTGGTCATGTATGGATGTGAGAGTTGGACTATAAAGAAAGCTGAGCACTGAAGAATTGATGCTTTTGAACTGTGGTGTTGGAGAAGACTCTTGAGAGTCCCTTCGATAGCAAGGAGATCCAACCAGTCCATTCTAAAGGAGATCAGTCCATAGGACTGGAAAAGGTCAGTTTTCATTCCAATACCATAAAAAGGCAATGCCAAAGAATGTTCAAACTACCATACAGTTGCACTCATCTCACATGCTAGCAAAGTAATGCTCAAAATTCCCCAAGCCAGACTTCAGCAGTTTGTGAACTGAGAACTTCCAGATGTTCAAGCTGGATTTAGAAAAGGCACAGAAACCAGAGATCAAATTACCAACATCCTTTGGAGCATAGAAAAAGCAATAGAATTCCAGAAAAACATCTCTTCTGCTTCATTGATGTTAAAGCCTTTGACTGTGTGGATCACAATAAACTGTAGAAAATTCTTAAAGAGATGGGAATACCAGACCACCTTACTTGCCTCCTGAGAAATCTGTATGCAGGTCAAGAAACTACAGTTAGAATCAGAAATGGAACAACAGGCTGGTTCCAAATTGGGAAAGGCATATGCAAAGGCTATATGTTGTCATCTTGCTTATTTAACTTATATGCAGAGCACATCATGCGAAATGCCAGACTGGATGAGACACAAGCTGGAATCAAGATTGCAGGCAGAAATATCAATAACCTCAGATATGCAGATGACACCACCTTTATGGGAGAAAGAGAAGAGGAACTAGGAGCCTAGTCATGAAAGTGATAGAGGAGAGTGAAAAAGTTGGCTTAAAACTCAACATTCCTAAAAAGAAGATCATGGCATCTGGTCCCATCGCTTCATGGCAAATAGATGGGAAAACAATGTAAACATTTTCTTGGGCCCCAAAATCTCTGCAGATGGTGACTGCAGTCATGAAATTAAGAGATGCTTGCTCCCTGGAAAAGAAGTTATGACAAACCTAGACAGCATATTAAAAAGCAGAGATATTACTTTTACGACAAAGGTCCATCTATTCCCAGCCATGGTTCTTCCAGTAGTCATGTATGGATGTGAGAGTTGGACTATAAAGAAAGCTGAGTGCCGAAGAATTGATGCATTTGAATTGCGGTGTTGAAGAAGCCTCTTGAAAGTCCCTTGGACTGCAAGGAGATTCAACCAGTCAATCCTAAAGGAAAATAGTCCTGAATATTCATTGGAAGGAAGCTGAAGCGGAAGCTCCAATACTTTGGCCATCTGATGCAAAGAACTGGTTCACTGGAAAAGACCCTAACGCTGGGAAAGCAGGAGAAGGGGACGACAGAGGATGAGATGGTTGGATGGCATCACCGACTGGATGGACATGAGTTTGAGTAAACTCCAGGAGTTGGTGAGGGACAGGGAATCCTGGTGTGCTGAAGTCCATGGGGTCACAGAGTCGGACACAACTGAACCACTGAACTGAACTGATAGTGCTGGGTGCTCAGACAATAACTAATCTGATTGCAATGCTGGAGACCCAGGTTCTATCCCTGCGTTAGGAGGATCCCCTGGAGCAGGATAAGGCAACCTACTCCAGTATTCTTGCCTGGAGAATTCCATCGACAGAGGTGACAGGCAGGCTCCAGTGCACGGGCTCCCAGAATCCCACATGACCCAGGGACTAACACACATAGTGTGGGTATATATTAAACGCTCAATAAACATATGTTGTTGTTATTGTTTTGTCAATATGTCAGGGAAAAGAGGATGGATTAAAAAGCATTTTCACAATAAAGTCAAAATACGTCACTAGCACTTTCAAGTCAATGGGACTGAATTAGACCCCCAATGAAAAGGCGGAGGGGATCAAATGACGTAGACCCCCTTAGCAACAGGCCCCCAAAGAAGGTGAATTTCTGTAGCCAATAAGAATCTGCACTGCAGATAAGATAGCCAATGGGTAACTGAAAGAGGAAGAGGGAGGACGCGCCAATTCTGCTGCCTGAGCCTCGGCCCAACAAAATGGCGGCGGCGGCAGCGTCGCTTTGTTTCCGCGGCTCCTGCGGCGGTGGCAGCGGTGCCGGCCTCTGAGCTGTGGGGAGGATCCAGCGCCAGATCTAGTGACGACTAAGGGTCCAGTGCATTCTACCCTAACTGCGCGCCGGGGAGGGCAGAGTCGCGCCCTACGGTCGCTGAATCCTACAGGGCGTAGAAGCGAAAACATGACCGCTGAGCCCATGAGGTAAAACACAACTCCGTCTCACGGGTCCCAGCTGTCTCGGCCTACGCGTTTTCTAAACCTGGTGTTTGGGAAAGCTTTGGCTTGGTGGGTTAGGCCTGTGTTTTGCTGAGCGGAAAGAGGCATCGTTTTCTCTTTAGGTGAGGAGGGTTCGGAAGTAGGCTCCAGTCCGCGGTGTGGGGGGGTAGGGGTTGACGGGGGGCGCGGCCTGGTTTGTCGGGCGCTTTCTCAAGCCTCTCCAAACCCGCGGAGCTTAGGTGAATTCCTCTGTTTATTCTTCGCTGCCTGTGGAACTGAAACCCCCAAGTGGGAGGCGGTTTTTGGTATCCTGATAATTCTTACTAATCTTTGGGCCTAGAAACCGCGTGGGTAAGAAGAGAGGGTAGGGGGTAGGCAGAAGAGGGGCGAGAGGTGGGAGGAGGGGGAGGGGCGGTGGGGAGGATGTGAAATCCTGGGAAGACTCAGTGGCGTTTGTACTGCTGGGGACGGGAATACCCCGGCCTTGCGGAATTTTATTTTTTTCTGCAAACCCTGGGGACAAGCCCATTTTGTGGGGTGAATGGGTGGGTCTTGCCAGGGTTCCTTCTCTATTCCAGATCCTGAGGAGTAGCCCTGGATTTATCTTGAAGGCAAAGGGGTAATAACGCAGGGTTTTGCTTCCAGAGGACCCCAGTGTACTACTTTTTGTGTAGTCCAGCTTTAATGGGTGGTAAGGCAGTCATCAGATGTGTCTCCATTTTATGGGCAAATTTTGAGCAAAAATAATTAGGCCTTATTTTTGTTTATTTATTTATTCCAAGAGGGATGGGGAACACGTTAACTTGGTTTGATGGGAAATAAAATCTATTCCAAGGAAGCGGTGACTGGCAGGCCACCTCTTACTAATCAAGCACGTTTATTATTAGGTTGAGGCTGCTTTTCTCTTGTGCTTCTAATTT
The DNA here is from genome assembly GCF_001704415.2 of Capra hircus. NCBI lineage: Eukaryota > Metazoa > Chordata > Mammalia > Artiodactyla > Bovidae > Capra > Capra hircus. The sequence continues at coordinate 3,078,602 of NW_017189516.1, read as the reverse complement.
GGCTCTTGATAGTGTCTAAAAATATGGGTTGTTAATATGAAATGTATACCACTTTTACACAGGTGAATGGCTTGCTTTTCAGGCGGGTTGATATTTGACTTTTCATCCCTTGTGAATACAGTAATTTTTTCACTGTTGTATTCTTGGCTCCTAATGGCAAAGTAAAATTACAGGGAGCATAGGTCAGAAGTTCATATGTAGTTGGCAAAATGTGATTTTGAGTAACTATTAGGATCGTATATATTTATGTATGTGTATATATATGTGTGTGTGTGTATCCACCATCTTAATAGTATACAGGTATGTATGTTTTTATTTCCTTGGTGGCTCAGATGGCAAAGCATATGCCTACAATGCAGGAGACCTGGGTTTGATGCTTGGGTCGGGAAGATCCTCTGGAGAAGGAAATGGCAACCCACTCCATTGCTCTTGCCTGGAAATCCCATGGACGGAGGAGCCTGGTAGGCTATAGTCCATGGGGTCGCAAAGAGTTGGACACGACTGAGCGACTTCCCTTTATCTTTTTATGTATGTTTTTGGGCTTCCCAGGTGGCGCTAGTTGTAAAGAACCTGTCTGCTAATGCAGGAGACATAAGAGACGCCGGTTCAATCCCTGGATGAGGAAGATCCCCTGGAGGAGGGCATGGCAACCCACTCCAGTATTCTTGCCTGGAGAATCCCATGGACAGAGGAGCCTGGTGGGCTACAGTCCAAAGGGTCGCAAGAGTCGGACACGACTGAAGCCACTTAGCACACACACATGCATGTATGTTTTTAGAGCATTTTAGCTAGTGTATAGAATTTGGTAATGAACCTATGATACTTATATGTCTATTTTCTGCATTAACAAGCAGTAGATGGAAGATGTGTTCCTTCCTTTGAGGGGGAAAAAATGGACTTTAGTTCTCAGATTGTAGATCCCTAGTTGTGTAAAGATTGTGGCTTTGTTTTCTGACTTTGTGTTCATTGTTCTGAGTGCAGTAAGCCTTTATTTAATTGATATTGGGCACATTAGAGGTACCCAGTACAACTTGTTCGCTAGTTATTATCAGGTGCCCATGTTGCTATACATGAAGGGTGTACCTTACAGTTAAATAGAGATTCTCCAGGCAAGAACACTGGAATGGGTTGCCATTGCCTTCTCCAAAATATGACCTTTAGATTTTACTAAATCTCAGAAAGTCTGCATTTAAAATTGTAGGTTGAACTTGGATTTTCTCCCTTTCTTTTAGGGTGAACAAATTAATTATGTATAAACATTCTGAATAGAATTAGTTTATGTGAGGGTCAGTTTTTCTTACGGGCCTTGAATTTTTGTATATATTGGTGTAAGAATAATAATCATAACTAAAATTGAGTGCTTATTGTTGACCTTTACCTTTGTAATTTTAATTAATTTTCAAAACAGCTCTATGGAATAAGTACTTGGTGTTCCCCATTTTACAGATGAGAAAAGTGAGGCATAGAGAGAGCAAAGAAATTGATCAGTTATATAAATTGTAATTGATGGAGCTGGAATTGAACTGAGTCTTGACTCCAGAGCTTATGTTCTTAACCACAAGACATTAATACTTCCTTGAGCTACCAGAAAGAACGTGATTATGACCATTTTAATTTAGTTCAAGTATTACAATGGAAGAAGTTCATGTTAGCTGCTGTTGTCATTTGTTGTAGGTCTTTGAGTTTGTAGGTGTTTATAATATTTTGCCTTTTATGTTCATATGAAATAGTAAGATAACGGGCCTTTAATTTCAGGAGAATCTTAAGCTATGTGAAAACCCCCTTGCAAAGAATACATATAATAGATAAAAAAAATTAATTTTAAAAAGTGTGATGCTCTCTGATTATTTACTATGAAAGAGATCCAAGTGGGTGTTCAGAACTGTCTCAGTATGAAGTGTTATTCATCTCAAGTCATAATCATAGGTGAAGGATAATCTGACAGGTAATGCTTGAGTGAGTTAAATCCACAATACCACTCTTTTTTTAAAAAAGTCTTTTATTAGAGTATAGTTGATTTACAATGTTGTGTTAGTTTCAGGTGTACAGGAAAGTGAATCATTTATACATATACATAAATCCACTCTTTTTTAAAGATTATTTTCCCATATTAGCCATTACAGAGAATTGAGTAGAATTCCCTGTTCCTTACAGCAGGTTCTTATTAGTTATCTATTTTATATCTTAAATCATTCTTGATTTTCTTATATGTGAGGCAGAAATGATATGAACAATTCTATACATTGTCATTAATGTTATTTTAGGGAATTGTTCCAGATTTTCTCTTTTATCAGATCCTTTGTCTGGCACTTAAAAATAGGAGCAAAGATTAGTTTCTGATTTTTACTTACATTTTATAAAAAGGAACATTTCTGGGATTCTGTGGTGAAAAAATAGCCAAAAGGCAAGAGGGAGGAACATGAATTGGTGATTTGGCTAAATCTTATGTTGGGACTTCCCTGGTGACTCAGACGGTAAAGTGTCTGTCTACAATGCGTAAGACCTGGGTTTGATCCCTGGGTTGGGAAGATTCCCTGGAGAAGGAAACGGCAACCTACTCCAGGACTCTTGCCTAGAAAATCCCATGGATGGAGGAGCTTGGTGCAGGCTACTGTCCATGGGGTCGCAAAGAGTCAGGCACAACTGAGCCACTTCCCTTCCCTTCCCTTCCCTTCCCTTCCCTTCCCTTCACTTCACTGTGTTCCTCCATTCAATACTGGGGATTTCAGCCTGTGGTTGGTTGAATCCCAGGATGCAAAACTGAGGATATGGAGGGCTGACTATGGGACTTGAGCATCTTCATATTTTGGTATCTATGGTGGATCTTGGAATCAAGATACCCTGTGTGGATACCGAAGGACAAATATACATTGAAAAATCAGTGGCTCAGTAAAGTTTTTGTTATTGTTTTTAAATAATTTTTTGTTATTTGTTTTTGTTTTCAATAAGATTGTTTCTTCATTTTTTTGGCCTGAAAGATCAGCCTCTGATTGACAGATAAACTTTCATTTATTTTCATGTAAAGATCTTAGAGATTTGATAGACTTGTCATTCTGAACCATATGGCAATTTCTTACTTGAAAAGCTGAAAGCAGTATAACTAGTCATTGGTCTTAAATTTTAAAAAGTAGAAGTTGTCTAAATTGAGAGATGTTGAGAAAATGACTTAGAAAGTGTCTGTTATTGTGATAGTCTACAATCAGTTGCATACTAGCCTAGTTTTTTAAAAATGTTATCTGTGAAATATGTGCATTCCCACTCTGTGGAAAGCATTAAGCCAGGCCTGTGGCAGGGGAGTACATGCAAATTTTATAAAGGGTTTAAACAATTTTTTAAATTAACTTTTTATGAAGTATAGTTGCTTTACAATGTTGTATTAGTTTTTAAGTGAATCAGTTATACATATATCCACTCTTCTTAAGATTTATTTCCTATCTAGGTCACCATAGAGCATTGAGTAGTGTTCCCTGTTCTAATGAAAAGTATTGTAAATGTCAGTTCTTTGGTTATGTTATTGCTGGGGGTGAAAAGAAAGACATTTTTTATTTTAATTGTGATCAGACCACTGCCCATTATTGGCATCTCTTGGCATAGTTGATCATGAGCTTTCAGTTTTATATTTAATTTCTAGAGATAAGATAAGTGTAGTACTTAAAGGTATTTGTAGATAGATTTAGGTATGTGAAATAATTTTTTTGGTAAGAAATTGTATTTATGTGCCTATTTCAGTTTTGAAATCTGAATAAGTTTACAGATTGGGTGACAGAATACAGGTAGTTCTTGGATTTGCATGAAGTCTGTTTTCTCCAGACCTTTTATGTTCTCTTTGGACATTGGCAGAAGCTGTTCAGATGGGTTAAGCCATGGGAAATGAAATATAGATCTTCCTTTAGGAATGCTGAATATAACAGGGCAGTAAAAGGAGTGTCTAAGTAGGATCTCTCTGCACATGGTCATAACAGCGGTTCTTACAAGACAATAGACTAAAAGCTCTTTGGGGATCTTTGTTAATTTTTAAGTGTTTTAGGAGTGTAAAGAGTTCCTGAGACTAGATCTGCTGGTTGTGGAGGAATGAATGCTTAACTCTGAGCCAAACCTAGGTTTTCTAGTTGCAGCTCTATTGCTCAACTGATTGTAAACAAATCATGTATCCTTTCTAGGCCTCTGCTTTATCATTTGCAGAATGAATTTGTACTAGATGGTCCATAAAGTTATTAAAAGTCCTATTTATGTTAGTGTCTATCATTTTTTGACTTTGCCTTTTTGGGAGTAGGGAGAAGTGATGAGGGAAAATATCTTTCTTGAATTTGTTTGCCTTAAAACTTACGGTTTTAAGATGCACGGTAGCCATTCTTGGTATCAATAGTCCAGTTTTCTTGTTAAGTGTTACATATAATATTTGTTTAAGAAATCATTGTATGGCAATGGTATTCATGTGTATATATACCCTATGCTCCATTTTTTGGGGGGGAGGTGCTTTATTCATTGATCAATGTGAGTATCAACTAGGTGCTAGGCACTGTTCTAGCATATGCAAAGGGTAAAAGACAAAATTCCTGCCCCCTTAAAGCATTTTTAACCTAAGGAGGGAAATAGTAAATAAACATTTACAGAGCAATGCTAAAATGGAGATCTATTGGGATCAGAATGAAGAAAAGCCTAATTTGGGGGATGTCTAGCAAAATTTTGCAGAGGAGATGATATCTGTATTGGGTCTTGAAGATAAGTTAGCAGTTAGGCATTGACTATGAAAAAGGGCAGTCCAACAGGGGGATTAGTATGGCTAAAGATTAGTCTTATTTTCTACATAGCAGAGGAAATAAGATATGTTCACAAATAAATTTGAAGCAGGATATAAAGGGCTAAATGCTGCGTTGGGTAAAAACTTAGTTGCTGTGGGAGTTTAAAGTAGGAAGACATTTCTAATGGGGTCCAGGAAAGGCTTAGAGATAGTATTTCAATGTGCTCTTGGAGGATACATACATTTTTGACAAAGAAGACTGGAGAAGGATTTCAGATGTGAGGTATAGCAGCTTGAGCAAAGAAATGTTAAGTATATTAGAGTTTTCTAACTGAAAGGAGGTAAACTTAGAATCTTTAACTCAATTCCTGGGCAAATAATTGTATAACCATTGGCAACTAGTATTTTTTTCTAGCTTTATTGAGATATAATTGACATACAGCATTGTGTAAATTTAAGGTATACAGTGTGATGTTATGTTATGCGTATATACTTTGAGGTGACTGCTACAATAATTACCTTTTTTTAAATTATTGTTGTGGAGAGAACATTTAAGATCTACTCTTTGGCAACTTTCAAGGATATAATACAGTGTTGTTATCTAGAGTCACCATGCTGTATACTGTATATCAGATCTTTAGAACTTATCTTATAGTGAAGTTTGTATGTTAACTTTTATGGCTTGATGATCTTATAAAAGCTTGTGACTGAGCCTGATAATTTTAGTTCAGCAGAGCTGTTAAAAGCATAACCCATTTTTCTTAAAGATTGTGTAGAATTTAATGCACAGATTTTGAATGACAAGCATTCAAAATGTATCATTAGTTGTCTTTATTTTGGTCGTTTGTCAGTTGACTTTTGGGTAACATTTGATTTCTAAAATCCAAAATCAAAAATAGTTTTTTTTTTTTTAGTAATATTGGATTTATTTTGCTTATTTGAATATATCAGTTATTTTTTGGTTTATTTGATAGCATTCCAAATTTAGCTCTGCTATAATGCTTGTTTTGAAAAAAAAAAAAAAAAAGTTCATTTGTTCCAACAAGATTGATACAGTGGGTAACAATTTGAGCATAAGACAAAATTTGTATTTGCTTATTCAGGATTTTGTTTACAGGGTCAAGGTTCAGCAAACTATGGCCACCACAGTGACCTGTTTTTGTAAATAAAGTTTTGTTGGAACACACCAAACTCATTTGTTTACATTGTCCTGTGGCTGTTTTTATAGCAGAGTCTCAGAATTGGATAGTTGCAACAGAGACCCAATGGCCCACAAAGCCTAAAATATTTACTCTCTGGCCCTTTATAGAAAGTTTGCCCTAGGTAAATGCAGGAAGCTGAACTGAGCTGCATTAAAATACATGCATATACAGGCACATGCCTCAGACCTCTATCAGCTACCTCAGTTCACCCCTTGTGTTATGAGCCACACCCATCCACATCTATTGTTACAATTTTCCATCCGATTTCAGATAACCCTCCTTCCATCACTTCACAATAATTCATGAGCTGCAACCCTTCTGATGCCCACTTCCACAAGCAAACTTCAGGTCTTTTTCAAGGTAAAGTGCCATATTTATTGTTGTACTTGTGTATTTCTTAATCACTTAATGTGTGTAAACTGTGTAAAATTGTGCTACTATTTCTATTAGGTTTTTGTCTTTTTTAAAATATGTGTCACTGATGAAGTTTTTGGAGTGTTGTGCTTCTAATCCCATTTCCCCCCAGAGTCCTATGGTGTTCATTGTATAATTTTGCATTACCTGGTGATTTTTAGGAGCTCATGTCATTGCAGAATTGACTAATTGTCATCCTGCAAAAAGTATTGATTCATTCCCCAAATATTTCTCGGACTGTGTGAAGTTTAAGTGAGTTAGTGGACCCAAAACACTTAGGTTAGTGTGACATAATAATTACTCAAAAATTAGTTGTTAATAATTACTATTACCATGTGCCAAGAACTGTTCTAAGTACTGCTTATGTGTACAAGACAAGTTAAGGCACCCCATGGACCTTACTTTATACTTAAAAAAAATCTGTACTAATTTGCATTTTCGCTTGTAGTCCCCCCCCCCGCTCAAAAAAGATGTTTTGATGTTTTTATAAATGATATTTAAAAAATGTCTATCCATGAATCAAAGATACTTAAAATAACTTTCTAGTCAATATATTATTCATCTCCTGTACTGTTTCATTGAATGATTTTTTGAAATGTTTTTTATAACTATAACCTTGGGTGATGAATTTGATTCTACCTTCAACCAGATAAAGAATAATCATCGCCTTTTTACTATATTTCAAAATTAAAAGTTTCCCCCAAATAGGAATATTCTTCTATATAACCTCATTATAATTAGCAAAGTTAGAAATTAACTTTGATACAATACTATTTCTAACCTACAGACCTTACTCACATTTTGCCAGTTGATTCTTAATGTCCGTCATAGTGAAAGACAACAATTTCTTTTTTCTGGTCCAGGATGCAGTTCTGGAACAGGCGTTGCATTTTGTTTTCATGTTTCTTTAATCTTTTTAAATCTGGAGCAGTTCACTTTACCTTTTTATCCCTTTCTATCCCATTTTTTGAAGAACACTGGCCAGTAAATTTGGGTTTGTCTGATGTTTCCCTGTGGCCGTGTATTTTGCTAGAAATAGTATGAAGTGATATGCTTTTCTTGGCACATTTTATCAGGGGGCACATCTTTGCTTTTACTGTATTTTAAAATGTTTTTACTTTTAACACTGATATTATCAGCCCAATTTAGAGATTTTAAAGCTAGGTTTGGTTAATTTCTATAGAGTTAGAGAGAATTTGCCCACCTCTTATTTTTCTTGCCTTTCCCATTTCTAACTTTCCTCAGGTATCCCCAGCATTCAAATCAAAACACCCTATTTATGAATTTTCACTGTGTTTTCTGAGTATCTACAAGAATTAAGAATGAATGTTTCATATTAAAGTGACTGGACCTGTTAAGTATATGAAATAATGCACTTCTTCCAAAGGCTGAATGTAGAGCATCCAAGAGAGCTTATTGAATATTTCAGTTTAGAGATAGAAGAAAAATATTTTATGGTACTTAATGACTTCAGAGCTTTTAAAAAATACTCAACAAATCACTATTCTTTTCTTTTAAGGAATCCCTGAGCAAGCATTATCATCATTTACATAAACATTTAGTATTCCTCTGTTCAAGGCAATTTGTTTTTTTCTCATAAGGAAAAAAAGAGATGAACTCAGACCAGTTTCCTTCTTTGAGGAGTTTACACTCCAGTAGGGAGTACTCTTGGGTTTTAAAGAAGAAATTATAAGGAGAATGTGTTGCTGTTAAAGAGAAGTAAAAGAATGTTCAGTGGGTGAAGAGGGGAAAGAGAACCTTCTTTGAGGTAAGAGTTGTGGTTAGATAAGATTGGAAAGTCATGTGTGAATTATTTTGCAGAAAGCTTCAAATTCTTGCTTAGGGGTTTGTACCTTATCCTTATTTATAAACATGGGAAGCCTCTGAATATTTTGAGCATGGGGGTGACAGATACTTGAATCCATGCTCAGTTATGCCAAATCTGGATTCTGCATCAGCAGATTTAAACAAACTCGATTGACAATATTTGGGGAAAAAATTTCAGAGTACCAAAGAGCAAAACTTGAATTTGAAACACATAGGCAATTACTTAGATACCAATTATATTATATTAGGCATTATAAGTATTCTAGATAAGTTTTAAAGCATAGGTGAAGAAGATCATAGGTTATATGCAAATACTTTGCCATTTTATATAAGGGTCTTAGGCATCCTCAGATTTTGGTAATGGGGGAATCCTGGAACCAATCCCCATAGTTACTGAGGAATGACTGTAAATTTAGGAGAATATAGTCATATACCTCTAACTCCCACCTCTTACCCCCTAAAATAATAGCACAAGCTAAGTATCAACTGAGACATTATAGGTATGATAATATAGTAGTTTAGTACTTGAATTGAAATAGAATGAACTTGGGCAAAGATGGAATTTCAAGGCAGATAATAATGACTTTTAGGTATACTTCCCCCCCCTTCCCCATTCCAAATATAATATTAAAAGATTTAAATAACTTTTATTTGTTAAGTATTGCCATCCACTTAATACTGTTTTCCGTGATTTGTCTCTCACATCTGAATTCTAAACATTCACCTGATTATTCTGGATGGGAGCTAGGGCTACTTGACTTGAAGAATGAATTCTGGAATCAGGTCTGATTTTCTTTCTGCCTGTAAAACCTAAACTTTTAAAAATTGTAACTTTTCCTTTTGCAGAGAGAGAGAATGCCAGTTCTCTCCTAAAGACCCTTTTCTTGTAACCGCTCACAACAGAATAAAACTTTTTGCTTTACTTTCTTGCTCTTACCACATTTTTTGCCTTCTATCTCCATTTGAAGACTCTGCTGTTGAATGGGGATTGGATATGGCATATTGATGAAATGAACTGTATTTAATCACTGTGCCAAACAGAATGAAGCATTTCTTGAAGTTCCTACTGGGAATTACTGGTTTGGCCCACATGAATGTAGTTATTGCAATTAAAAATCTTTGAATGTTTCTTAGAGATCACCGTTTATACATATTAAGGTAAAATGTAGGTCTTGTTCAAATGTTGCTGCTTTATTACTCAGATTTATAACTTTTATCTGCATTAGAGCATTTGTATCTTTGTATTTAAAACAATAGGTCGTAATTTGTTAAGTCCTCCATTCTTTCTTAAATATTTTAACATTTTAACCACTCAAGGGTGTATAATTTAGTGACATTAAGTACAGTGTTGTGCAACCATCATTATCTAATTCCCAAACATTTCTTTTATCCCCCACAAAGGAACCATATATCTGCCAATACTACTTCTCCATTCCCCTTGCAAACACTAATGTACTTTCTTTCTAGCTCGATGGATTTGGGTATTCTGAAGTTTTCATATAGAAGAAACTGTATAATATGAAGATTTATCCATATTGAATCATGTATCAGTACTTAATTCCTTTTTTATGCCTGAATAATATTTTATTAGGATATCCTACATTTGTTTACCTGTTCGTCAGTTGATAGGCTTTTAGATTGTTTTTACCTTTTGGATGTTGTAAGTAGTGCTACTGTGAATATTTCAGTATATGTTTTTATTTGGACATGTGTGTTCATATCTCTTGGGTATATACCAAGGAGTAGAATTTGATGAGCCATTTGGCTGCTCTCTGTTTAATGTACTGAGGAAAGCCAAACTATTTTCTACAGTGGCACATCTTAACATTTCTACCACAATGTATGAAAGTTTTAATTTTGCCATATCCTTGGCAGCATGTGTTATTTTCTGTTTTATTTAAAAAATTATGGCCGCTATAATGAGTGATATATATTAAAGTGATATCTCACTGTGGTTTATTTTATTTTTTTTTATTTAAGCAAGTTTATTTGGAATCTGTTTAAAAATATTTTGGTCTTGTTTAAAAAGACCAAGCAGGTCAAGAAGGCAGTTAGAATTGGACATGGAACAACTCACTGGTTCAAAATTGGGCAAGGAGTACGTCAACACTGTATATTGTCACCCTGCTTATTTAACTTATATGCAGAGTACATCATGCAAACTGCCAGGCTGGATGAAGCACAAGCTGGAATCAAGATCGCCAGGAGAAATATCAACAACCTCAGATTTGCAGGTGATACCACCCTTATGGCAGAAAGTGACGAAGAGCTATAGGACTTCTTGATGAAGGTAAAAGGTGAGAGTGAAAAAGCTGGCTTGAAACTCAACATTCAAAAAATGAAGATCATGGCATCCACTTCCATCACTTCATGGCAAATAGATGGGGAAACAATGGAAACAGTGAGAGACTTTATTTTCTTGGGCTACAGAATCACTATGAATGGTGACTACAGCCATGAAATTAAAAGACGCTTGCTCTTTGGAAGAAAAGCTATGACAAGCCTAGACAGTATATTAAAAAGCAGAGACATCACTTTGCTGACAAAGGTCCATATAGTCAAAGCTATGGTTTTTCCAGTAGGCACGTATGGATATTAGAGTTGGACCATGAAGAAGGCTGAGTGGTGAAGAATTGATGCTTTTGAACTGTAGTGTTGCAGAAGACTCTTGAGAGTCCCTTTGACTGCAAGGAAGTCAAACCATCAATCCTAAAGGAAACCAACCCTGAATATTAATTGGAAGGACTGATGCGGAAGCTGAAGCTCCAATACTTTGGCTGTTTGATGTGGAGAACCAACTTATTGGAAGAGACCCTGATGCTGGGAAAGTTTGAGGTCAGGAGGAAAAGGGGGTGACAGAGGACGAGATGGTTGGATGGCATCACTGACTCAATGGACATGAATTTGAACAAACTCTGGGAGATGATGAAGGATAGGGAGGCCTGGTGTGCCACAGTTCATGGGGTTGCAAAGAGTCAGACACGACTTAGTAACTGAACAACAAACTACTCAATATAAAAAAATAGATCCAACCAAGACATTTTCAGTATTAGATTATAAACTGTGTAAAATATGATTAGGGACAGGAGATGAATATGAGAAATAATTGCTACTAATAGTGAATAAAGTTTACTATGTACAGTTAATTCGTTTTGTGGATTCTTCTACACATTTGCAAGTATCTGTGCACTATGGAGAATACAGCTCTGTCATAGCATAAAAGTCAGTATTGCTTAATAGTAAGAAATACTTTGTTAAAATCTTAATTCCATGCTTACTTTGGAAACTTGCTTAGTCTCTCTGAATCTTGATGATTACCTTCTGAAAAATGGATGTTAAAAGTAGAAGAAATTGAATCAGTCAACATTAAATAAGATGCCATTTCCATTTTAAGTATTCAGTGTTATTGATCAAGGCAAATGCCCTAAGGTGGAACATTAAAATTTTTTACAAGACTATCCTAGTAGGAGGGAAGGCCATTCAAAAAACAGGGGCTAAGATCTTGTAGGACCTGCAATAAAACCTCAAGATTTTGGCTGTATTTAATTGTGATAAAATTGACAGACTATGCTAATTTAACCATGAACGGTGGTGTTGGAGAAGACTCTTGAGAGTCCCTTGGACTGCAAGGAGATCCAACCAGTCCATTCTAAAGGAGATCAGCCCTGGGTGTTCTTTGGAAGGAATGATGCTAAAGCTGAAACTCCAGTACTTTGGCCACCTCATGCGAAGAGTTGACTCATTGGAAAAGACTCTGATGCTGGGAGGGATTGGGGGCAGGAGGAGAAGGGGACGACAGAGGATGAGATGGCTGGATGGCATCACTGACTCGATGGGTGTGAGTCTGAGTGAACTCTGGGAGTTGGTGATGGACAGGGAGGCCTGGCGTGCTGCTATTCATGGGGTCGCAAAGAGTCGGACATGACTGAGCAACTGAACTGAACTGAAGTGTACAATTTAGTGGCCTTACATAAATCACATTGTTGTACAAACATCACCACTATCTGCAGATCTTTTCATCATCCCAAACTAAAACTCCATATGTATTAAACAATTCCCCAGTCCCCTTTCCCTTAAACCTTGGTACTACTGTTCTACTTTCTGTGTGAATTTGACTCTTGATACCTCTGAATAAGTGGAATTGTACAATATTTTTCCTTTTTTGTTTGGCTTATTTCACTTAGCATAGTGTCCTTATTTATCCATTTTGCAGCATGTATCAGAATTTCATTTCTTTTTAAGGCCAAATAAGATTCCATTCATTATATGTATGTACCACATTTAGTTTATCTGTTTATATATTGATAGGCATTTGGGATGTTTCTTATCTTTTGGCCATTGTGCATAATGCTAACGTAAACTTTGGTGTGCAAATGTGTGTTTGAATCCCTATTTTTAGTTCTTTCAGGCATATACCTTGAAGTGTATTTCTATCTTTAATCTCTTGGGGAACTACCAAACTGTTTTTCTCTGTGGCTGCACTATTTTACATTCCTGCCTGCAACGTATAAAGGTTCTAATTTCTCTATATTCTTTCAAAAATGGCTTTTATTAAACATTTTTTTGATAGCAGTCATCCTAATGGATGTGAAGTGTTTTTTCATTGTGGTTTTGCTTTGTATTTCCCTAATACAGATCATCTTTTAACATGTGCTTATTGGCCCTTTGTTTGTCTTCTTTGGACAAATGTCTATTGAAGTCTTCTGCACATTTTATGGTTTTTTTTTAGTTGTTCAGTCACTCAGTCGTGTCCAACTCTTTGTGACCATGTGGACTGCAGCACGCCAGGCTTCCCTGTCCTTCACCATCTCCCGGAGCTTGCTCAAACTCATGTCCATTGAATTGGTGATACCATCTAACCATTGTGTTCTCTGTCATCTCCTTCTCTTCCTGCCATCAATCTTTCCTAGCATCGGGGTCTTTTCTAATGATAATTCTTGATAGTAACCCCTTGTTGTTCAGTCACTCAGTCATGTCCAACTCTTTGCAACCCCATGGACTGCAGCATGCTAGGCTTCCCTGTACTTCACTATCTCCTGGAATTTGCTCAGACTCATGTCCATTGAGTTGACGATGCCATTCAACCATCTTATCATGTGTGGCCCTCTTCTCCTGCCCTCAGTCTTTCCCAGCGTATCAGGGTCTTTTCCAGTGAGTCTCTTCCAGTAACTCCTTATTAGATATAAAGTTTGTGAATGCTTTCCCCCATTTTATGGATTGCCTTTTCACTCTCTTGGTAGTGTTCTTTGATACACAAAAGTTTTGACTTTTAATAAAGTCCAAGTTATCTATTTTTGCTTTTGTTGTATGTTTTTGGTACCATCCAAGAAATCATTGCCAAATCTAAAGTCATAAAGTTTTATCTCTCTGCTTTCTTCTTTTATTTTTAAAACTTTGTTTATATACTTTTGGTGTGTTGGGTCTTTGTTGCCACACACATGATTTCTCTGATTGTGGCTAGTGAGAGCTACTCTCTAGTTGTGGTGTGTGGGCTTATTGTTGCAGTGGCTTCTCTTGTTGCAGAGCACAGGTCTAGGCACGTGGGCTCAGTAGTTGTGGTACACTGGCCTAGTTGTTCCATGACATGTGAAATTTTCCTGGATTAGGGATCAAACTTGTGTTCCCTGCACTGACAGCCAAATTCTTATCCCCTGTAGTACCAAGGAAGTCCTTTGGAATGTTTTTGATTGTCAGTTCAAGTAAGGAGATTGACTAATTGCCCCCACTCCCTCCATTTGCTGAATGCTATCTTTGGCATTTAACCATGTATTAACTTTTACCATTGTTTATTTTGTACTGTAGCTCTGAGTTATACTGTGGTGTTCTTTTATTTCAGCCTAATGGACTCTGTTTAGCAGGTATGCCAGCAGTGAATTCACTCAGCTTTTGTTTTTTTGGCACATTTCTTTTGCATTTTTCAAAGATACTTTTACTAGATATAGAATTCTTGGTTGACATTTTTTTCCACAGCGTGTGAAATATGTTATCTCACTGTTCTCTGGTTTCCGTGGTATTTAACTATTTTGTTAATGAAAACCCTGTGTATTTACCATTCTCTTGTTGATTTCAAGCTTTTCTTTGACTTTTGACAGTTTAATTATGTTTTGTCTCAGTATGGATCTCTGTCTATCCTGCTTGGAGTTAACTGAGCTTTTTGGATTCATGTATTTCATGAAATTTGGTAAGTTTTTGGCAGTTATTTCTTTAAATATTCATTCCGTTCTTTTTTCTCTGTCCTCTCCATCTGTGACTCTCATTATGAATGTGTTGGTAGGCCTGATGGCATCTTAAAGGTCTCTCATGCTCTTTTCATTTTTCTTTATCCTGTTTTGTTTCAGCGTCTCATACTAGGTAATCTCAATGGGGCTTTATTTAAGTTTACTGAATTTTTCTTCTCTCTATTCAGATCATCTGCTCAATCTCTATAGTGGGTTTTTCACTATTGTACTTTTTCAGTCCCCAAATTTTATTTGGTTATGTTTTGTAGTTATTTTTCTGAATATTCTTTCCCTGGTAAGACTGTTTTCCTTTAATTCTTTTCTTCTTCTTTTTTTTGCCATGCTGCGAGGTGTGGGGATCTTATTTCCTTGAACAGAATTTGAACCTGTGCCCCTGCATTGGGAGTGTGGAGTCTTAACCATTGGGCTGCTAGGGAAGTCCCTCCTTTATTTATTTATTTTTGTTCATGGTTTTCTTTAACTCTGTGAGTATATTTAGGACAGTTGTTTTAACATCTTTGCCTACTAATTCCAGCATCTGGGCTTCCTTAGGAGCAATTCTGTTACTATCTTCTTTTTCCTCTGTGAATGGGCTGTACTTTATTTCTTTGCATGCTTGTAACTTTTTGTTGAAAATGGACATTTTGAATATTGTAACGTGGTAACTTCGGAAAACATTCTTTCTTTTCCACAGGATTTGTTCTTGCTGTTTGTTATGGATTGTAGTTTTTGCTTAGGGAATTTTATAACCTATTTTTATTATGACTATTCTTTGTCACGTGTGGACACTGAAGTGTTTGTTCTGGTAAATTATTCATCAGTTAGTGGTTTGACTGAACTTTCCATAAATGCACCAAAGCAAAAAATACAGACAAGACCCCAAATCCAGACAAAACTACTCTCTCAGTCTTTGGAGATTGACTTGGCATTGGGGCACTTCTCAGTGCTTGGCCATTTCATTTAAAACTCTTGCCTAACCCTCCCTGCCTGATTGTGTGGAGGCTAAAGGTCAGCCATAGATGAACACTTATGGCCCTCTGTTTTTTCTGAGCATGTGTCCAGCCCTGGGTGTGTGTGGCCTTTCAAATTCCCTGCTATGTAGGAGCTTTTCAGAGTCCCTGTTCCTTCTATGTATGTCTTTCTCTGTCCAGCTTTTTCTTTCTTATCCTTTTATGTCTGTCTAGTGTCTGGCCCGCTTGTTATTCCTTGCCCCAGGTGACTGTGGATAGTATATTTTCCTTTAAATGCTTTGTATAAAAGTTGCTCATTTCAGGAACTTGTTCTTCCTCCTGAGGTGGGTGAAAGAAATGGAAACCTGTGATGCAGTATGCCAGGTAACCACCAAACAGGTGAGAACACACAACTACCATTCTTTAAGAATAAGGTCTGTATTATTCCTTTTGACATCTGCACGTTGTGCTAGAATTGTAGGCCACTGTCTTCATGGCCACCACCTAACTGAGGAATGAGGCATGGTAGGTGCATAAAATAAAATACCACAGTGCTCTCATTTCAAAGTTCAGCAGCTTTTTCTATTAAGTGCTCCCCTGGTGGTTGTAGTGGTTTGATTACAAGATTCTAAAGTTCCAAAACAGTTGATTCTGATGACAGTCTTTACCAGCATAATTGTTGCCATAGTAGAGGGACACAATTTTGGAGTTACTCACTCCACCATTGTGTATAATGTTCTTGGTCTGTCTGTTTTAATCCCTATGCAATGGCACATTTTCTTTAAAATTAATTTTTTTTAAATTGAAGTGTTGGGCTTCTCCAGTTGCTCAGTGGGTAAAGAATCTATCTGCATTGCCAGGAGACACAGGAGATGTGGGTTCGATCTCTCAGTCAGAAATATCTCTGAGAGAAGGGAATGGCAACCCACTCCAGTATTCTTGCCTGGGAAATCCCATGGACAGAGGAGCCTGGTGGGCTGCAGTCTATGGGATCTAAAAAGAGTTGAATATGACTGAGCATGAGCAAGGACAGATGGATAGTTGATTTACAGTGTTGTATTTCCAGGTGTATAACAAAATGATTCAGTTATCTATCTATATTTATTTTCAGATTCTTTTCCCATATGAGTTATTACAAAATATTGAGTGTAGTCCCCTGTGCTATAGTAGTGTGTATATATTAATCCCAGACTCCTAATTTATCCCTCCTGCCACATTTTCTTAATAAGTGTAGCTTTTTATGAAGTCTTGATATCTACTAGGGCCTGAGTGCCCACATTGTTCATACTATCTTGGTTATTCTTGTACTGTTCCATGTTATGTATCTTTTTCTTGTATTTCTAAATGCTTTGATTGGTGTTTAATTCTATTTTGATAAACACTTTAGAGGCCTACTGTGAGCCAAGCATTGTTTTATATCAACTTTTCTCAAACTTGGCATAATAAACATTTTGGTCCAGGTGGTTATTTGTTGTGGGAGGCTGTCCTGTGTGTGCATGGACTCTCTGTTCTCTACCAATAGATACCAGTAACAACACCCCCTTCCCCACCCTTCACCAGTTGTGACAAGCAAAAATGTTTAGAGATGTTGTCAGATAGTTCCTGTGGGAGGTGATGGTATGGGGGTGACACAGTCCTCCCACTTGAGAACTACTATTCTAGATGATAGGGATTCACAGATAATTAATACTGAGCTAAGGGGAGGAGTAAATGGCTGAAATATTCTGTGATATGGTTAAGTATGTATATGAACCAAGAAATGTTAACAAACAGTAAAAATTGCCATGGAGTTGGGTCTTAATGCTAGATAGTGATGTTTTTTAGGAAGGGAGATGTTCTAGGTGGTAAGAAGTCTAGAGACTTGGTAAAAGGACCCTTACTTGAGCCTTGAGAGCAGAAAGAAATTATGTGATTGGAGAGGATATGGAATGTAGACTTGAAAAGGATGGGAGTTGGGGTCAGATTTGAAAAGGCTTTTCATGCTATTCTGTTTAATTTTTTTGTCTTTTCATTATAGAAAACCAACAATTACTTTAATGTTTTTAGAGTAATATGTTCAACTTTTTTGAAGCAACAATAATGAAATGATAAAAAGCATATGGTGAATGTTACACTCAAGAAGATAACACTAAAAAGGGAATACTTGTACACTGTTGATGGGGATGTAAATTGGTGCAGCTACTGTGGAAAACAGTGTTGAGCTTACTTGAAAAGTAAAAATAGAACTATCATCCAGCAATTCTACCTTTGAGTATATATCTAGAAAAAAATAAGATGAAAGTGCATATCAGCAGACTGTTCGATTAAGAAGATATGTGTGTGTGCATGTGTGTGTGTGATGAAATATTACTCAACCATGTAAAAGGTTGAAATATGGCCATTTGCAGCAACTTGGATGGACCTACATAATATGATACTTAGTGAAATAAGTCAGAGAAAGACAAATACTATATGATATTGTTTATATGTGGAATCTAAAAAAATAATAATACAAACTAATATATATAGCAAAAGAGAAAGCAGATTCAAACAGAAAACAAACTAGTTGTTACCAGTTAGGAGTATGGGATTAACAAATACAAACTACAGTATTTAAAATAGATAACAGATATACTGTATAGCACAGGGAATTGTATCCATTATCATGTAATAATCTGTAATTGAATATAATCTGCAAAAATACTGAATCACTATGCTGTGTGCCCTAAACTAACACAGTATTGTAAATCAGCTGTTTGTTGCTGTTCAGTCGCTAAGTAGTGTCCGACTCTGCGACCCCATGGACTGCAGCATGCCAGGCTCCCCTGTCCTTCACTATCTCCCAGAGTTTGCTCAAATTCATGTCTGTTGAGTCAGTGATGCTATCTAACCATCTCATGCTCTGCTGCCCGCTTCTCCTTTTGCCTTCAATTTTTCCCGGCATCAGAGTCTTTTCCAGTGAGTTGGCTCTTCCCATCATGAGGCCAAAGTATGGGAGCTTCAGCTTCAGCATCAGTCCTTCCAGTGAATATTTTAGGGTTGATTTCCTTTAGGATTGACTGGTTTGATCTCTTTGCAGTCAAGGGAACTCTCAATAGTCTTCTCTAGCACCACAATTCAAAAGCATTAAGTCTTCGGCACTCAGCCTTCTTTATGGTCTGACCCTCACAGCCATACATGACTACTGAAAAAACTATAGCAGCTTTGATTATATAGACCTTTGTCGGCAAAGTGATGTCTCTGCTATTCAATTTGCTATTTAGGGCTTCCAGGTGGCACTAGTGGTAAAGAATGCGCCTGCTAATGCAGGAGACATAAGAGACCTGTGTTCGAGCCTTGGGTCAGGGACATCCCCCGGAGGAGGGCACAGTGACCCACTCTACTATTCTTGCCTAGAGAATCCTATGGACAGAGGAGCCTGGCAGGCTAGAGTCCATAGGGTCTCAGAGTCCAACATGACTGAAGTGACTTACCATGCATGTACAGGTTTGTCATAGCTTTTCTTCCAAGGAGTAAGTGTCTTTTAATTTCATGGCTGTAGTCACGGTCTGCAGTGATTTTGGAGCCTAAGAAAGTCGAAACTCACCGTTTCCATTTTCCCCCCCTTCTATTTGCCATGAAGTGATGGGACCAGATGCCATGATGCCAGTTTTTTAAATGTTGATTTTCAAGCTAGCTTTTTCACTCCCTCTTTCACCCTCATCAAGAGGCTCTTTAGTTACTCTTCACTTTATGCCAGTAGAGTGGTATCATCTCCATATCTGAGGTTGTTGATACTTCTCCAGCGTCTTGATTCCAGCTTGTGATTCATCCAGCCCAGCATTTTGCATGATGTACTATGCACAGAAGTTAAACAAGCTGGTGACAATATACAGACTTGTCATACTCATTTTCCAATTTTGAACCAGTCCACTGTTCCATGTCCAGTTCTGACGGTTGCTTCTTGACCCATATACAGGTTTCTCAGGAGACAGGTAAGGTGGTCTGATATTCCCAACTCTTTAAGAATTTTCTAGTTTGTTGTGATCCACACAGTCAAAGGCTTCAGTGTAGTCAATGAAGCGGAAGGAGATACTTTCCTGGAACTCCCTTGCTTTCTCCATTATCCAACGAATGTTGGCAATTTGATCTAGTTCCTCTGCCTCTTCAAAACCCAACTTGTACATCTGGAACTTCTTGGATCACATGCTGGTGAAGCCTGATTTGAAGAATTTTGAGCATAACCTTGTTGGCATGGGAAATGAGCACAGTTGTATGGTAGTTTGAAAATTCTTTGCATTACCCTTATTTAGGATTGGAGTGAAAACTGACCTATGCCAGTCCTGTGGCCACTGCTGAGTTTTCCAAATTTGCTTACATAATTGAGTGCAGCACTTTAATAGCATCCTTTTTTAAGGATCTGAAATAGCTCAGCTGGAATTCCATCACCTCCACTAGCTTTGTCATAGTAAAACTTCCTAAGGCCCACTTAACTTCACACTGCAGGATGTCCGGCTCTAGGTGAGTGATAACACCATCATGGTTATCTGGGTCATTATATATTCTGTATTCTTCTGTATATTCTTTCCACCTGTTTTTTTTTTTGCTATAAAAATAGTAAGTTTATTGATTAAGAATACTGTATTTGAAAAGTACCTTCCTTCTGGGATTTTCAAATAAATTTGCAGATATCATTTTATTCATCCACACAGCAGAAACTCTGGAAACCAGGAAAATGGAAAAAAAGTATGGCTTTTTATACATTTAATGCTATACAACCAGTTTAACTATTTCCTCATCTGGTGACTATGAGAATACAAAGGAACCATTTACTCTCTTCCCTTCTGGCATCACTCCTCCTCTTGGGGAAATTTATGGTAGGTGACTGTGGCTTCTTGGTCATATGATTCCTAGGGACAGGACAGGAATTCAGTGAGGGAGTTTAAAATGTTTCAGATAACTGCCAACATTCCATGGTTACCACCTCTTTTTAATTTCTTCTGCTTCCATTAGGTCCTTACCATTTCTGTCTTTTATCATGCCCATCCCATCCTTGCATGAAATGTTCCTGGATATCTCCAATTTTCTTGAAGAGATATCTAGTCTTTTCCATTCTCTTTTTTTTTTCCTCTATTTCTTTGCATTATTTATTTAAGAAGGCTTTCTTATCTCTCCTTGCTATTCTCTGGAACTTTGCATTCAGTTGGGTATGTCTTTCCCTTTCTCCCTTCCCTTTCACTTCTCTTCTTTCCTGAGCTATTTGTAAAGCCTCCTAAGACAACCACTTTGCCTTCTTGCATTTCTTTTTCTTTGGGATAATTTTGGTTTCCACCTCCTGCACAATGTTACGAACCTCCATCCATAGTTCTTTAGACCCTCTGTCTACCAGATCTAACCCCTTGAATGTATTTTAGTCACCTCCACTGTGTAGTTGTAAGGGATTTGATTTAAGTGAAAAGTGAAAGTGAAGTCACTCAGTTGCGTCTTGACTCTTTGCGACCCCATGAACTGTAGCCTACCAGGCTCCTCCCTCCATGGGATTTTCCAGGCAAGAATACTGGAGTGGGTTGCCATTTCCTTCTCCAGGAGATCTTCCCGACCCAGGGATTGAACCCAGGTCTCCTGCATTGTAAGCAGATGCTTTACCGTTTGAGCCACCAGGGAAGTCACACCTGAATGGCCTAGTGGTTTTCACTACTTTTTTCAAGTTAACCCTGAATTTTGCAATAAGGAGCTCATGATCCAAGCCATTGTTAGCTCCAGTTCTTGTTTTTGCTGACTGTGTAGAGCTTCTCCATCTTTGGCTGCAAAGAATATAGTCAGTCTGATTTTGATATTGACCATTTGGTGATGTCCATCTGAGAGTCATCTCTTGAGTTCTTGGAAAAGAGTGTTTGCTATGACAGCATGTTCTCTTGGTAAAACTATGTTAGCCTTTGTCCTACTTCACTTTGCACTCCAAGGCCAAACTTGCCTGTTATTCTGAGTATCTCTTGACTTCCTACTTTTGTATTCCAATCTGCTGTGATAAAAACGCATCATTTTTTGGTGTGTGTTCTAGAAGGCCTTGTAATTCTTCATAGAACTGGTAACTTCAGCTTCTTTGGCATTAGCGGTTGAGGCATAGACTTGGATTACTGTGATATTTAATGGTTTGCCTTGGAAACAAACAGATCATTTTGTCGTTTTGGAGATTGCATTTAAGTACTGCATTTCAAATTCTACTACTCTTCTGCTGACTATGAGGGCTACTGCATTTCTTCTAAGGGATTCTTGCCCATAGCTGTAGATATAATAATGGTCATTTAAAACAAAAACTGAATTAAAAAATATTGATTTATTTGGTTGCATTGGGTCTTAATTGCCACATGCCAGCTCTCCATTGTGGCACATTGATTTAGTTGTCCCAAGGCATGTGGAATCTTAGTTCCTGGATGAGGGATTGAACCCACGTTCCCTGCGTTGTGGATTCTTAACCACTGGACCACCAGAAAAGTCCTGGTCATCTGAATTAAATTTTCCCATTCCCTTTCCATTTTGATTCACTGATTCCTAAGATGTTGTTCAATCTTGCCATCTTCTGTGTGACCACATCCAATTTACCTTGATTCATGTACCTAACATTATATGTTCCTATGCAATATTGTTGTTTATAGCATGGGATTTTACTTTCACCACCAGACCCATCCATAACTGAACATTGTTTCTGCTTTGACTCAGCCATTTCATTCTTTGTGGAGCAGTTAGTAATTGCCCTCCACTTTTCCCCAGTAGCATATTGAACAGCTTCTGACTTGCGGGACTCATCTTCCCATGTCATACTTTTTCCCATTTTAATACTGTCCATATGTGCCCTGAATGGCATGGCTCATAGGTTCATTGAGTTATGCAAACCCCTTTGCCACAACAAGGCTGTGATCCATGAAGGAGAAATGAAGGTAATAGTACATATTTGAGGTTGTTCTGAGGATTAAATGAGATCATGCATAATAAGCATTTAGAAATAGTGCTTAGGAAATAATAGATACTCAGTAAATGTTAGCTATGTTTTTTGTTTATATCAGCATGTGTGTTTATTAATCATGGTTGAATCTTCTGTGGGAACACCTAGTGAGGTGTCAGGGCAAGGGACACTTAAATGAATGCCTTGGATGTGTTTATGAAGTGAATTCATAAATAAGCATTAATCCATTTTTCATTGTATATAACCAGAAATGAGTTTAAACTCCAGATTTTTTTGTTGTTTTTTAACTGAAGTATAATTGATGTACTTCTTACTACTGTTGTAAATACTTATATACAAATTTGAGTCTTTATTGTCTACAGGCCACTTTTCTAAGGTATGACCCTGAACTGGGTATTAAAGTAATAGTCTCTATATATTTAACTTCTTTTATTTTGGACAGTTGTAAGCATATTCAAAAGGAAGAAAATAGAACCATCTAAGTATGTGATACCATCTTCAGTAGTTATCATCTCATGGTTAATTGAATTTTCTATTTCTGTTTAATACATACTGACCTAAGTACCCCCTCACTGGATTAGTTTTAAACAAATTCTGGATGTCACATTATTGTATTGAAGTTTAAAAAAAAAAACTATACTATGATGTATTTCCCTGAAACCAACTAGTATTTGCAAAATGACAAGTGGATGCTTTTTTCTTTTGATACTAATACAAAAATCAGATTGCCTTCCTGACTTCTGTTAGATGATAGCGTTTTAGATGTTTGGAGTCCATCCATACTTGAAGTTTAGAAGCTAGTATACTCTCACATTATTAAGGTATAAAATTTTCAACATTTTCTTCTGAAATATTTCAGACTTTCAGGAATGATTTTACATATATTCACCACCTAGATTCTACCTTTAACATTTTACTACACTTGTTTTAGCACATATTTTCCATGTATCTAACTCTAATGCAGCAGTCCATCTTGTTTTTTTTACTCATTCCAAAGTAAATTCCAACAATCAGTATAATTGAAGTTCAATTTTTAAAGCTGTTTTTTCAACTGTTTTTTTTTTTTTCAGATTTCTTTTTGTGTAAACTTTATTTTTGTGAATGATTTAAAGTTCTGAATTGTGGCTGCTCATAGTCTCTGTGGTTTCAGTGCTTCTCATTTTGAACTTTGCTTTCATATACTGTGAACCTTTATTAGAATATTTAGGTTAAGTACCAGTAATTCATATTTAACCAAAACTAAAGTAGCATGAATAATGAGAATTTTGCATATGTGTTTTCACTGGTCTTAAAAAAATTTATTTTAGGAAATAATTGTGTGTCCCATTGTGGTACATTAAACTAATATGTAATTTTAGTAATCTCTTTAAAATTTTTCTATTTAACAGTTACTGTCAGGGTCAGATCCCCTGGAGGAGGGCATGGCAACAACTCTAGTATACTTGCCTGGAGAATCCCATGGACAGAGGAGTCTGGTGGGCTACAGTCCCTGGGGTCACTGAGAGTCGAACATGACTCAAGTGACTGAGCACACACGGAGGGCCATAAGTCACTGTTTTAGTGTTTAACTCTTTTTCTTTGATCTTGGTATTCTGTCAAGTGTGTAAATATTGTTTGTTCTCCATATGACTACATGACTTGTGACAGAAAAATCTTTTTACCACATTATGAACTTTCTGAATGCTCATAATAGCCACGTGGGGCTTCCTAGGTGGTGCAGTGGAAAAGAATTCGCCTGCCAAAGACGCAGGGTATGCCGGTTTGATCCCTGGGTCAGGAAGATCCCTTGAAATAGGAAATGGCCATCCGCTCCAGTATTCTTGCCTGGAGAATTCCACAAAGGAGCCTGGAGGGCTACAGTCCATGGGTTTGCAAAGACTTGGACACAACTGAACACACATTCAATAGCTGTATAGTAAATGCTGTTGAGCAAATAAATGAGATAATTTTATCAATTCATACCTTAAATTTGTTGAAGTTTTTCTTTACCTTTTATTATCAAACTTACTGCATAAAGGACAGAAGGATGTTTTTGCTCTGTGTATATCAAAGTGAAGTATGACGTTTACATTCTAAATACTTCATTAGCATATTTCAGACTTAAGTGATTGAATGTAAATAGAAATAAGAAAAGAGTTTTGGAACATGCATATTCCAAATTAGTTATAATTTGGAAACATTTCAGATAAGATTATAGTATGAACGAACACCTCTGCATCTATTACATTACTTTATAAAATCTTCTGTCATGTTTGTTTTAGATTTCTTTTAAAAAAAAAACACAAAAACCAGCCAAACAAAAAAAGAAATAAAACATTAAAGGTAGAGGTGAGGTCTCATAGAATTTTAAATATTTTCTATGTAATATATATGTATGCATATATGTAGATAAGTTTCTACATATCCTTAGGCAGAACCATTATTTAGAATTTTTTAGCTTGATAGGTTATTTAAGTGATAGCATATAGCACATATGATTTTGCAACTTTGCTTTTTTGGTTCAGTATTTTGGGGATTTTGAGGTAGCTTTAGATATACACTGTTCAGTACAATAGCCATTAACTGTCTGTGGATATTGAGCACCTGAAATGTGGCCAGTGTGCATTGAGATGTGCTGGAAGTGTATTTGCACACAGGAGTTTGAAGACTTAACTATGAAAGTAAAATATCTCATTACTAATTATTTTATATTAATTATATATTGAAATGATAATTTGGATATATTAGACTAAATAAGATTAAAATTAATTTCACCTGCATTTTTTAAAAAGTGACTTCTGCTGCTAAGTCACTTCAGTTGTGTCTGACTCTGTGCAACCCCATAGACGGCAGCCCACCAGGCTCCTCTGTCCCTGGGATTCTCCAGGCAGGAATACTGGAGTGGGCTGCCATTTCCTTCTCCAAAATGGCTTCTAGAAAATTTTAAATTATATTTCTGGCTTACATTATACCTCTGTTGAACAGTACTGATCTGGATTGCTCATTTTTCATTTCATTAGTTTTCAGTTGAATGGGTATACTACAATTTATCTGTGTACCATTGGTGGATATTTAGAATATTTTTCTATTTTGGTACTGTTAAAAAATGTTACTGAGAACATTCTTAAATGTTTCTCTGCACATGTGCTAGAGCTTCTTTAGGAGGTCAGTTCTGTTTTTTATTATAAGATAATTGCCAAATTAGTATCCATAATGGTTTTACTAATTTACACTTCCATTGGCAATTTGAGAATTTTCTTATTCTATATTTCTTCATCCTGGCCAATGTGTTTTTATAGACAATTGTAACTTAACCCTTAAATTAACAGCTTAAGCAAGCAATGGTAATTCTTTTAAGTTTCTCTTAGTGAATCTTTTGTAATAGTCACTGCACATAGCCCTTTTTTCTGTACTACTTATGTTCTGAATAAATAAAAATTGATTTTAAAATTTTGCAGCCATAATACAGACCCTATTAGTAGGCAGCTACAGTTCTTGCAACAAAAGTATATCTATCTTTTTAAGTGCTGTTAGCCTGAGGAAAAAATTCTGGCATCTTTCTTTACATGATGGGCTACTATACTGACATTAAAAATTGTTATAGAAAATAATAATGCAGAACATTATTTCCTATATATTAATGGAGAGGAAAGGTTGCAAAACAGTAAAGTAACCATTCAGTTTTGTTAAAAAAAAATACCCGAACATGTATGCTAACATCAGCTGACATTATATTGTGTACTTCGTACTTTTTCGTATTCCATTTTCTCTAGTGGACTTCCTAGGGACAGAGGATGTGGAGGGTGTCCTTGGCAACAATAAGCTAAAACTTCCACACCTGGAATAATAATATAGGCTAGAGAGAGTGACTAAATGTGCTGTAATTGTTCCCATTTTAAATATTAAATATCAGGCTTTCCTTAAGGTACAAATGGACCCAAACTATATTATTCTTTACCTGTTGTTTTTTTCAATATTAGAGAAACTTTTCCAAGAATTAGAAATTATCATTTAACTTCAATAAGAAGTCTATTTGCATTTGATGTTTTCTATTTTGGGGGAAACAAAATAGTGGAAAATGGATTAATCTTCAATCCTTTGGAATAAAATTTAGACGGTTTGAGCTCTGGTCTCAAATTAGTTTCATTTGGAATTACCTGATAAAAGGTTAGATTTGGGTTCAAAGCCAGTTCTGTAACCTTTGAAAAGTTACCCAACAACCAAGTTGTTCTTTCACTTATATAGTGAACATGGTAATACCTACATGAAAATCTTTATCAGCTGCCTAGCATAGTGTAAACAGTTAATAAAATTGAGTTGCTTTATCTCTTCCTTTTCTGTTTTTCAGAGTAGGTGCAATTAATAGCTGGAGACAGAATTGATTAGGTATCAGTTTCATGAAAAGAACTATGAATAGTTTTGATGTACATATCAAAAAAATAGAGACGTTACCATGTAAGTTGATTCTGATTTTTTATACCTTCCCCTCAGTTATCTATCACCTGGAGTATTGAGTTCATTACATTCTAACGATAAGCCAAACACTGTGTTTTCAAAGATGATCTCATCTGTTTATATATCTTTTGCTTCTGGAATGATAGCTTTGCTCTTGTAAGAAAGTTAATGCTATCTCAGACCTTAATGAGCAGTTATAAAAACTCCTTTTAGCTAGTGCTTGCATTGTAGATTTTATCTGATTCCATTTTTATTGATTAGGAACATAAGCTATATCTGTTTTTATTGATTAGGAACATAAGCTATATACTTTATCTGGAGAAATTTGCTATAACTCCCCCAGAATTGAATTGGAGTCCACAAACTAAATGATTGCCCTAATAGGTTGTAGATAGATTTTGTTAAAGCACTGAATATTTAGTTATAAATACAGGAATGTGTATGTGGCTTTGTCTTTTCTCAGAAAACCTAAATTTTGTTTTTCTCCTCTTTCCTCTTTACCAAAAGAGAAATGAGAATTTTATTTAAACTAAGTTTCAGTATTGTTTGCATTACAATATATAGGGATATAGATTTACTCTGATTCAAGTTCTAGGGGAAAATAGGTTTTGTTAAAATGGGCAAAGTAAAATTGCATTTCTGCTTTATCAGAGGATAGTTTGTATTTTATCCTACTTAAATCTAAATTCATTCCCTTTGAGCTGCAATATACTTAATCTTGATAAAAACCTTCCAAAGGTTTCTTCTTTTGAAAGAATTAGTATGTTTTTTCTTAGAAAATACAGTGATACTTGTACTTATTTTTCTGTTACAGTGAATAGAATATATTGAATTTAAATAGATGTACCTTGAGTGGAGTAAATTTAAGCTTTTCAAATATTTATGCATATTTCTTATCCTCAACTGTTCTTTATTTTCTCTTGATTCTGTATAAAAGCACTACAATTTTCTCTTTTAATAAAGGAAACATCCATGGTTCAGTGTTTGTTTTCCAAGGTATCCATCAGGAAATTCCTGATTCTATAGCAAAATTTGCTTTTTAAAATAGAGGTTAGCAGGTATTGGAAACAAGGTTAAGAGTTTTCACTCTAAAGGAACCTATATAAAAATTAGGTGGAAAATAATTACACATAGTAGAGATTTAAAAGTATTAGGAAATTCACAGTTATAAGCATGTTTCCCCTTTCTTCCATAGATTATTCCTGGGATATTTAACAGCCTTTTTCTTTGCCATTAGAGTTTGAATCCCTTAAGGTCATGTCTTATGTATTTATTTTTTATTGCAGTACTAAGTACTCAGAATATATTCAGCATTTGGTAAATATTATAAAATGAAATAAGTGAATCTTATTCCTCATGAATAAAAAGTGAAGTCTGACTGATTTATGTTTAAAACTCTTTATGTCAGTTTGGAAGTTTTTTAGGCAAGAAGTATTTGTGAAGCTAACCTGAATAACCTTTGTATCTTTAATATATCTTGTTTTGGGACTCATAGAGAAGGTCTTGTATTTTACTAGTGTCTTGTTTGTTGTAGTGCATTTTGGATACTATTTTCAGGAAAATAAAATTTGTTTCATAAGATGATTATTCTATGATGTCAGTGATAGATATGACCTGTCATCTCATATACTTAATTTTTACATCCTTAGATTGCTGGGAGGCCTGAGTGATTTTTTGAGATGATATAAAAGAGATACCAGTGTTATTTCCTGTTTTAGTATTTTTTTGTTTGCCTCCCTTTTTTTGGTAACGTAACAGATCTACTACTGTGGGCAAGAATCCCTTAGAAGGAATGGAGTAGCCATCGTAGTCAACAAGAGTCCAAAATGTAGTACTTGGATGCAGTCTCAAAAATGACAGAATGATCTCTGTTCGTTTCCAAGGCAAACCATTCAATATCACAGTAATCCAAGTCTATTCCCCAACCAGTAATGCTGAAGAAGTTGAAGTTGAATGGTTCTGTGAAGACCTACAAGACCTTCTAGAACTAACACCCCAAAAAGATGTCCTTTTCATTATAGGGGACTGAAATGCAAAAGTAGGAAGTTAAGAAATACCTGGAGTAACAGGCAAATTTGGCCTTTGAGTACAGAATGAAGCAGGTTAATGGCTAATAGAGTTTTGCCAAGAGAACATGCTGGTCATAGCAAACACTCTCTTCCAATTAAGAGGGTAGATAGCATTTAATTCCCGTATTAGTGGCACAAGATTTTTACCAGACTGTGTGATACATTGATCCTTCCTATGTCCCACTATAAAATTACTATTAAAAAGTAATCTTAAATAGAAAGAATAATAAAATAATAAGATTCAGGTAGGAGTCAACCAAAAAATATCTTATCATAGAGAATAGAGATTGTAAAACCCTATTGTAAAACTTTGTGCTCTGTGTGGACATAAAATGTGGACACTTGATTTTTCTTCTTAATAGTAAATGTGGAATTTTTCATAAAGCAGAGCTTCATGAAAGGCTTGATATTCTAGTGTGAGATCCTGGGTAGAGGAAACTTGTGCTTTTTCTACCTCATTTTTAATATTGTCAATCCTTGTTCACTGCTACTTGGCTTCAAAAGCACCGAAGTAATTAACTGGTTTGACAGATATAGTTTAAAAAAGGTATAGTTGAGAGATTTAATTTCTGTTTCCATCCCATAGTTTTATAATCTGTGCTGAACCAAAGAATTCAAGCATTAACATATTGATTACTTTCTAATCACTGCTTTTAAAGCTAAAGAAATTGAAGTAATATCCTCAGATCATGTTAAAATTTCTAGTGAATCAGTTTTTTTTCCTAGTTTTTGTTCAGGTTAAAAATTATATGAAAGGTCTAAATTCTAGTGCGATTGTTGTTAGAAGATCTCTTAAACAACGCAGTCAGTGTCCAAGTCACTTTTTAAAAGATAAAAAATTTATTGATATAAATCACATACTACAGTCCATTCATTTAAAGAGTACAATTTGGTGGTTTTAGTGTACTGTCAGATCTGTATAGCCTTCACTACAATATTCATCACTTCAACAGAAATCCTCTGCCAATTAGTGGTTACTCCTCATTTTCCCTTATATCCCTACCCCAGATCCTGTCAACCACTATTTTACTTTCTTTCACTATGGATTTGTGTATTTTGAACATTTCCTATGAAAGGAACCATACAGGATGTGATATTTCATGACTGAATACATTTATTTAGCATATTTTCAAGGTATATCCATATTGTAGCATGACTCAGAACTTTATTCATTAATATTGCTGAAAAATATTCACTTATTTAATGGATAAGTAGTTTCTGTTTTTTGGTTATTATGAATCATGCTGCTGTCAACATTTGCATATAAATTTTTGTATGTTTAACTTTCTGAGGAGCTGTCAAAACTTTTTCAGTTTTGTATTATTTCACAAAGTATACTGTTTATCTGTTTTATATTTACATCAGCAGTGTATGAGGGTTCCAATGTTTCCACATCCTCACTCAGTTCAGTTCAGTCGCTCAGTTGTGTGTGACTCTTTGCGACCCTATGAATCGCAGCACGCCAGGCCTCCCTGTCCATCACCAACTCCCGTAGTTCACTTAGACTCACGTTCATCGAGTCAGTGATGTCGTCCAGCCATCTCATCCTCAGTTGTCCCCTTCTCCTGCCCCCAATCCCTCCCAGCATCAGAGTCTTTTCCAATGAGTCAGCTCTTCGCATGAGGTGGCCAAAGTACTGGAGTTTCAGCTTTAGCATCATTCCTTCCAAAGAAATCCCAGGGCTGATCTCCTTCAGAATGGACTGGTTGGATCTCCTTGCAGTCCAAGGGATTCTCAAGAGTCTTTTCCAACACCACAGTTCAAAAGCATCAATTCTTCGGTGCTCAGCCTTCTTCACAGTCCAACTCTCACATCCATACATGACCACGGGAAAAACCATAGCCTTGACTAGACGGACCTTAGTTGGCAAAGTATGTCTCTGCTTTTGAATATGCCATCTAGGTTGGTCATAACTTTTCTTCCAAGGAGTAACTGTCTTAATTTCATGGCTGTAGTCACCATCTGCAGTGATTTTGGAGCCTCCAAAAATAAAGTCTGACAGCTTGCACTGTTTCCCCATCTATTTCCCATGAAGTGATGGGACCAGATGCCATGATCTTCGTTATCTGAATGTTGAGCTTTAAGCCAATTTTTTCACTCTCCTCTTTCACTTTCATCAAGAGGTTTTTTAGTTCCTCTTCACTTTCTGCCATAAGGATGGTGTCATCTGCATATCTGAGGTGATTGATATTTCTCCCGGCAGTCTTGATTCCAGCTTGTGTTTCCTCCAGCCCAGCATTTCTCATGATGTACTCTGCATATAAGTTAAATTTGCTTGCACATTGAGCACAGTATTTTCACAGCATCATCTTTTAGAATTTGAAATAGCTGAACTGGAATTCCATCACCTCCACCAGCTTTGTTCGTAGTGATGCTTCCTAAGGCCCACTTGACTTCACATTCCAGGATGTCTGGCTCTAAGTGAGGGTGAGTGATCACACCATCGTGATTATCTTGGTTGTGAAGATCTTTTTTGCATAATTCTTCTGAGCATTCTTGCCACCTCTTAATATCTTCTGCTTCTTTATACCATTTCTGTTCTTTATTGTGCCCATCTTTGCATGAAATGTTCGCTTGGTATCTCTGATTTTCTTGAAGAGAGCTCTGGTCTTTCCCATTCTGTTGTTTTCCTCTACTTCTTTGCATTGATTACTGAGGAAGGCTTTCTTATCTCTCCTTGCTATTCTTTAGAACTCTGCATTCAAATGGGTATATCTTTCCTTTTCTCCTTTGCTTTTTACTCCTCTTCTTTTCACAGCTATTTATAAGGCCTCCTCAGTCAGCCACTTTGCTTTTTTGCATTTATTTTTCTTGGGAATAGTCTTGATTACTGTCTCCTGTGCAGTTTCACAAACCTCCATCCATAGTTCATCAGGCACTCTGTCTATCAGATCTAGACCCTTAAATCTATTTCTTACTTCCACTGTATAGTCATAAAGGATTTGATTTAGGTCATACCTGAATGGTTTAGTAGTTTTCCTCACTTTCTTCAATTTAAGTCTGAATATTGCAATAAGGAGTTTATGATCTGAGCCACAGTCAACTCTCGGTCTTGTTTTTGCTGACTGTATAGAGCCCATCAGTGTCTCTAAATAAGATGCTAAAAACAGAGGCAAGAAAAGAAAAATAGATAATATGGACCTCATTAAAATTAAAAATTTGTGGGTTAAAGCACAGTCTCCAGAGTGAGAAGACAATCCACACAAAAAATGTTTGCAAATCATTTATTTGACAAGTGTTCAATTTCCAGAATATATAAAGAAATTTTACAACTCAGCAGCAAAACACAACTCAGTTAGAAAGTGTACCAAGGACTTGGATAGACATCCATTTACTGTTTTAAAAAAATGTGATAAGGTACACATAAAGTTTGCATTTCAATAGTGTTATGTACATTTTTGCCATTTTTAGATTGTTGTACAGCCAATCTCCAGATCTTTTTCATCTTGCAAAACTGAACCTCTATACCCTATAATGAATAACTCCGTATTTCCCTTAGCTTCCCTTTATTTATAGTCAATGTCTTTAAAGTGGTGTCTTTAAATATATATAAAGACAACATATATATGGGTCTTGGTTTAGTCAACTCTGACATCTTACTATATCCACCTCATGTTCTTGACATTCTCTGACTCTTAGTTGGTAAATTTAGATCATTCACATTTAAAGTGAATTTTGATGTAATTGGTTTAATACCTGCCACGTTTATAACTTTGTTCCTTGTGCTCGTTTTCTTCTTTATCTTCTTTTTTGTCTTTTGGTTTTAATTGAACATTCCTGTGATTTCATTTTCTTTCCTCTTATAAATTATACTTCTTTAAACATTTTTATTGATTGCCTTATAGTTTGCAATATACATTTATAACTAGGCTCAGCCCATTTTTAAATAACACTATACCACTTCACGAGAAGGGCATGGCAACCTACTCCAGTATTTTGTATAGAATCTAATGACAGAGGAGCCTGGCGGCGTATAGTTCATAGGGTCACAAAGAGTCGGATATGACTAAAGTGACTTAGCACACACGCATACCCCTTCACAAGTAGTGTAGATCCCCTATAACAGTATTTCCAATTCCTCTTCTTATCCATAAGCTATAATCCCCCAATGCATTTTTTGCTATTACTAGTTTGGACAGTTGACTATTAAATCAGTTAAGGGTAAGAAACATGAGAGATGTTCTTTTACCTTCACTTATTTCTCGTCTAATGCTCTTCTTTTCTTTATGTAGGTGTGTACTTCTGACCTGTATAATTTTCTTTCTCTTTGTAGAACTTCTTTCAGCATTTCTTGCAGGGAAAAGCTACCGTCAACAAATGCCTTTGGTTTTTGTTTGACAAAGTCTATTTTTCTTTTACTTTTAAAGAATCACTTTATTGGATACATTATTCTAGCTTGGTGAGGTATTTCATTCTGCTTTCTTCCTGCTTGCTTGGTTTTGGGCAACACGTAAGATCGAATGCTTATCCTTGATCTTCTATAGATAATATTTTTTTTCCTGGCTTTTTAAAAGATTTTTCTATTTGGCTTTGTTTTTCTGCTGTTTGCATATGAGAAAACTAGATGTAGATATTTAGTATTTGCACTGTTTGATATCCTTTTTCTCTGATATCTGTCATTAATTTTGGAAGCTTTTCCACCATTCTTTTATTTCAAACATTTCTTCTGCTGTTTTCATTCTTCTCTGTATTTCAGTTATATTTATGCTACAACTTCTGTAATTGTCCTACAGTTATTAGTTTTTCTGTTCCCTTTTATTTTTTCTCTTTGCATTTCCATTCAAAAGGTTTATATTGACATATTATCCTCACTGTTTCCTCTTCAGCCTCATTGATTCTTTCATTGGTCATGTCCATCAAAGGCATTCTTTTTTATATAGTGTGTTGGATTTGTAGCATTTTCTTTTCTTTATTTTTCATCTTTGCTTACATTACACATCTATTCTTGCAAGCTGCTCACTTTATCCCTTAAGAATCCTTATTGTATTAGTTATAGTTATTTAAAATTTACCTATCTGATAATTCCAAAACTCTTTGTCTTCTCTGAGTCTGGTTCTAATGCTCTCTTTGTGACTTTAGATTGTGTTTTTTTCTTGCCTTTTAGTAGGACTTGTAATTTTTTGAAAGCTGTATGTATACCGCTTTTACACAGGTGAATGGCTTGCTTTTCAGGCGGGTTGATATTTGACTTTTCATTCCTTGTGAATACAGTAATTTTTTTCACTGTTGTATTCTTGGCTCCTAATGGCAAAGTAAAATTACAGGGAGCATAGATCAGAAGTTCATTTGTAGTTGGAAAAATGTGATTTTGAGTAACTATTAGGATCATATATATTTATATATGTGTATATATGTGTGTGTGTGTATCCACCATCTTAACAGTATGCAGGTATGTATGTTTTTATTTCCTTGGTGGCTCAGATGGCAAAGCATATGCCTACAATGCAGGAGACCTGGGTTTGATCCTTGGGTCGAAAAGATCCTCTGGAGAAGGAAATGGCAACCCACTCCAGTGCTCTTGCCTGGAAATCCCATGGACGGAGGAGCCTGGTAGGCTATAGTCCATGGGGTCACAAAGAATCAGACATGACTGAGCGACTTCACTTTATCTTTATCACTTTATGTAATAAGAAATGAGGTAGTCAGGCTTTTAGTGTGAACTTTTATGTTAACATGGCAAGGAATGAGGCTGTGTTTAAAGTTTGCTGTAGCTGTTTATGCCAGAGCCTTTATTTCTTCTAGTTTCCTTGTTTTAGGTTTTTTTTTTTTTCCTTCCCTTTTGTCTTTGGGTATTCTTAAGAATTCCTTCTTAAACAGAATTCGTATCTTATAGTTTTCCCATTTGTAATTCTATTTTAGTATATTAAATCCCAGGAGTTGGAGAGGGAAGCAGATCTTATGAATCATGTTTTTTTTTTTTTTAAAGTAGGCCCTTGTCCCTGGGCTGTGACCTTCAGAAATGTTTCTTAGCCCTTCCCCTCCCTGCTTAGGCGAGGTAGGAAAGCTGGAGGAGGCTGAGGTTGTCTAATTGCTCTTCCACCAGGTAGAGAATGCTGTGGTGTAGTAGTTTACCTTGAGAGCATGACTTTGTTAAAAAGAGAATGTTCTGGGCATATTTTAATATGGTTACTTTCTCCTCCTCCTACTTAAGGTGCAGTACGATTTTTTTTCCCCTCAGATCTTTCTCATGAAAACCTGAAAACCTTTTGGGACTCCTGTAGGTAAAACCCAGCAAAGTGTGCCTCCCATTCCAACTGGGAACCCAGGATTATTTTTTTAACTCTCAGGCTAATCCTTTTTGGCCTCCCGTAATTCATCAGTTACTGTTGACGTGTTCTCACTTTAGATAAAAATGTGATTTTCTGTATCTGCCTGTTTTCCATTTTTTTTTTCTTTTTTGGCGATTTGTTCTGTGTCCTTGGGCTTCCCTGGTGGCTCAGCAGTAAAGAATCTGCCTGCCAGTGCACGAGACACAGATTCAATCTTCAGGTGGGGAAGATCTCCTGGGAAAGGAAATGGCAACCCACTCCAGTATTCTTGCGGGAAAATTACATGGACAGAGGAGCCTGGCAGTCTACAGTCCATGCGGTTGCAAAAGAGATACAACTTAGTAACTAAACAGCAACCTGTGACCTCAGTTCTATAATGGATCTAAGAAAACTTACTGATTTTCAGTTTATCTTTTTTCTTGTTGTGAGTATAGTAGTGAGACTTCTAAGCTGCTTACTTTTTGTAGCTCACTGATTTTTTTCTGTTTGTTTTTGGCTTTTTGAAATAAACGAACCCATGTGAAATAATGTAACTGTGGCTTTTCCGGATGCTCTCCTTTGTTTAGAATGCTTGTGTAACATCTTTCTGGGCTTGATCTTTGTGAGAATCAGGTTCCAATTTCAGTTGGAAGTTTTAGAAATTGAGTTTAAAACGATTTGTTTTTCTTACTGTTAGCACCTTATGTTTAATTGCTGCTGCATCCAAATAAGGCTAGTATGGTAAGCTCAGTGGATTAATCATGCATAGTAAAACTAAAGAACTTAGGTAATTTAATGTATTCATAGTGTTTTTATTAAAAATTAAATGAAAAATTAATATATGCAAAATAATAAAGTAATGAACAAAGATGAAAAATTTTGGAGAAGTATGCTATAGTAATTGAAGGTATCAATACTTTCATGGACATCTTAGTTTATCCTTAGTCCTTTGAAATATTCTGAGTTTTGAGAATTATCTATTAGCAGAACTACTTTTCCTGTTCATTAAGTTAATTAGTCACTATGCTTTCACTTCTCTTAAAGAATGCAGTGTAGGGTTGGCTTTGATTAGAGATAGAATTCCTGATTTTCCATTACAAGTGCAAGTTATTTAATTTGCTTTTACTAAATGCTTACTGCATTTTTTTTTTTGTATCAGACAGACTTTTTTACACATATTACAAGCAATGACCTGGAGAGAGTCCTGTCTGTGGAATCACCATTTAACAAGATGATTATTCTTTGGGGCCATAGGCATGGTGCTAACCTCCACTTTTCTTTGGTTTGTTTTGCTTTCTGGGGTTTGAGGATGGTGTAGTTTGCATGCACTGTGTACTGATCTGACAGGAAGAGACACAGAACTTTGAAGATCTGGAAGCATCAAGGAATGGTCTGTAGGCCAAGTTAATCCATTCTTCTCTATTGGATGAATATTTTGGCTCCTAGTTTGTTACTCTCATGGTGTCCAAATCCACTAGCATTTACTGATGTCAGTATATCTGGATGGCTCTTCTAGGTTCTGGTCATTCATATCAGCAGCAACAATCTGTAGGCCAGTGTTCCCTCTACAAAAGGTTTTGGTAACTGGCCTCTGAACTGTGATGGAATGAACTGAAGCTGCCAATTATTGGGCAGAAGGAAGCTGCTGGGAAATCTATACCATTTTTTTCCTTTACAGACATTAACAGGTTGGCCTTCTGGGACAGTGTGGATGGTTGGGTCTGTGGCAGTTCAGTAAAATTCTGGATACAAATCAAGGAGCCCATAATACCTTCTGAACAGTGCCACAGAACAGGAAGAAGGTAAGAGTCTAAACAGGAAGAGTGTTCCTAACACCAGCCAATTTGATGTCAAACAGTATCATGCTCCAGGCGGTATTGCTGAACCACGAAGTGGTAACATTTCAGAAGTGCAGAAAGTGCGATAGCACCACAGAGACATATAAATGGATATACAGGGAAGAGAACTCTCTCTTCTTTATGAGGCTGGATGAAGAAAATTATAAATGAAATATACATTGGAACCAAGTTTTAAGTTGCATAGTCGTGTCTGACATTGCGACCCCATGGACTATAGCCCGCCAGGCTCCTCTGTCCATGGGATTTTTCAGGCAAGAATACTAGAGTGGGTTGTTATGTTCTCCTCCAGGGGATCTTCCCAACCCAGGGATCAAACCCATGTCATCTGTGTCTCCTGCATTATAGCTGGATTCTTTGCCATCTGAGCCATCAGGTAAGCCAGTGTCAGTTTCCTAAATTCTGATTATGAAATCTCTGCAGTAGGTATTCTATAAAAAATGTCAGTGAGTGAAGACTACAATAAAATTCAGAAATTCATTAATTAAATAAAAATACCAGAAGTCTGTACCATAAAGATCAGGTCCATGAAGAGTAAAGACATTATACAAAACAATGTTGAGTGGTGCAGTCACCAAGTTTCTGTAATAGTAGCTGTCAGTGAAACAGTCACCAGAAAGAGCATTAGAGCAACCAACAACCAATGAAAGAAACTCTTCCAACCTGTTTCATGACCAGCAAATCAGAGGCAATAGGTAAACCAAAAGCTACACTGAATGGCCAGCCTAAGATAGCCCCAGTTGCTAATCCAAGTATGTTAATGGAAGTTTGTCCATATACCAGCCAGTCATAACTATCAAGGTAATGTACAAACAGAAACTTCTAGGAAGGAATGCTGATAATGAGCAAAAGATGTCAGTGCTGAGAACCAAGAAAGCTAACATTTGATGCACATGCAGCCCAAACTTCTTACACACAGCCTTGTAAAAGTAAAGTTCACATATATAGCTCAGAAAAGCTAGTAGACATTATAAAATGTAAAATACAAGAATCTTAAAGTGAAATCACTCAGTCGTGTCCAACTCTTTGTGACCCCATGGACTGTAGCCTACCAGATTTCTCCGTCCATGGGATTTTCCAGGCAAGAGTACTGGAGTGGGTTGCCATTGCCTTCTCCAATAAGAATCTTAAAGATAAGCTGGAGAATATTCCCAAGCCTGAAACCCCTTCCCATAGATGAGGTAGTGTGTTGGTTCCCAGTAGTTGAGTGTTTCATCACAGTCAGAGATGTTGCTCTGGAGAGCAGCACATAACCTTGTTGAGAGCAGATACTTGAAAGCAGTAGATCCTTCTGGTACCCAGACTTGTCCTGCTTTATTCCCATATGTCCTGTACTCTAGGGTTTCTTCTCTAGCAAAATGAGACCTGAGCTGGGGCATCTATTTAAGTCTGGTGAAGATCCAACATCCACCCACCCTGGTAGTGCAGAAGGAGCAGGGTGAAGAGGCTGTGGGCACTCCTGGCTGAAAGGCTGGGCCAGGCACAGCCCCTCACTGTACAGGTATAAGCGCCTTTCTGAGCCTTGGTTCCCTGTAATAAAGTTTTCATGAAGTTTAAATCAGGCCAGTGTGTATAAAATGGATGTTAAAATTTGTCATGGTTATGTAAGGAAACCCGAGACAGTGTGGGCTAAGGAAAATTCACCGTTTACCCTAATGTTTGATTTTCCATTGATTGGTATTCATTGGCATAGCAGCAACCTGTTTGGACCTTTATCACATTTGAGAGTAAAATCAAGGCATACAAAGTTTATAGAAAATTAGGCTTTATTTTATATGTTTACGTAGTTAATACTTGCCAGCTATTGAAAGGACTTCTTATAATTTTACTTGAATAAGGACATAAGTTAGTAGACATACTTGAATGAATAGTAAACTTGTAGTAAATGAAGTGTGGAAAATCTGTTGGATCAGTGAAAAGTCAATTGTGAATTACTATTTAATTTAAAACCTATATCTCCATGCACTTAGGAGTAATGCAATGAATTTATAATATTACAAAAATGTAGAAGAAAAAGTATCACATACAATTTTATCATACAGGTAACATTAATATTTTTAGTGTACTTTTTTGCAAGATTTTTATTTAGTTTGAAAAATAGTTGTGATTATACTTCAGTTCTTTTTTTTTTGTTAAACATTGCAGCATGAAGTATTTTTTATATTGTAATTGAACTTTTTGGAATTTAAATAGCTGGTATGATATTGTATGATTTAGGCATGACTGTTTAGCCATTATTATACTTTTAAGTATTCATAGTTTTTTTTAACTATTGTAAATAGCTCATAGATCAATGTCTTGTGATTAAAGTTATTTCTTTAGAATTATTTTATTTGTGTAGATAAAAAGATGCAGAATTATTCAAGAGAATATCAAAGACTTATTGCTAAGTTGTTTTCTAAATCCTTGTATTACCGTTGGCCATATATGATAGTGTATATTTCATAGCATATTATTCTACAATGAATAGTCATTTTTCCATTGAATATTTGATAGAGTAAAAAGAGGTATTGCATTTAACACTTAAAAATTTTATTTATTTATATTAATTTTTGGCTGTGCTAGGTCCTTGTTGCTGCTTGGGCTTTTCTCTAGTTGTGGTCAGTGCTCGGGTTTTTCATTGCTTTGGCTTCTCTTGTTGTGGAGTATGGCTCTATAGCACTCTATAATGTCAACTCTAGAGCACAGGCTCAGTAGTTGTGGTGCAGAGACGTAGCTGCTCTGGGGCATGTGGCATCCTCCCAGATCAGGGATCCAACCTGTGTCTCCTACATTGGCAGCGGACTCTTCACTGCTGAGCCACCAGGGAAGCCCCATTTAACACTTTTTATAGCATCTAGTAAGTTGTACTGTCATGTTTATTTCTTTATGCATTTTGCTTACTTTTTAAAGGAAAATGTTCACAATTTTTTCAAGTTTCTATAAGGGAAATGGAGCAAAGTACTGTGTTTTGCATTGTCTTATTTATTTTTTGTTAGCTATAAATACATTTATCTACTAACCAAAGGAATGTTCCTGTTTTTGTCTTATTGAAGTATAGTTGATTTATAGCTTTCCTGGTGACTCAGTGGTAAGGAATCCACCTGCCAATGCAGGAGATGCGGGTTCAGTCCCTGGGTTGGGAAGGTCCCCTGGAGAAGGAAATGGCAATACACTCCAGTATTCTTGACTGGGAAATTCCATGGACAGAGGAGCCTTGCGGGCTACAGTCCATGGGGTCACAAAAGTCGGACACAGTGACTAAACAACAACAACATATTTGATTTATAATGTTGTGCCAGTCTCTGCTGTACAACAAAGTGACTCAGTTATACTCGTATGTACATATTTTTTAAAAAGTTAATTAATTTGACTGCTTCAGGTCTTAGTTGCAGCAGGTGGGATCTTTGTTGCATCATGCAGGATCTTTCCTTGTGGCTTGTGGACTCTTAGTTGTGGCACACAGACTCAGTGGTTGTAACTTGTGGGCTCCAGAGTGTGCAGGCTTCAGTACTTGTGGCACGTGCGTTCTCTAGTAGTGGCTCATGGGCTCTTTAGCACTTGGGCTTAGTAGTTTTGGTTTGTGGGCTTAGTTGCTCCCTGCCATGTGGGGTCTTAGTTCCCTGACCAGGGATTGAACCTGTGTCCCCTGCATTGCAGGGTGAATTCTTACCACTGGACCACCAGGGAGTTCATATACATGCTTTCAAAATGTTCTTTTCCATTATGGTTTATGTTAGGTATAGTTCTTTCTTCTAAACAGTAGAATCTTGTTGTTTATCCATTCTAAATGTAATAGTTTGCATCTACCAACCCCAAGTTCCCCTTGCATCCTTCTCACTCCTGTTCCTCCCAGCCTTGGCAACCAGAAGTCTGATCTCTGTGCCTATGAGTCTGTTTCTGTTTTGTAGATAGGTTGATTTGTGCCATGTTTTAGATTCCTTATATAAGTGATATGATAAGGTATTGTCTTTCTCTTTCTGACTTCACTTAGTATGATAATCTCTACTTGCATCCATGTTGCTGCAAAAGGCATTAATTTGTTCTTTTTTATGACTAAGTAGTATTCCATTGTATATATGTACCATGTCTTCTTTCTTCATTCATGGGTCAGTGGACCTTTAGGTTGTTTCCATGTTTTGGCTATTGTAAATAGTGGTGCTATGAACATAGGGGTGCATGTATCTCTTTGAATTATAGTTTTGTCTGGGTATATGCCCAGGAGTGGGATTGCTAGATCATATGGTGATTTTAATGTTAACTTCTGATGAACTTTCATATTGTTTTCTATAGTGGCTGTACTAACTTACATTCCCAGCAACAATGTAGAAGGGTTCCCTTTTCTCCACACACTCTCTAGCATTTATTGTTTCTAGACGTTTAATGATGGCCATTCTGACTGGCATGAGGTGATATCTCATTTTAGTTTTGATTTGCATTTCTCTAATAATTAGTGATGTTGAACGTCTTTTCATGTGCTGTTTGGCCATCTGTATGTCTTCTTTGGAGAATGGCTATTAAGGGTTTCTGCCCATTTTTTAATTGGGTAGCTTTTTTTGTTGTTGAATTGTATGTGCTGTTTGTATATTTTGGAGGTTAAGCCCTTGTTGGTTGTATCAGTTGGAAATATTTTCTCCCATTCCATAGTTTTTTAAATTTTTTAAAAATAGTTGTAGGTCCCATTTGTTTATTTATTTTTTCTATTGCCTTGGGAGA
The DNA here is from genome assembly GCF_001704415.2 of Capra hircus. Classification (NCBI taxonomy): domain Eukaryota; kingdom Metazoa; phylum Chordata; class Mammalia; order Artiodactyla; family Bovidae; genus Capra; species Capra hircus. Next base: position 3,037,026 of record NW_017189516.1, on the reverse strand, counting down.
CTTATATTTAAGTCTTTAGGCTATTTGAATTTATTTTTGTGCATGGTCTGAGTGTGTGTTCTAAATTTATTGAAATACATGCAGCTATCCAACTTTACCGGCAATACTTGCTGAAGATATTTTTCTTCCCGTTTTATAATCTTGACTCCTTTGTCAAAGATTAATTGACTATAACTGTGTAGACTTCTGGGCTCTATATTCTGTTATTTTTATTTGTATGTCTGGTTTTGTACCAATACCACACTGTTTTTTTAATTACTGCAGCTTTGTAGTATTGTTTGAAGTATGGAAGAGTTATGCCTCCTGTTTTGTTTTCATTCCTTAGGATTGATTTGGTGGTTTTGGGTCCTTTTTGGTTCCATATAAGTTTTTGGATTATGTTCTAGTTCTGTGGAAAATATCATGGGTAATTTGATAGAGATCACAGTAAATATGTAGATGGTTTTGGCTAGTCTTGGCCATTTTAACAATATTAATTCTCCCAATCCAAAAGCATGGCATATCTTTCCATTTCATTGAATCCTCTTTAATTTTCTATATTAATGTTTTATAGTTCTCAATGTATAAATCTTTCACTTTGTTAAGTTTATTCCTAGATATTTTATTATTTTTTGTTGCAATTTTAAAGCAACTTTTTTTTCCATTCCATTTCTGACATTTCATTGTTCATGTAAAGAAATGCAAACAATTTCTGGATGTTAATCTTGTATCCTATTACTTAGCTGAATTCATTGATTAGATCTAGTAGTTTTTGTGTGGAGTCCTTAGGGTTTTCTATATATTCTATCATATCATCTTCATGTAGTGACACTTTTACCTCTTCCCTTCCAAATTGGATACCTTTTATTTCTTGTCTGATTGCTGTGACTAAGACTTCCAGTGCTATGTTGATTAGAAGTGGGATCCTTGTCTTGTTCCAGATTTTAGCAGAAAGGCATTTTGGCTCTTCCCATTGTATATTTTATTGGCTGTGGGTTTGTCATAAATAGCTTTTATTATGTTGAGATATGTTCCCTATATACTCACTTTGCTAAGAGTTTTTTTCATGAATGGATGCTGAATTTGTCAAATGCTTTTTCTGCACCTGTTGAGATGATCATGTCATTTATGACTCCAGATTTTTGTTAATGTGGTATATTACATTGACTGATTTGCATATGTTGAACCGTCTTTGTGATCTTAGGATGAATCCCACATAGTCATGGTGTATGACCTTTTTTTTTTAACAGGTTATTTATTTATATTTATTTTTGACTGCACTGGATGTTTATTGCTGCACTTGAGCTTTCTCTAGTTATGCCAGTAGAGAAACTCTTCCTTGTGGTGTGCTGCCTTCTAATTGAGGTGGCTTCTCTTGTTGTAGAGCACAGGCTCTAGGGCATGTGGGCTCAGCAGTTGTGGCATGTGGGTTCAGTTGTGGTACATAGGCTTGGTTGCTCCATGGCATGTGAAATCTTCCCAGACCAGGGATCAAACCTGTATCCCTTGCATTGACAGGCAGAGTGTCAATCACTGGACCTCCAGGGAAGTCTCTGTATGGCAGTTTCTTATGTGTTGTTGGATTCAGTTTGCTAACATTCGTTGAGAATTTTTTCACCTATATTCATAAAAAATCAGTTCAGTTGCTTAGTCGTGTCCGACTCTTTGTGACCCCATGAATTGCAGCATGCCAGGCCTCCCTGTCCATCACCAACTCCCGGAGTTCACTCAGATTCATGTCCATCGAGTCCGTGATGCCATTCAGCCATCTCATCCTCTGTCGTCCCCTTCTCCTCCTGCCCCCAATCCCTCCCAACATCACAGTCTTTTCCAATGAGTCAACTCTTCGCATGAGGTGGCCAAAGTACTGGAGGTTCAGCTTTAGCATCATTCCTTCCAAAGAACACCCAGGGCTGATCTCCTTCAGAATGGTCTGGTTGGATCTCCTTGCAGTCCAAGGGACTCTCAAGAGGCTTCTCCAACACCACAGTTCAAAAGCATCAATTCTTTGGTGCTCAGCTTTCTTCACAGTCCAACTCTCGCATCCATACATGACCACTGGAAAAACCGGTGTGGGCGGCTGCGACTGCGTGGTCCAGAGGAGCTACCCCACATCCGAGGTCAGGGGCAGGGGCCGAGAGTGCCAGGCTACGACGGCGCAGGAACAGCGGAGAGGAGCTACCCCGCATCCGAGGTCAGGGGCAGCGGCCGGGAGGAGCTACCCCACTCCCGAGGAGTGGTGGCTTCGCAGGAGCAGGAGGGCCTAGAGAAGCTAGTCCACGTTCATAAAAAAATATTGGCCTATAATTTTCTTTTTTGGTGGTGTCTTTGTCTGGTTTTGGAATCAGTGTGATGGTGGCTTCATAGAATTATTTTGGTCTTGTTTCCTCCCCTACAGTCTTTTTAGTAGAGTTTGAGAAGAATTGATATAAGTTTTTTGTGTATTTGGTAGAATTTGCCTGTAAAGCTGTCTGGTCCTGGACCTTTGTTTGTAGGGGATTTTTTTTTTTTTAAATGGCAGATTCTGTTTCACTTCTAGTTATCAACCTGTTCAAATTATCTATTTCTTCCTTATTCAGTTTTGGTGGGCTGTATATTTCTGGAAAGTTGTCTATTTCTTCTGAGGTTTCAAATTAAAATTTTTTTCAGTTGATTTTAATCTAAGTTTTTATTATATGTGGACTTCTTAACCCTTCTTATTTATTTATTTATTTTTGGCTGTGCTGGTTCATTGTTGCTGCTTGGGCTTTCTTCTAGTTGTGGTAACTGTGGCTTCTCTTGTTGCCAACCACAGGCTCTAGAGTGTGTGGGCTCAGCAGTTGCAGCTCCTGGGCTCTATAGCACAGGCCATAGTTCTGGCATGTGGGATTAGTTGCTCCACCACATGTGGGATCTTCCCAGATGAGGGATTGAACCTGTGTCTCTTCCATTGGTGGGTGGATTCGTTAACACTGAGCCACCAGGGAAGCCATAACCCTTCTGTTTTGTAAAAAAATTATTTATTTATCTGTACTGGCTCTTAATTGTAGTAGTAGGATCTTCAGTCTTCATTTTGGCATGAGGGATCTTTAGTTTCGACTTGTAAACTCTTCGTTGGAGCATGTGAACCCTTGCAGCCTGTGGGATGTAGTTCCCACAGAGATTGAACCTGGGCTCCCTGCATTGGGAGCACAGAGTCTTAGCTACTGGACCACCAGGGAAGTTCCTTGGTTGTCCAATTTGTTGGCATATAATTATTCATAATATTCTCTTATGTCTTTTTGTATTTCTGCAGTATCACTTGAGATTTCTCCTTTTTCATTCCTTATTTTGTTTATTTGGTTTCTCTCTCTTTTCTTCTTGGTGAGCCTGGCCAGAATCTTGTCAATTTTGTTTACTTTTTGAAAGAACTAGTCCTTGGTTTTATTGATTATTTTCTATTTTTTAAATCTCTCTTTTTCTTATGTCCTGCCTGATCTTTATTATTTCCTTCTGTTGACTTCAGGTTTTGTTTCTTCTTTAATTCTTTTAGATGGTAGGTTAAATTGTTTGTTTGAGATTTTTCTTATGTTTTTGAATAAGGCCTGTATTGCTTTGAACTTCCCATTTCTTTTCCTCTGGTTGATTGCTAGTTTCATTCCTTTGTGGTCAGAGATGTGATTGAAATAATTTGTGTATTCTTAAATTTGTTGAGGTTAGTTTTGTGCCATAGTATGTGGCCAATCTTAGAGCTTGTCCCATGTATTTTGAAAAGAATATGTATTTTGTGTTTCTTTTTGAATGTAGTTTCCTGAAAATATCAATTAAGTGGTTTGTTGTATCAGTTAGGATCTCTGTTGCATATTTTCTGTCTATAGTATCTGTTTATTGATGTGTATGGGTGTAAAAAGTTTCTTCTTATTATTGTTATTCCCCTCAGTTTCTCCCTTGTGTTCATTAGTATTTGTTTTATGTATTTGGGTGCTCTTGCATTACATGTATATATGTTGACGGGTGCAAAACTCTTTTCTTGTATTGATCTTTTTATCATTATATAGTTTCCTTGTTTTTCTTTATAATAGTTGCTTTAAACTATATTTTGTCTGATATGAGTATTGCAACTCCCACTTACTTTTCATTTCTGTTTGCATGAAATATCTTTATTCATTCCTTCACTTTCAATCTGTGTATGTTCTTTGCCCTAAGGTGGGTCTCTTGTAGGCAGCATATTGTAGGCTGTTTTTTAATCTAGTCTACCACTCTATGTCTTTTGATAGGAACATTTAGTCCATTGAGATTTAAGGTAATTTTCGATGCATATTTATTGTCATATTAAGCCTTGTTTTCTAGTTGATTCTTTGTTTCTTTTGTTCCCTTTTTCTTTCTGTTTTTCTTTTCGTGGTTTGATGATTTCCTTTTATCTTGATTCTTGTGTTCTCTTGTTTTTGGTTTTTGTGAATCTGCTGTATGTTTTTAAATTTGTGGTTACCTTGTTTTTCAAGTATCTTAACTCCTTCCTGTATCTGCTTGCTTTAGACATATAGGTTAAACACATTCTGAAAAAAAAGAATGTATTTTCTTACTCTTTCCCCACATTTTATTATTTTGATGTCCTTTTTTACATTTTCATGTTTATCCTGTTGCTCTTCCTTGTGTTTACCATTACTTTCACTAATAGGTGTTTTATTCTCTCTTTTTGATATATGTACTGGCTAATTTAAGTGATTTATTTTCAAATTTTGATTTCCTCCTTCTTATATCTTCTTGCTTCTTTTCTATTTAGAGAAGATCTTTCAATATTTCTTTTAAGATAGATTTAGTATTTCTGTAGACTTTCAGGTTTTGCATGTCTGAGAAATTCTTTATTTCCCTACTGTTCTAAATGACTATCTATCTTGCTTGGTAGAGTATTCTAGGTTGCAGGCTTTTCCCTTTCAAAACTGAATATATTTTATCACTTCCTTCTGGCCTGCATTGTTTCTGTAGCGAAGTCCACTGATAGCCTTATGGGGATTCCCTTGTAAGTACCTGTGTTTTTCTCTTACAGCTTTTAGAATTCTTTGTTTATCTTTAACTTTTGCCATTTTTATTATCATATGTCTTGGTGTGGGTCTTTTGGATTCCTTTGTTTGGGATCCTCTATGCTTCCTATATCTGGATATCTGTTTCCTTTAGGTTTGGGGAATTTTCAGCCACAATTTCTTCAAATACATGTTCAACCCCCTTTTTCTTCTAGAAATCCTAGTATGCATAGATTGGGATGGTTTATATTATCCTGTAGGTTTCTTATACCACTTTCCTTTTTTTTTTTCATTTGACTTTGTGAATGTTATTTTGCTTCGGTGATTTCTATTATTATGTCTTTCAGGTCACTTATTCTTTCTTCTGCATTATTCATTGAATTATTCATTGCCTTTAGTTCAGTTTTCATCTTAGCAAATGAATTTTCTAATTTTTCTTGGTTCCTCCTCATACTTTCTAGCTCCTTTTTACAATAACCTGCATTTCTGTCAATAACCTTTCTTAATTCCTTCAGTATTTCCATTACTTCCATTTTTCTTGGAGGGGAGGGCCTGTGGCATGCAGAATCTTAGTTACCTGACCAGGGATCAAAATGGTGTGCTCTGCATTGGGAGTGCAGAGTCTCAACCACTGGATCACCAGGGAAATCCCATTACCTCCTATTAGAATAAAAAAGAATCTGTTTGATTGTTTGTTCCTTCCAGGTAATTTTCTTGGTCTTTTAACTGAGAGTGGTTCATCTGCTTTTTCATCTTCCTTTTATTTATCTTATTCTGTGAGTTTAAGAGAAGCAGTCTTGGAGTGCTGTTATATGCTGGAGCATTCCTGTGTAGCTTGTGTGGGGTTAATGTTTTTTGGCATGAGGGAAGTTTTTGGTTTGGATGTTTGCCACGTTTGCCATCGCTTTCCTCAACATGTGCTGGCCATTATCCCCTTGATAGAGGGTGTGCAGTTGTGTTACCCATGCATGCTTCCAGGAAGGCATGGGCAGTGGTTGGCTCCCAGTTGTGGGATGTTTCGCAGCAGTGGTCTGTGTTTGCCTCTGGGGTCTGAGGTAGATAATGCCTGTTTCTAGAGCTCATATAGGCCACCTGAGAGTTTATCTGTGAGAGAGCTGATTCTTAGATAGGTTGATAAGGAGTCCATGGCCCTCAAGGAGGAACGGGTCCTGGGTTCTCAAGGAGGAAAAAAGGAGCAAATGTTTTTTTTCTATATTGCTTTAGCTTAGTCAAGTAAGATGCTTTTTTTTAAACTCTGAGTTGTTATGAAAACAGTCTTTAAGACTAACTTTCTTTAAGCCCAGAGCTAATAATTACACAACAAAACAACTCATCTTGCTCAAGGGTGTGTTTTTCCTTAAGTTCTGTACTGATTATGTAACAACAATGTATCTTGCTGACTCTTTTGAAAAGACCCTGATGCTGGGAAAGATTGAGGGCAGGAGGGGAAGGGGACAACAGAGGATGAGATGGTTGGATGGTATCACCGACTCAATGGACATGAGTTTGAGCAAACTCCAGGAGTTGATGATGGACAGGGAGGCTTGGCATGCTGCTGTTCATGGGGTTGCAAAGAAACTGAGCAACAGAACTGAACTGATCTTGCTTGAGGACATATTTCTCCTTCTTAACAGGAACCTTCCTTCTGACTAATCCTGTTATCTTAAAATATGTTATGGGAGTGGGTCTGGTAAGACCTTTCTGTTGTTAGTTCTAATCTTGTTAATTTAAGATGTATGTTGTGGGAGTGATCTGGTAAAAGTATATAAGGCCTTGATAAGACTAGGTAGTGGGGCACTCTCTGTCCCCCTTCTGATGTCCTTTCTCTGTCCTTTTTCACTGTAATAAAACTTCTGTCATGCAAAAGTTCTGAGTAATCAAGCCTGATCCCTGATGCCAAAACTAAATCTTTTTTTGAGATTATGAATTTGACACCATTCACTGTAAGCTATCACCTGGAGAGTGGCTGTTTTCTTGCATGCCCCCTGACAGTGGTGCCCTGACTCTTTGGCAGGTCCAGGCCTCCTTCCACAGTATCCTTATGGCCCCTCAGCCCCTCCGTGCAGCCAACCCTAGTCCTCTCCCTTGGGTCTGATCTCTGAAGCTCTAGCCTTGGCACCCAGTGCCTGCCTTTTCCAGTCCCTCCCAGTGTCTCAGACTGGGAAGTGCTGGGTGGCCATCACCATCTGTGCAGATCTCTCTCTGCTGTGTTCTTAAAGCAATTCCTGCACTCTCTTCTGAGGCTCTGAATCTCCCACTCTGTCCTGCTTGATCTCCCTGCCAAGTGAGTGGTATTTCTAGTGTGGAGACATTTCTTCTTTCACAGTTCCCTCTCAGGGTCACGGGTCCTGTCCCAATTACTTTTTCTCTTTCTTTTTCTATTTTCTTTTGCCCTACTGAGTTATGTGGATATTTTCCTGCCTCTTTGGAAGTCTGAGGTCTTTTGCCTGTGTTTTGTAGCTGTTATATGAGAATTGTTCCACATGTAGATATATTTTTGATATGTTTGTCAGAGAATGTGAGCTCCATGTCCTAATCCTTCGCCATCTTGATCTAGTCTCTGTTTCTAGTTTTTTTAATTGAATTATGATTGATTTATAGTCTTATATTAGTTTTAAGTATACAGAATAGTGATTCACAGTTTTTATAGATTATGCTCCATTTAAAGTTGCTGTAGGGACTTCCCTTGTAGTCCGGTGACTAAGACTGTGCTCCCAATGCAGGGGCCCTGTGTTCAATCCCTGGTCAGGGAACTAGATCCACATGCCACAACTAAGACCTGGCACAATTAAATACATTAAAAATACATATGCAAAAAAGTTATTACAAAATATTGCCTATATTTCCTGTGCTATGTAATAGGTCCTGCAGTTTAATTATTTTATATATATAGTAGATGTTACTTCTTAATCCTCACACCTCTTTTGTCCCTCTTCTTTGCCTCTGGTAACTACTAGTTTGTTGTCTTTATCTGTGAGTCTGTTTTGTTTTATTCATTCATTTCATTTTTTTGGATTCCACATATAAGTGACAACATACAATGCTTGTCTTTCTCTGACTTATTTCAGTAAGCATAATACCTCCAGGTTCATCCATGTCTTTGCAGACAGCAAAAATTTCATTATTTCTTATGGCTGAGTAATATTCCATTGTGTAATATATATCATGTTTTCTTTATACATTCATCTATTGATGGATATTAGGTTGCTTCCATATCCTTGCTATCGTTAAGTAATATTACTGTGAATGCTGAGGTGCATATATTCCTTCAAATTCATGTTTTTGTTTTCTTTGAATATATTCCCAGGCTTGGAATTGCTGGATGATATAGTAGTTCTAGTTTTAGTTTTCTGCAGAACCTTCATACTGCTTTTTATACTGGCTGCACCGATTTACATTCCCACCAACAATGTACTAGGGTCCCCTTTTTTCCACATCCTTTCCAACATTGTGTTATTTGTAGACTTTTTCATGATAGCCATTTTACAGGTGTGAGATAATATCTCATTGTAGTTTTGATTTGCATTTCTCTGGTGATTAGTGATGTTGAGCATTTTTTCATGTGCTTGTTAGTCACCTAAATATCTTTGGAAAAATTTCTATTCAGGTTTTCTACCCATTTTTTGTCTTTTTTAAGAGAAATATTGAGTTGTATGTGAGCTGTTTATATATTTTAGATATTAACCCCGTATCAGTCATATCATTTGCAAATATTTTCTCCCATTTCATAAGTTGTCTTTTGTTGATGTTTCCTTTGTTGTGCAAAAAGTATTATGTTTAATTAGGTCCTATTTATTTTTGCTTTTGTTTCTTTGCCTTAGGAGACAGATCTAGAAAATATTGCTAGTGTTTATGTCAAAGAATGTCTGTGTTTTCTTTTAAGAGTTTTATGGTTTCCATCCTTACATTTAGGTTTTTAATCCATTTTACATTTACTTTTGTATATGTTGTGAGAAAACGTTCTGACTCTGTTCTTTTTGCATGTTGTTTGTCCAGTTTCCTGTATTACTTATTGAAGAGAATCATTTTTCTGTTGCATATTCTTTCCTTCTTTGTGATATAGTCATTAGTCTTAAGTGCATGGGTTTACTTTTGGGATGTTTATTCTATCCATTGATTTCTGTGTCTTATTTGGTTATTACCATACTGGTTTGATTACTGTAGCTTTGTGGTATAGTCTGAAGTCAGAGAGTGTGATACCTCCAGCTTTGTTCTTCTTTATCAAGATTGCTTTGGTTATTCCAGGACTTTCATACTTACATACAAAGTAAGATTGTTTTTGTTCTAGTTCTGAAACCATTTACAACAGATTGGGACTTAAACCAAGCCAGAACCCTGCTTGGGACTTGAACCCACGTGGCTGGGACTCAAACCCAGCCAAAACCCACAGTTCCTGGTTTCTGGACCTAATGAAGCTCAGGTTCTTATTGTCTCATTGCAGAAAGAATTCAGTAAGAGACAAAGTGATAGGTAAGAAGTGGATTTATTCAGATACAGACAGAAGCACACTCCACAGACAGAGTGTGGGCCATCACAGAGGGTGAGTGCAGCCATGAAATGTGGTGGGGTTAGTTTTGATAGACTGGGTAATTTAATAGGCTAATGAGTGGGAGGATTGTTCCAGCTACTTTTGGGAAGGGGCCGAGATTTCCAGGATTTGGGTGACTGCCCATTCCTTGGTCTTTTAACAGTGCCTTGGAACTGTCATGGCACTTCTGGGTGTGTCATTATACAGATCAGATTGAGGACCAAGGTCTAGTCTTGTCTGCAATCTTGGTCCCTTTTGATTCTAATCATTTACATCATGGCCTTGGGTGATGTTATTCTTTCAAAAGTTTTGTCCTGCCCCTTTCCCTCCTGTTACAGTTCTGTGAATAATGTCTTTGGTATTTTGATAGGGATTTCATTGAATATGTAGATTGCCTTGGGTAACGTTGTCATTTTAACAGTATTAATTTCTCCAGTCCATAAACATGATATATCTTTCCATCTGTTTGTGTCATATTTTTCTTTCATCAGTGTTTCACAGTTTTCAGAGTACAAGTCTTTTACCTCTTAGTGAGATTTTTGGTGTGGTGGTAATTGGGATTGTTTTTTAAAGCTCCCTTTCTGATAGTTCATGTTATTTTACAGAAATACAGTAGATAGTTGTATTCAGTATCTTTACCAAATTGATGAGGTCCAGTAATATTTTTGGTGTGTTTTTAGGATTTTATATGTCGGGATGATCCTAATTAAGTCAGTGCTTGGAAATAGTTGTGTATAAAATATGTGTGATAGAGATACTAGAACACAGTGATGAAAAATAGTATTGTGGAGATTCAGCGAATTGAGCTTGTTTATTATAATAGCTTGTTCCTCTAAAATGATGTTGGAATTTTTGTAATACCTTTTCATAGATCCTGGTACAGGTGACATTGTTCATAACACATTCTCAGTTGAAGACAGTTTGAGTTTTTCTACCAACAGCTGTGGTTTCTTCAAACCTCTCTTCTAGCTTTCAAGAAAACTGTGTTTTCAAAGATGCACTCAGTTTTTATAGTGAGAGATTGGCTGTCAGAAGTGATGACGCAATCTGGCTTGACCATTGCATCCATTTTTCACAATGCCAGTCCCACTCATACTGCTTTTTTATATCCCTCAACATCTTTACTCATCCTTTATATATTCATCAAAGCCATTTTCCTATTAGCTGCTGAATGGTAACTATGGTTGGCCTTGGGAACAAGGTCCTGTGTGGGAAGTAGGGCACTTGGTCCTGGGAGGTGTGCTTTACCTAACCCCTTTTTAACTGCTGGCCCCCATTCCCCTGAGCCACGAGGTGCAAACTAGCTCCCCTCAGGACTTCTCATGTCCTTTCTGCAAGATAAATTGCTTTATTATTAAAATAATTTACTTATTAAATTATAGTTCTTTCACACTTTAAATTGTTAGAACATTGTAGCTAATGCTTAAGTTCCATTTAAACTATTTTTTGATGTAGTTTGATTAATATAGCACTAGTTCAACTGGTAAAATCTGTCATGTAAATGTATAATCTGTCCTTCCTGTTTTTTATGGTTAATTAGGTTATTTCCAAATTTTTTTCTGACACAATACTGCAGTTTGTACATATCCTCATTCGTAGCTTTGTGGCCACACTCAATACCAGCTTTCTTTTAATATTTGTCTGATATATCAAATATCTCTTAAAAAATTACTATTTTAACTATTTTTAAGTTTACAGTTCAGTACCATTAAGTACAGTGGCAGTCTTTTGTAACCATTGTTACTCTCCATTTCTAGATCTTTTTCATCTCCAAAACAGAAACTCTGTACCCATTAAACAATAACTCTGCATTCCTTACCTCCTTCCAGCCCTATTCCACTTTCTGTCTATGAATTTGACTGCTCTAGGACCTTCATCTAAGTCAAAGTATACAGTGTTTCTCCTTTTGTTGTGCAGTGGCTTATTTAGTTAGTATAATGTTTTCAAAGTTCATCTGTGGTGTAGAATGTATCAGAAATTCATTCCTTTTTAGGGAGTATCATTCCTTTTGTACAGTACCATTTGTATATTACATTTTACTTATCCATTCACCTGTTATTATGGACATATTAATTATTTCCACCTTTTTGGCTCTTGTGAATAATACAGGTATGAGCCTTGATGTATAAATTTCTGTTTGGGTGCCAGCTTTCATTTCTTTTGGTATATACTCAGAAGTGAAATTGCTGGATCATATGGCAATTGAGAAAAGGAAAAATATACCCATTTGAATGAAGAGTTCTAAAGAATAGCAAGGAAAGATAAGAAAGCCTTCCTCAGTGATCAGTGCAAAGAAATAAAGGAAAACAACAGAATGGAAAAGTCTAGAGATCTCTGCAAGAAAATTAGAGATACGAAGGGAACATTTTATGCAAAGATGGGCATAATAAAAGACAGAAATGGTATAGACCTAACAGAAGCAGAAGATATTAAGAAGAGGTGGCAAGGATACGCAGAAGAACTATGCAAAAAAAATCTTCATGACCCAGATAATCACAATGGTGGGATCATCAGCCTATAGCCAGACATCCTGGAATGTGAAGTCAAGTGGGCCTTAAGAAGCATCACTACAAACAACGCTAGTGGAGGTAATGGAATTCCAGTTCAGCTATTTCAAATCCTAAAAGATGATGCTGTGAAAATACTGTGCTCAATGTGCAAGCAAATTTGGAAAACTCAGCAGTGGCCACAGGACTGGAAAAGGTCAGTTTTCATTCCAATCCCAAAGAAAGGCAATGCCAAAGAATGTTCAGAAACCGCACAACTGCACTCATCTCACATGCTATCAAAGTAATGCTGAAAATTTTCCAAGCCTGGCTTCAACAGTACGTGTACCATGAACTTCCTGATGTTCAAGCTGGTTTTAGAAAAGTCAGAGGAACCAGAGATCAAACTGCCAACATCCGTTGGATCATCGAAAAACCAAGAGGGTTCTAGAAAAACATGTACTTCTGCTTTATTGACTACTCCAAAGCCTTTGATTGTGTGGACCACAACAAACTGGAAACTTCTGAAAGAGATGGGAATACCAGACCACCTGACCTGCCTCTTGAGAAATCTTTATGCAGGTCAGAATGCAACAGTTAGAACTCGACATGCAAAAACAGACTGGTTCTAGATAGGGAAAGGAGTAAGTCAAGGCTGTATATTGTCACCCTGCTTATTTACCTTATATGCAGAGTACATCATGAGAAATGCTGGGCTAGATGAAGCACAAGCTGGAATCAAGATTGCTGGGAGAAGTATCAATAACCTCAGATATGCAGATGACACCACCTTTATGGCACAAAGCAAAGAAGAACTAAAGAGCCTCTTGATGAAAGAGAAAGAGGAGAGCCAAAAAGAATTTTGGCTTAAAACTCAACATTCAGAAAACTAAGATCATGGCATCTGGTCCCATCAGTTCATGGCAATTAGATGGGGAAACAGCAGAAACTGTGACAGACTCTTTTGGGGCTTCAAAATCACTGTAGATGGTGACTGCAGCCATGAAATTAAAAGACGCTTGCTCCTTGGAAGAAAAGCTATGACCACCCTAGACAGCGTATTAAAAAGCTGAGACTATTAGTTTGCCAACAAAGATCTGTCTAGTCAAGGCTATGGTTTTTCCAGTAGTCATGTATGGATGTGAGAGTTGGACTATAAAGAAAGCTGAGTGACAAAGAATTGATGCTTTTAAACTGTGATGGTGGGAAAGACTTGAGAGTCCCTTGGACTGCAAGGAGATCCAACTAATCCATCCTAATGGAAATCAGTCCTGAATATTCATTGGAAGGACTGATGCTGAAGCTGAAGCCGCAATACTTTGGACACCTGTTGTGGAGAACTGCCTCATTTGAAAAGACCCTGATTCTGGGAAAGATTGAAGGCAAGAACAAAAGGGGATGACAGAAGATGAGATGGTTGGATGGCATCACTCACTCAATGGACATGAGTTTGAGTAAACTCTGCGAGTTGGCGATGGACAGGGAGGCCTGGCGTGCTGCAGTCCATGGGGTTGCAAAGAGTTGGACACGACTGAGGGACTGCACTGAACTGAACTGTACTGTTTTTTCACAGTAAATGCACTATTTGATATTTCTAACAGCGTTACTCTCATGGTTTCAGTTACTTCCTTACCTACACTTGTTATTTTCCTTACTTTTTTTGAAAGGGCATAATAGGCTCCTAACAGGTGTGAAGTGTTACCTCTTTACAGTTTTGATTTTATTTCTCAATGACTAGTGATGTAGAGCATCCTTTTGTGTGCTTATGGATATTTTTATGTCCTCTTTGGAGAAATGTCTGTTCAGGTCCTTTGCCCATTAAATTTTTTTTTTTTTTTTGCTGAATTGAATATTTTACATTTTTAATTGAAGTATAGTTGATTTACAATATTGTATTTCTTTCAGGTATACAGAAAAGTTATTCAGTTATACATACTTATTTATATACACTTAGCATATATGTGTATACATATATATTGTTTAAAGATTCTTTTGTATTATAATTTATTAGAATATACTGAATATAATTCCATGTTAATGTCAGTGTTTAGTCGCTCAATTGTGTCTGACTCTTTGTGACCCCATGGACTGTAGCTCGCCAGGCTCCTCTGTCCATGGGATTCTCCAAGCAAGAATATTGGAGTGGGTTGCCATTTTCTTCTCCAGGGGATCTTCCCAAACCAAAGACACAACTTCTGTGTCTCCTGCATTACAGGCAGATTCTTTACCACTGAGCCATTGAGAATGCCCATAATTCCGTGTGCTATACAGTAAATCCTTGTTTGTTTTATGTATAGTGATATGTATCTTGTTATCCCACACTTCTAATTTATTCTTTCCCCTTACCCTTTGGTAACCATAAGTTTATTTTCTAGGTCTGTGAGTTTGTTTCTATTTTGTACTTAGATTCATTTGTATTATTTTTTAGATTTCCCATAAAAGTAGAACAGTTAGTCCCCTACATACAAATGAGTTCCATTCAGAGAGTGTACTTGTAAGTCCAATTTGTTGGTAAATCCAACAGTTAGCCTAGGTATCCAACTAACACAATCGACTCTATACTGCTATACTGTAATAGGTTTGGAATAGATTCACATCTTTGAAAGTTCACAACTTGAAGGTTCATATGTAGGGGATGTGCTGTATTAAATAATATTTCTTTCTGTTTCTCACTTAACTTCAATCGGCATGATAATCTCTAGGTCTGTCTATGTTGCTGCAAATGGCATTATTTCATTCTTTTTTGTGGCTGAGTAATATTCCATTGTGTATATATACCGTATCTTCTGTATGTGTTCATCTGTTGATGGATAGTTAGATTGCTTCCATATCTTGGCTGTTGTAAATAGTCTTGCTATGAACATTGTGGTTCATATATGTTTCCAAATTATTGGGTTTTTGTGTTTTCTGGATATATGCCCAGGAGTGGGATTGCTGGATTGTATGGTAATTCTAGTTTTTATTTTTGAAGGAACCTCCATACTGTTTTTTATAATGGCTGCACTAGTTTACATTCTCACCATCAGTATAGGTGAGACTCACACCCTCTCCAGCATTTTTACTTGTGGATTTTTTGGTGAGGGCCATTTTGATTGGTGTGAGGTGATACCTCATTGCGGTTTTGATTTGCATTTCTCTAGTAATCAGTGATGTAGAGCATCTTTTCATGTGCCTGTTGTCCATTTATTTTTTCAAGAATTGTCTTTTGGTCTTCTCATTTTTTCGATTGGGTATTTTTTTTTCTATATTGAATTGTAATCCTATGTCAGTGACATCATGTGCAGATATTTCCTACCATTTCTTTTCCTTTTGTTTATGGCTTCCTTTGCTGTGTAAAAGCTTTTCAGTTTGATTAGGTCCCATTTGTTTATTTTTTTTTCCGGAAGAGTCTTTTATTGAAACTGGGTGATATCGATAAGGGGACAGTACAAAAAAAATTTTGGTCCATGAAAAAAACATAATAATTCAGTTAATAAAAACAGTTATCTTCAACAGGGACACTAGGAGTGCTGAGCTTCCTTTTCATGGTTCCAGCCCCAGGGGCAGAGGTTGTACAGTGTCACTCTGGGGAGAACCTTTCAGGGAGTGGGGGGATAATGACTGGAAGGAGAAGATGGGTAGAAAGTCCTGTTGTTGTCAGCATGGAACAGTCAGGGATACAGGGCTGGGGGATGTGCTCGCAGGAGTCTGAGGAAGGGGTGGGGAAGCAGGGGCTTTGTCAGTTCTGCAGGTTTACAGCCCATGCTGAATAGAATTCCCCATCTGTGCCCAGGTGTCTCCCACCCTGCTGTGTTGAGTCTCTGAGCCTGGGATATGCTAACTTGGGGGTGACACAACCTGGAAGAATCTGAGACTCTCCTGGAAAGATACGAAACCATCTCAGTTCCAAGGGGCCAAGATTGCAGAGTAAGGTCCTGCTGCTAGCTGAGGGGTCTGAAGCTTTGAGGGTGCCGGCTGGGGAGTCACAATCCTGTGAGGCAGGGAGAAAGATGAGTCACAAACCCAAGTCAGAGCTCTCTCTATTCCTAGGCACTTTCACTCCTCAGTGCCCTAGAAGTCACCAGTGGGTGTCAGCTGGGCAGACAAGGGACAGAAAGACTGGGATGGTCCAGGGCTTTTACCTATTTGATTGCAGGGCTGTTTCTCCATGAAAGGATGGGGGAGGCAGGGTGGAGTGAATGAATGAGTCACACCTCCACGCAGGAAGGAACATCCTCTGCTGGCAATGACAGCACCCTAGGTTAGGTTTCCAGGGCTCTGACAGGGAAAGGCAAGATTCCCCCACCTGAATGCCCTTGGTTAGGACAGACAGGAGGAAATCCTTAACAGCAGCTACAGGGAGTGTGCTGGGAGGGAGCAATACTACAGGAACAAACTCCGATACTGATGTGGGCCCCCCTCTGAGGAAGTGGAGAAGCACTGAGACAGCAGGCCCATCTGGAGGGCTGTAGACTGACCTGGGGCCAGGGTTCCTTTAGTGCTAGAGGGCATCAAGTGAAGGGAGAGTTTGCTCAAAACCTGTGGAGGGAAGGAAGGAAATTGGATTCTGTTATCAGGAGATCCAATATCAGCTAGCTTATAGAGTGCCCCCAGGCCTGAGTTGTGGAGAAGGGGCTACAGCTCCTTACTCCTGGGTCTCTGAAGGGCAGGATCAGTGTAGTTGGTCCCCTTGAGGACCACTTGGCCTTAGGCCCAGTCCATTCACTGCACTAATTATCAAACTATGGGTTTTCTCTCTAATACTATCTATGCAGACCAGGGGAAGGGAGCAGACATGGGAAATTTGTGGGGCAAAGGGAAGCTGGGGACAGGAAGGAATGGGGTGGGAGAAGAGGATAACTGCTGTCATGTGATATCCTCTTCATTCTGGTGTTGTCCTGGAACTGACAGCATCCCCTGGAAGGCCCCCGGCAAGAGTATGAGGCACACAGCACAGGGCCCAAATAAAGAAATTGGTGCAGCCAAATCAGGGCTTTGTGGGTGAAGCCCTATGAATTTCAGATTCCCAGGGCTTGCTCTAATTTTTGTCATCTCTGCTGCACCTTGGAGTAGAAATATTGGCACACAGCCTCCTAGGTCCAAGGCTGGAAGTAGAACTCTGCTCAGCATTCCTCCTCTGGGTTGCCCACCACATCAGTCATGGTCTTGAGGTCCTGGTACTGGGACTGAAGCCAGTCATTGATGAAACCTTGAGGGTCTCTGGCAAAGCTCAGCAAGAACTTTTGCTGGGTCTTCAGCAGATTGATCATTTCTGTTGTCTCATGGATCTTGTTGTCTAGAGTAGCAGTCTCCTGCTGGCTAGCATTAGACAGCAGAAAAGAATTCATCTGGTCTTCAAGGTGTCATCCACTTTCACATCAGTGTCATAACAAGCTGTCTTTTTCTGATCATTTGGGTCAACACTGATGACATGATTAATGATGATGGGCTCAGGTGTCATAAGCAAGGCATGGAGCTGTTGGGGGACCTCTGAAAACTTCATAGGTTGAGAATCAAAGATCTGCTGGAGGCACTTGTCAGAGATGACAAACTCCCGCTCATGTCAGTCCTGAAGCTTATGTGTCTTAATATATTGCCACAGTGCTTGAATGATCACTGGACGGGTCTGGGTGTGGATACCAAGCCAGACAAGGGTCTAACTTAAACTGAGGAGGCTGGTAATTCAGTATCAGCAGGACAGTACACCGTACATTCACATCTCCTGGCTATTTCACCTGGAAGCCATCCGTCTCCTGGGTAGTGGTGGTCCTGTGCCATTCTACCATATGGTTGTCTGGTCCATACAAGTCTTTGTCTAGTTCGATTACCAAGGACTTAAAAGAAGAGAACTTCCTCTTTTGTTTGGTGGCATCATATTTGGACAAGGCTGAATCCTCGAGGAGCTGTCCTTCTACCTGAAGCTCCCAGAAAGCCACTGTCCCTTCCCCATCCTTGGCATCTGACTTAGCCAGATTGAAAGTGTTAGAAATGAAAATTCACAGCTTTTGTTTTTGCTTGATGGGACGTTTCAAGGCTTCCTGGATATCTAGCCATTTGCTCACAATAGTCTGGTCTAGTTTCCTTTCAAAAGCCAAGAGATCTATATAGGCTTAGGATTCTGGTACCATTTCATGAATCCTTTGAGATAGAATTCTGTCAGCCATCGTTTTTTTCCAGTGTGATTCCGATTTTGGACTGCCTGCTGCTGGACCTGCTAGATCTGCTGAGGCGCAGGTCTCTTGCGGGACTGGTCCATCCCTGCCTGAGCCAGGCCAGGTCAGACTGAAGGGTTCCCCCATAGCCAGGGGGTCCCAAGGAGGGTCCCCGAGGTGTCATTTGGCTGCCTGGTAGCATACCTGGTCTCAGACAGGCTGCTTTGGGCACCCAGGAGCGGTACAGCCCTTGACTCTGGTGGTGGGACCATATGCACCAGACTCCCCAGTGCCCTGCCTAGGCCCAGGGCAGCCACCATGCCCACCCCTCCCTGAGGCTCCTACGCCCCACTGGGAGCCACAGATTGGAAACCCTCCCAGGCTGCCGTCTTCCCCAGAGCTGCTGCTGAAGCTGCACAAAGAGCTGAACTGGAACTCCTATTTTTATTTCTATTGCTTTGGGAGACTGACTTAAGAAAACGCTGATACAATTTATATCAGAGAATGTTTGCCTATGCTTTTTTTAGGAATTTTATGGTGTCATGACTATGTTTAGGTCTTTAAACCATTTTGTGTTTATTTTTCTATGTGGTATGAGGGAGTGTTCTAACTTCACTGATTTACCACTGATGAGGTTGTCTAGCTTTCCCATTGCCACTTGTTGAAGAGACTGGCATTTCTCCATTGTTTACTTGCTTTCTTTGTTGAAGATTATTTAACTGTAGATGTTTGAGTTTATTGTTGGGCTCTCTATTTTGTTCTGTTCTTCTATATGTCTGTTTTTGTGCCAGTGGCATGCTGTTTTATTACTGTAACTTTATACTATTGTCTGAAGTCTGGGAGGGTTATGCCTCCTGCTTTGTTCTTTTCCCTCAGGATTGCTTTGGCAGTTCTGGATCTTTTGTGGTTCTGTGTTAATCATGATTATTTGTTCTAGTTCTTTGAAAAATGTTATAGGTAGTTTGATAGGGATTGTATTAAGTCTGTAGATTGCTTTGGATAGTATGACCATTTTACCAATATTCTTCCAATCCAAGAGCATGGGATATCTTTCCATTTCTCTGAATCATCTTCAGCTTTCTTTTTCACTGTTTTATAGTTTTCAATGTATAGCTATTTTACCTCATTGGTTAGGTTTATTCCTAGGTATTTATGTTTTTGGATTCTATTATACTATTTATTTAAATTATTTTTATATTTATTTATTTATTTGGCTACACCATGTGGTTTGCAGGAACTTAGTTTTTAGAACAGGTATTGGACCCCTGTCCCAGCAGTAAAAGCACCAAATCCTAACCACTGGAACTCCAGGGAACTCCTTGGATGCTATTTTAAAGGGGATTCTTTTTACTTTCTCTTTATGAGATTTCATTGTTAGTATAAAGATATGCAACATATTCTGTATATTAATCTTATATTCTTTTACCTTGCTAAATTCATTTATTAGTTAATAGTTTTTGTGTGGAGTCCTTAGGAATTTCTGTATAGTATGTCATATGCATATAGTCACAGTTTTATCTTTCCTTTCCAATTTGAATGTTTTATTTCATTTTCTTTTTTGATTGCTGTGCCTTTGCTCAGTTTTGAATTTGGTTGTTTGGTTTCTTCCTAGTTGAATTGTAAGATTTTCTTTATGTTTCCTGACTATCAGTACCGTTTCTGATATATAATTTTAAAATATTTTCCCCATTTTGTGGGTTGTCTTTTTATTCTCTTGATAATAGCATTTGATGCACAAAATGTTTACATGTTGGTGAAATCCAGTTTATTTTTTGTTGTTGTTGCCTGTGCTTTTGGTATCATATTCAAGAAAGCATAGCCAAATCCGATATCATGAAGATTCCCCTTCTATTTTCTATAGAGTTTAATGGATGGTTTTAGCTACTCTTTTTAGGTCTTTGATGAATTTTGAGTTAATTTTTGTTGTATGTGGTGTAAGACAAGGGTCCAATTCAATTTTTTTGCATGTGGATGTCCAGTTTTTCCACATTGTCCTTTTCCTGTTGTATATTGTTGATACCCTTCTTGAAAATCAGCTGACACATATATGCAAGGCTTTATTTCTAGGTTCTATACTCCATTGTTCTATATGTTCTTCTGCCAGTACTACAATGTTTTAATTATTTTAGCTCTGCATTTAGATTTTTTAAGTTTACTTGATTTACTGTATTGTTATATATATATATATATATATAATATACATCAAAGTGATTCAGTTATGCATATATATTTTCCACATTATTTTCCAGTATAGGTTATTGCATGATATTAAGTGTAGTTCCCTTTGTTATATGGTAAATTCTGTTGGTTTAGTAGTTAGTTTTGAAATTAGGAATTGTGAGTTCTTTAATTTTGTACTTTTTCATAATTGTTTTGGCTATTCAAAATTCCTCAATAATTTTAGAATTGATTTTTCTGTTTCTGCAAAAATATCTTGTGATTTTGATAGGAGTTGAAAAGAATCTGTAGACCACTTTGAGTAGTATTGCCATCTTAAAAATATTTGTGTTTTTAACTTTTTCCAGCTGTGAAAAGATTGCTGTTTTGCAGCTTACCAGAAGTCTTTCACCTCCTTGGTTAAATTTATTCCTAAATATTTAATTCTTTCTGATGCTATTGTAAATGTAATTGTTTTGCCAGTTTCCATTTTGGATTGTTGGTTGTTAGTATAGAGAAATACAGCTGATTTTTGTGTGTGAATTTTGTATCCACCAGCTTCAGTTTGTTTATTAACTGTGTTAAGAGTTTTTGTTACAAATTCTATTAAGATTTCCTACATGTAAGTTGTCATCTATGGACAGAGATAAGTTTACTCTTCCTTTCCAGTTTGGGTTATAATATGCTACTTTAAACAGTTGTTAAGTGAACATGAAACCATTTACCTCAGATTGGGACTTGACCCAATTTGGATAGGACTCAAACCCAGCCAAAACCCATGGTACTGGTTTCAGGGCCAGATAAAGCTCAGGTTCTTGATGTCTCATCACAGAAAGAATTCAGTGAGAGACAAAGTGATAGGTAAGAAGTAGATTTATTCAGATCCTGAGAGAAGCACACTCCATAGATAGAGTGTGGACCATTGCAGAGTGCTTGTGTGGCTGCAAAATGTGGCATGGTTAGTTTTTATAGGCTGGGTAATTTAATATGCTAATAAGTTGGAGGATTATTCCAACTATTTTTGGGAAGGGACGGAGATTTCCAGGATTTGGGGCACTGCCCACTCCTTGGTCTTTTAACAGTGCCTTGGAGCTGTCATGGTACCTCTGGGTGTGTCATGTCACTTACTGATTGAGGACCAAGGTCTAGTCTTTGTCTGCCATCTTGGTCCCACTTGATTCTAATCGACTTATGTTATGTCCTTCAGTTCAGTTCAGTCACTCAGTCATGTCTTACTCTTTGTGACCTCATAGACTGCAGGCTTCCCTGTCCATCACCAACTCCTGGAGCTTGCTCAAACTCATGTCCATCGAGTTGGTGATGCCATCCAACCATCTCATCCTCTGTCACCTCATTCTCCTCCTGCCTTCAATCTTTCCCAGCATCAGTGTCTTTTCAAATGAATCAGTTCTTTGCAATAGGTGGCCACTGTATTAGAGCTTCAGCTTCAGCATCAGTCCTTCCAATGAATATCCAGGACTGATTTCCTTTAGGATTGACTGGTTTGAGCTCCTTGCAATCCAAGGGACTCTCAAGAGTCTTCTCCAACACCACAGTTCAAAAGCATCAATTTTTTGGCACTCAGCTTTCCTTATAGTTCAGCTCTCACATCCGTACATGACTACTGGGTAAACCATAACTTAGACTAGATGGACATTTGTCAGCAAAGTAATGTCTCTGCTTTTTAATATGCTGTCTAGGTTGGTCACAGCTTTTCTTCCAAGGAGCAAGCATCTTTTAATTTCATGGCTGCAGTCACCATCTGCAATGATTTTGGAGCCCAAGAAAAAAAAGTCTCTCACTGTTTCCATTGTTTCCTCATTTATTTGCCATGAAGTGATGGGACCAGATGCCATGATCTTTGTTTTCTGAATATTGAGTTTTAAGCCACATTTTTCATTCTCTTTCACTTTCATCAAGAGGCTCTTTAGTTCTTCGCTTTCTGCTATAAGGGTGGTGTCACTTGCGTATCTGAGGTTATTGATATTTCTCCCGGCAATCTTGATTCCAGCTTGTGCTTCATCCAGCCTGGCATTTCTCATGATGTACTCTGCATATAAGTTAAATAAGCAGGGTGACAAAATACAGCTTTGACGTACTCCTTTCCCAATTCGGAACCAGTCTGTTGTTCCATGTCCAGTTGTAAATGTTGCTTCTTGGCCTGCATACAGATTTCTCATGAGTCAGATAAGGTGGTATGGTATTCCCATCTCTTTCAGAATTTTCTACAGTTTGTTGTGATCCACACAGTCAAAGGCTTTGGCGTAGTCAATAAAGCAGAAGTAGATGTTTTTCTGGAATTTTCTTGCCTTTTTGATGATCCAGCAGATGGTGGCAATTTGATCTCTGGTTCCTCTGACTTTTCTAAATCCAGCTTGAGCATCTGAAAGTTCATGGTTCACATACTGTTGAAACCTGGCTTAGAGAATTTTGAGTATTACTTTGCGTGTGAGATGAGTGCAGTTGTGCGGTTTCTGAACATTCTTTGGCATTGCCTTTCTTTGGGATTGGAATGAAAACTGACCTGTTCCAGTCCTCTGGCCACTGCTTAGTTTTCCAAATTTGCTGACATTTTGAGTGCAGCACTTTCACAGCATCATCTTTCAGGATCTGAAAGTAGCTCAACTGGAATTTCATCATCTCCACTAGCTTTGCCCGTAGTGATGCTTCCGAAGGCCCACTAGACTTCACATTCCAGGGTGTCTGGCACTAGGTGGGTGATCACTCCATTGTGATTGTCTAGGTTGTGAAGATCTTTTTTGTACGGTAGTTCTGTGTATTCTTGCCACCTCTTCTTAATATCTTGTGCTTCTGTTAAGTCCATACCATTTCTGTCCTTTATTGTGCCCGTTTTTGCATGAAATGTTCCCTTGGTATATGTAACTTTCTTGAAGAGATCTCGAGTTTTTCCCACTCTGTTGTTTTCCTCTATTTCTTTACATTGATCACTGAGGAAGGCTTTCTTATCTCTCCTTGCTATTCTTTAGAACTCTGCATTCAAATTGCTATATCCTTCCTTTTCTCCCTTGCCTTTAGATTCTCTTTTCTCAGCTATTTGTAAGGCCTCTTCAGACAACCATTTTGCCTTTCTTTTTCTTAGGAGTGGTCTTGATCACTGCCTCTTGTTCAATGTCATGAACCTTCGTCCATAGTTCTTCAGGTTCTCTGTCTGTCAGATCTAATCCCTTGAATCTATTTCTTACTTTCACTGTATATTCGTAAGGAATTTGATTTAGGTCATACCTGAATGGTGTAGTGGGCTGTCATTCTTTCAAAAGTTGTGCCCTGTACCTTTCCCTCTGGTTACAAGCAGATATTTAATTACCAATGATTTGTTTATAAAAAGACCAGTTTTGGTCACTATATTCATGATTCAGTTCAGTTCAGTTGCTCAGTCGTGTCCGACTCTTTGAGACCCCATGAACCTTGGCATACCAGGCCTCCCTGTCAATCACCAACTTCCGGAGTCCATCCAGACTCATGCCCATTGAGTCAATGATGCCATCCAACCATCTCATCCTCTGTTGCCCCTTCTCCTCCTGACCTCAGTCTTTCCCAGCATCAGGGTCTTTTCCACTGAGTCAGCCCTTCGCATCAGGTGGCCAAAGTATTGGAGTTTCAGCTTCAGCATCAGTCCTTCCAATGAACACCCAGGACTGATCTGCTTTAGGATGGACTGGTTGGACCTCCTTGCAGTCCAAGGGACTCTCAAGAGTCTTCTCTAACACCACAGTTCAAAAGCATCAATCCTTTGGTTCTCAGCTTTCTTTATAGTCCCACTCACATCCATACATGACCACTGGAAAAACCATAGCCTTGAGTAAATGGACCTTTGTTGTCAAAGTAATGTGTCTGCTCTTTATTTTATTTTTTATTTTTTGCTTTTTAATATGATGTATAGGTTGGTCATAATTTCATGGCTGCAGTCACCATCTGCAGTGATTTTGGAGCCCAGAAAAATAAAGTCAGCCACTGTTTCCACTGTTTCCCCATCTGTTTGCCATGAAGTGATGGAACCAGATGCCATGATCTTAGTTTTCTTAATATTGAGCTTTAAGCCAACTTTTTCGCTTTCCTTTTTCACTTTCATCAAGAGGCTCTTTAGTTCTTCACTTTCTGTCATAAGGGTGTTGTCATCTGCATATTGGAGGTTATTGATATTTCCAAATTTCAGACATACTGTGTGATCCATTGCTGTGTTTTAAAAATAGCTGCTTATCTGTTGGAGCAAGTAGGTGAATGGGTGAAAATTAAAAATAAGGGTTTTGGTTTTTATTTTGTGTTGTCTTTTGGCCATACCATGAGGCTTGTTAGTTCCCTAACAAGGTATTGAACCCAAGCCCATGGCATTGTGAGCACAGAGTTCCAATGACTGGACCACAGGGAATTCCCAATATATAGTGTTAGATGTTTCCATTTTGAAATACTAGGTAACACATACACAGAATCTTTCTTTCAATTACATGTAAATCTGTAAATATCTCAAAATGAAAAGTTTAATTTAAAAAAGGCTAGCTCTTTTACACATATGCTTATCCAATTAATAATGCAAAATGGTGAAGCACTAGTAATTTTTAGAACTCCAGAGTTCCTCATGGAAAAAAAGTTGTAAAACATTCAAGGTAAAGAACATGGCCCATAGTTCAAAACACTGATATTAGAACTTAAAACTTGGTCTGAGATTCAGTCAGGTATGATATGGTTATCTT
Organism: Capra hircus; assembly: GCF_001704415.2. Classification (NCBI taxonomy): domain Eukaryota; kingdom Metazoa; phylum Chordata; class Mammalia; order Artiodactyla; family Bovidae; genus Capra; species Capra hircus. The sequence continues at coordinate 3,012,057 of NW_017189516.1, read as the reverse complement.
ACATTAGCACTTTAGATTTTTATTTTGGTTTACTTGAAGATAAATAGATTAGATCTTACTGGTTATTTACATCAAGCCCATGTTGTTAACTGTGAATCTGTAAGTATAAAGGGTGATCACATTGCTCTAAAATAGACTTTTAATTGCTCTTTTTTTAAGGTTTATTTATTTTTGGTTGTGATAAGTCTTTGTTGCTTTACTCAGGCCTTTTCTAGTTGCAGTGAGTGTGGGCTACTCTTAGTTCTAGTACATGGGCTTCTCATTGTGGTGGCTTCTCTTTTTGTGGAGCACAGGGTCTAGGGTGTGCAGGCTTCAGTAGTTGCAGCTCTTGGGCTCAGTAGTTATGGCTTGCAGGCTCTAGAGTGCAGGCTCAGTGGTTGTGATGCACAGGCTTAGCTGTTCTGCAGCATGTGGAATCTTCCCAGACCATAGATCAAACTTGTGTCCCCTGCATTGGCAGGCAAATTCTTATACATTGTTCCACCAAGAAAGTCCTTTACTCTTAAAGGATCATTTTAAGGATTTTTATCTAGTACCTTGAATAATATAATGTTTAGTACTGGGTAAGTTTCCCATTTTGGCGGAGGAGTAATAGAATGACAACCACATCTGGATTTAATAAAAATAACTTAAAATAGTTCACAGTTATAAAACTGATAAGTTAATGCTCAATAAAGGACAGAAATGGTATGGACCTAACAGAAGCAGAAGATATTAAGAAGAGGTGACAAGAATACATGGAAGAACTGTACAAAAAAGATCTTCATGACCCAGATAATCATGATGATGTGATCACTAATCTAGAGCCAGACATCTTGGAAAGTGAAGTCAAGTGGGCCTTAGAAAACATCAATATGAACAAAGCTAGTGGAGGTGATGGAATTCCAGTTGAGCTGTTTCAAATCCTGAAAGATGATGCTGTGAAAGTGCTGCACTCAATATGCCAGCAAATTTGGAAAACTCAGCAGTGGCCGCAGGACTGGAAAAGGTCAGTTTTCATTCCAATCCCAAAGAAAGGCTATGCCAAAGAATGCTCAAACTACTGCACAATTGCACTCATCTCACATGCTAGTAAAGTAATGCTCAAAATTCTCTAAGCCAGGCTTCAGCAATACGTGAACCGTGAACTCCCTGATGTTCCAGCTGGTTTTAGAAAAGGCAGAGGAACCAGAGATCAAATTGCCAACATCTGCTGGATCGTGGAAAAATCAAGAGAGTTCCAGCAAAACATCTATTTCTGCTTTATTGACTATGCCACGCCTTTGACTGTGTGGATCACAATAAACTGTGGAAAGTTCTGAAAGAGATGGGAATACCAGACCACCTAACCTGCCTCTTGAGAAATCTGTATGCACGTCAGGAAGCAACAGTTAGAACTGGACATGGAACAACAGACTGGTTCCAAATAGGAAAAGCAGTACGTCAAGGCTGTATATTGTCACCCTGCTTATTTAACTTCTATGCAGAGTACATCATGAGAAACGCTGGACTGGAAGAAACATAAGCTGGAATCAAGATTGCCGGGAGAAATATCAATAACCTCAGATATGCAGATGACACCACCCTTACGGCAGAAAGTGAAGAGGAAATAAAAGCCTCTTGATGAAAGTGAAAGAGGAGAGTGAAAAAGTTGGCTTAAAGCTCAACATTCAGAAAAGAAAGATCATGGCATACGGTACCATCACTTAATGGGAAATAGATGGGGAAACAGTGTCAGACTTTATTTTTTTGGGCTCCAAAATCACTGTAGATGGTGATTGCAGCCATGAAATTAAAAGACGCTTACTCCTTGGAAGAAAAGTTATGACCAACCTAGATAGTATATTCAAAAGTAGAGACATTACTTTGCCGACTAAGGTCCGTCTAGTCAAGGCTATGGTTTTTCCAGTAGTCCTGTATGGATGTGAGATTTGGACTGTGAAGAATGCTGAGTGCCGAAGAATTGATGCCTTTGAACTGTGGTGTTGGAGAAGACTCTTGAGAGTCCCTTGGACAGCAAGGAGATCCAACCAATCCATTCTGAAGGAGATCAGCCCTGGGATTTCTTTGGAAGGACTGATGCTGAGGCTGAAACTCCTATACTTTGGCCACCTCATGCGAAGAGGGGACTCATTGGAAAAGACTCTGATGCTGGGAGGGATTGGGGGCAGGAGGAGAAGGGGACAACTGAGGATGAGATGGCTGGATGGAATCACGGACTCGATGGACATGAGTCTGAGTGAACTCCAGGAGATGGTGATGGATAGGGAGGCCTGGCGTGCTGTGATTCATGGGGTCGCAAAGAGTCGGACATGACTGAGCGACTAAACTGAACTGAAGTCAATGCATGCAGTTTTGCCTTAGGAAAAGATCTTTCAATTTACGTAAGTGTTGATGTCGTGTTAGTTTCTACTATACAGCAAAGTGAATCAGTTATACATATACATATGGCCCCTCATTTTTGTATTTTCTTCCCATTTAGGCCAACACAGAGCACTGAGTTTAGTTCCTGTGCTATACAGTAGGTTTTCATCAGTTACCTATTTTATACATAGTATTGATAGTGTATGTATGTCAGTCCCAATCTCTCAATTCATCCCACCACCCTCTTCCCCCTTGGTATCCATTTTGTTCTGTAAGTCTGTGTCTCTGTTTCTACTTTGTAAATAAGATTGTCTATACCATTTTTTTTCAGATTACACGTATATGTGTTAATATGGTGTTTATCTTTTTGACTTCACTCTTTAATGCTGTCTCTTAAATAGATTTCTGAAAAATTTAGAAGATATTCAAGAAAATAAATCTTAAGGAATACTATGGAATTTGTCAAAAACTAATGTTAGTGCACCTGAAAGTTTTTCATACTTTACTCTAAATGACGTTTGACTAATTCCAAAATTCACATCTGCCCTTATAGAGAACATTTTTCAAATGGATGGGCAAAATTTTTAAGTATCAATATTTTCTCACTATTGGACTTCTGGCTGGTCTTGTAATTCAGGCTCTTCTGTCAATGGGATTCTCCAGGCAATAATACTGGAATGGGTTGCCCTTTCTTTCTCCAGGGGATCTTCCCGAACCAGTAATTGAACCCACATCTCTTATGGCTTCTGCATTGACAGGCAGGTTCTTTACTCACCGAGCCATCAGGAAAACCCTATTTTATAATATGACACAGATATGTTTATAGCTAAGAATGCCATCCTTCACAAAACAAAAAAGTTCTCCTGATTGTGTCCTCGTTTTAATTTTTACATATAATCATATTGTTAATGAGTTGCATTGATTTATCCATAGTCTTGACATTGTTCAGCTACAGCATGAATTCATGTGATAGCCGGTTTTGTGGTTGGACTGCTGTGAGTTCTAGGAATGAACAGGATAATCATCATTATGCTGTATCATTTCTACATCATTTGCTATACTTCTTTCATTTCTAAAGTACAACTTTTTCAGTGTTTGCTAATCTGTAGATGGAACAAGATGTAGAATGACATTGTGTCTTCTTGTCTTGTCTTCTGGTTCCATTCTCTAGTTGAAGATTTAAGGACACTGAGTGACTTGATAATATTTTTGGACATCTGACTTATTTCCAAAGAAAGGTTATGGCAAAAATAGAAGCCATACCCTCTTGATATCTATATTCTAGAGTCAAGTTTGTTTAAAGATTTTTTAAAACAGCCCTCTCCACCAACAACCAAATCTCACACAAGATCTCTAGTTGCCTGTTACAAGAACTGTAACTGCCTATTACAGTTCATTTCTTTTTCATTCCTTAAATATCTTGGATCTTCCCAAGCAAACATAGAAGACTGGTACAGAGGGGCCACTGGCCTTGGAGTCCAGCACCCTGCTTGAATCTGGGAGGTGTCTGGCTTATGAAGGCCTCAGAGATATTACTTGATTTCTAGTGGCTTTTTCTTAAAGTCTTTTATTTATTTCTTTTTGGCTCTGCTGGGTCTTTGTTGCTGAGCTTTTTCTAGTTGTGGAGAGTAGGGACTACTGTTTGTTGTGGTTGGCAGGCTTCTGGTTGCAGTGATTTCTTCTGTTGCAGAGCACAGGCTCTAGGCGCAGGACTTCAGTGGCTGTGGTACGTGGACTCAGTAGTTGAGGCTCGCAGACTCCAGAGCTCAGGCTCAGTAGGTGTGGTGCATGGGCTTAGTTACCCCGTGGCACATGGCATCTTCTTGGACTAGGGGTCAAACCTGTGTCCCCTGCATTGCAAGGCAGATTCTTAACCAGTGAACCACCAGAGAAGCTCCACCTTAGTGTTTTAATGTACATTCTTTTGATGATTAGTGAGATTGGAGTGCTTTTCTCCCATTTTTTTTAACAGTTATATTCCATTGAAAAATTTTTTTGTCTTTTATTCATTTATATACTCATCATGTCGCTCAGTTGTGTCTGACTCGTGCGACCCCATGAGATTGGAGTACTTTTTCTCCCAGTTCTTTTTTTACATAGTTATATTCCATTAAAAATTTGTCTTTTGTTTATTTATATACTAGGAATTTATTATTATTATTTTTGGTCACACTGTATGGCATATGAAATCTTAGTTCCCTAACCAGGGATTGAATTCATGCCCTCTGCAATGGAGGCCTGGAGTCCTAACCATTGGACCATCAGGGATTCCCAGTTTTATTTAATATAATAAAAATCTTTTTATTTTCAGATGATTTTGCCGACTAAATTTTATTTATGGATTTTTTTGGGGAGGTGTGTGCACAAGTTCTATGTCTTACGTTTTATTACATACATTCTTAAATTCCATCCTCTACTTTTTATTTTCTATTGAGGTAAAATTCACATAAAACAGACTTTACCATTTAAAATCATTTTAGTATATAATTCAGTTAATTTTTTTTTACTAACTTCACAATATTGTACAACTATTACCACTTTCTAAAATTAGAATATTTTCATTGTCCCCAAAGATAACCCATACCTCCCAATTTCCCCCTTCCTCCATCCCCTAGGTACCCACTAATCTACTTTCTCCCTCTGTAGATTTGCCTACTTAGAAATTTTACATATATAAATAGAATCATCCAATATGTAGGAATTTGTGTCTACCTTTTTTTATCATAAAGTTTCCAAGGTTCATCCATGTTTAGTATGGATGAATATTTCATTCCCTTTTATTGGGGTATAATACCCTGTTGTTTATTTATCAGTTGATGGATATTTGGATACTTTTTGCTTTTGGCATTTATAAATATTGCTGCTATGAACTTTGTACAGTTTTTTGATCATGGGCATATGTTTTCATTCTCTTGGGTATATGTCTAGGAGTGGAATTGCTGACCACTAAAATGTTTTTCATACTGACTGTCCCATTTTACATTTCCATCATCAATGTATATAGGTTCCAATTTCTTTACATCCTTGCCAACCCTTTAGTTTTAAAATACAATGATCATATTCATCATAATGTGTATAAAATAATATCTCATTGTGGTTTTGATTTCTATTTTGTTCTAATGACTAATAATCTTGAGCATTTTTTCATGTGCTTCCTGGCCATTGTATTCTTTGCAGAATTATATATCTGAGTTCTTTTTTTAATTGAAGTATAGTTGATTTACAGTGTTGTATTAATTTCTGCTCTACAACAAAGTGGTTCAGTTATATATACATTCTTTAAAAAATATTCTTTTCCATTGTGATTTATCATAGAATATTGAATATAGTTCTCTTTCCTATGCAGTAGGACCTCGTTGTTTATCCATTCTGTATATAAAAGCTTAAATCTGCTACCTCCAATTTCCCACTCTAGCCCCCCTCCTACTCCCCCGCCCCATTTAGCAAACAACAGTCTGCTCTCTAGAGCTGATTCTGTTTCTGTTTAATAGGTTCATTTGTGTCATATTTTAGATTAAACATATGGATGATATGTGGTATTTGTCTTTCTCTTTCTGAGTTACTTCCCTAGTATGATAATCTCTCATTGGATCCATGTTGCTGCAAATGGCATTTTTTCATTCTTTTTATAGCTGAGTGATATTTCAGTCTATGTGTGTGTACCATATCTTCTTTTTAAAATTTTTATTTATTTTTAATTGAAGGATAATTGCTTTACAATATTGTGTTGGTTTCCACCATACATCAACATGAATCAGTCATAGGTATACGTATGCCTCTCTCTTGAGCTTCCCTCCCACCTCCTACCCCATCCCAGCCCTCTAAGTTGTTTCAGAGTACAAGTTTGAGCTCCCTGAGTCATAGCTCAAATTGCCAGTGGCTATCTATTTTACATATGGTGATGTGTATAGATATACCACATCTTTATTCATCTGTCAGTGACCATTTAAGTTGTTTCCATGTTTTGGCTATTGTGAATAGGGTTGTTATGAACATTGTGGTGCATGTATCTTTTTGAATGCCCAGGTGTGGGACTGCTAGATCAAATGGTAATTCTGTTTTGTTTGAGGAGGAACCTCCACAGTGGCTGCACCAACTTACATTCCCACCGACAGTATAGGAGGGGTCCTTTTTCTCTACACTCTCTTTAGCATTTGTTATTTGTAGACTTTTTAATGATGACCTTTCTGACTGGTATGGTATTTCATTGTAGTTTTGGTTTGATTTCTCTAGTAATTAGAAATGTTGAACATCTTTTTTTTGTGCCTATTGTCCATCTATATGCCTTCTTTGGAATACTGTCTATTTAGGTCTTCTGCCCATTTTTTGATTGGGTTTTTTGTTATTGAGTTGTATATCTGAGTTCTTTAAAACTCATTTTACAGTTGGGTTTGTCTTTTTATTGTTTAATTGTAAGAAGTCTTTATATTATTAAAAGGATATATATTATATAAAAGGATATTAATGCCTTTTCAGATACATGATTTGAAAATAGTTGTCCCCAGTTAAATGGGTTGTCTCTTCACTTTCTTGATGGTATCTTTTGATACACAGAGGGTTTGAATTTTTTGCATTTTAAACTTTTATTCTTTTGTAACCCTGTTGGATTGCAGATGCACTTATTATATAACTTAGTAGGATATACTGTAATAATACACTTATATAAATATTTCCATGGGAATCTGTGAGCTCTAAATCCCATTCTGTGTTTTATTCATCCTTGTGTTTGTCATTTATAAAATTTCTCTCTTCTAAGCAGAAAATAAGAGTAATAAACAAAAAGCTACTGAAGGCTTCCAGAGAGTAAGTGCTCAGGAAATATATTTGAAAAATGAATGAATTATTATTGTAAATGATGTAAAGCAGAATCTCATACTATTAATATTTTCCTTGAATTATACTTTTTTATTTTAAAAATATTTTATTCATGTATAGAGTTTTAAATTTCTGTCATACAGCTCAGTGATTCAGTTATATATATATTATATATATGCATATATATAATATATATATAGACACACATATTCTTTTTCACATTATTTTCCATAATGGTTTATCACAGTCCTTAAATTATACTTTGTAGATAAGGGTACATGTAGAGTTTGTTATTCATGTTTTCATATCCTCAGTGAAATAACGAAAATATATTTTAAGTTTTATTTTATTTGTTTCAGACCACTTACAGTGTAGATAGATTTTCAGTTTACTAAACTATGTATTTAATTCAATATATGACCTGGTAAATAAGGATATTCTTAAAACTTTTATTTTAACAGCGAAAGCAAGTTGAATACATTGGTGCAGAAGCTTCATGACTTTCTGGCACACTCATCAGAGGAATCTGAAGAAACAAGTTCTCCTCCAAGACTTGTGATGAACCAAAGCACAGGTAAATTGGAAAAAAGAATTGCAATATCTTCTAGTCTTATTTATCTTTTATTTTTGAAGAGCTGAAGTTATTAAAGTTTTTAATAGCCCCTGTTCTAGGAGTTTGATAATATCTGATATTATAGATTTTGATTCAGATAAGTAAAAAATGTAACGTTTTATGGTTTTAGGTGCTTAGAGAAGCATACACTGAAGATTTTATTTGTAATGGAAATGTTTTATAGAAGTGGGTGATGAATGTTAACTTTAAAATAGATAGGAGTGGGAGCAGTACAGAAATATGTTATTCTAAAAGTTATTCATGTATTATGAGTTATGTTTTTATGTTGTTTGATAATTCTTTAGCATAGATTTGGTCTATACATTTTTAAATACAAAACAACATCTCCTTTCTACCTCCCTTTTTCCTTTTTAAGAGTATATTATATCATGTGATGATTACCATCATTTGTTTTCAAGTTTTTAAGGGTAGGCACATATAGAAGAGGTGGACATGCACACAGATGTGCACGTGTGCACACACACAAACACACACAGGCCTATTTGCACACAGACACAATATGTACAAGAAGTATGAAGAGTGGTAGATCACAGTGAAAAGTTCAACCGTATGTATAATTAGAGTCCCAGAAGGAAAGAAGAGAGAGAATGGTTCAGAATCTGAGTTTGAGGTGATACTCGCTGAGCATTTCCTAAAAGTGAAGAAGGACATCGTGTAGATTCATGAAACACTGTGAACCTCAAACAGGATAAATGGAAAGAAAACTACAACTAAAAAAATCATAATAAACTCCTAAAGAACAAAAACCAAGAGAAAAATCTTAGGAGCAGCTGGAGGAAAACAGTCATTGCTTTTTTAATGTTGAATGTTTTTGAACAATAACACTGATAGCTCATTTGACAACAGTAATGTTAGAAGCTGGATGATAAATAAATGATTTACTTAAAGGGCCAAGTGAAAATAATTGCTAGCACAGTCTGCTCAGTGAAAACATCTTTCACAAGTGAAGGTGGATAAAACTTTGGAGTTTTCCTGACAGTCCATTGGTTAAGACTCTGCCCTTCCACTGCAGGGGACATGGGTTTGATGCCTGATCAGGGAACTAAGATTCAGCATGCCATGAGGCATGGCCAAAAAAAAAAAAAGAAAGAATGATGTCAGCATATGTACACTAGGGGAAATACCAAAGGGTTTTCTTAAATCAGAAGGAAAATAATTTGAAATGGCAGCATCAAAATACAGGAAGTTATGAATAACAATGGGATCAATAAATAGGTAGAAAAATGAAATATGTACTTTTATCTAATCCACAATCTCTAGTCTTAATTCATAAATTGCCCAACAGTGTTTTCATAGGTAAGTCCTTTACCCTCCCAAGACCAGGATCCCGTTGAAGAGCCCACGCTGTATATGTTACTTGGTCTTTAGCATTTTCAAATCTCAAAACAAGCTGGAACCATGGCATTTTTCAAATGTATAGATATATTATTTTGGTGATTATCCCTCAGTGTATATTTGTCTGATCAGTTATAAAATTAGATTGAGGTTTTGAATTTTTGGCAGGATTGCTGTGTAAGTGGTGTATGTTGTTGTCCATACATCATAACACAAAGCATATGATGAAGTTTCCTCCTTTATTGGTGATGTTAACTTAGGTTATTTGGTTATGGCTGTTTTTCTAGATTAAACCACTGTAAAGTTATGATTTATTCTTTTGTACCTACCTAAAAAGTAATTTGTTGAAGATTACTTTGAAACTGCTTAGGTATTCTTTTCATCATCAAAAATTAGCTTTTTGTAAAATTGCAAATTATCACAAACTTGGCAGCTTAAGACAACCCAAATTTATTATCTCACGGTTCTGTGGATCTGGAGTCCAGGTGGGCTTTGCTGAGGTCTGCTCAGGGAATCACAAGGGCTAAGTCAAAGTGATAGTAAGACTGTGTTCCTACATTCTATAGAATCTGGAAGAATCCATTTTCATGTTCATTCAGGTTGTTGACAGAATTCAGTTCATTGTGGTTTTAGGTCTGAGGCCCTCATTTCATGCTAACTATTGGCCAGGATCCTCCCAGCTCCTTAATTTCCTCTCGCATGGCCCCTTCCAGCTTCAAAGCCAGCAGTAGCACACTGTGTCATTCTCAGGCTTTGAGTTTCTCTGACTTAGCCTTTTGCTTGCTTCTTTTGCATCTTCTGCCATGAACTAAGGAGAAGGCAATGGCACCCCACTCCAGTACTCTTGCCTGGAAAATCCTATGAATGGAGGAGCCTGGTAGGCTGCAGTCCATGGGGTTGCTAAGAGTTGGACACGACTGAGAAACTTCACTTTCACCTTTCACTTCATGCACTGGAGAAGGAAATGGCAACCTACTTCAGTGTTCTTGCCTGGAGAATCCCAGGGACGGAAGAGCATGGTGGGCTGCCGTCTCTGGGGTCGCACAGAGTCAGACATGACTGAAGTGACTTAGCACTAGCAGTAGCCATGAACTAGAGACATTTTTCTATTTTAAGGGACCCATGTGATTAGATTAGGTCCCTTCCTTCTCACCTCTCCCAAATGAGCTCCCATTTTTTAAAGTCACCTGTGCCATTTCATGTAGCAAACAATGGGAGTGTTATTTCCTCACATTCACAGGTTTTGGTGATTCAGTTCAGTTCAGTCGCTCAGTTATGTCTGACTCTTTGCGACCCCATGAATCGCAGCACGCCAGGCCTCCCTGTCCAGCACCAACTTCCGGAGTTCACCCAAAGTCCTGTCCATCGAGTCGATGATGCCATCCAGCCATCTTATCCTCTGTCGACCCCTTCTCCTTTTGCCCCCAATCCCTCCCAGCATCAGGGTCTTTTCCAATGAGTCAACTCTTTGCATGAGGTGGCCAAAGTACTGGAGTTTCAGCTTTAGCATCATTCCTTCCAAAGAAATCCCAGGGCTGATCTCCTTCAGAATGGACTGGTTGGATCTCCTTGCAGTCCAAGGGAGTGAAGAGTCTTCTCCAACGCCACAGTTTAAAAGCATCAATTCTTCGGCACTCAGCTTTGTTCACAGTCCAACTCTCACATCCATACATGACCACTGGAAAAACCATAGCCTTGACTAGACGGACCTTTGTTGGCAAAGTAATGTCTCTGCTTTTGAATATGCTATCTATGTTGGTCATAACTCTTCTTCCAAGGAGTAAGCGTCTTTTAATTTCATGGCTGCAGTCACCATCTGCAGTGATTTTGGAGCACCCCAAAATAAAGTCTGACACTGTTTCCACTGTTTCCCCATCTATTCCCCATGAATTGATGGAACCAGATGCCATGATCTTCATCTTCTGAATGTTGAGCTTTAAGTCAACTTTTTCACTCTCCTCTTTCACTTTCATCAAGAGGCTCTTTAGTATTTCTTCACTTTCTGCCATAAGGGTGGTGTCATCTGCATATCTGAGGTTATTGATATTTCTCCCGGAAATCTTGATTCCTGCTTGTGCTTCTTCCAGTCCAGCGTTTCTCATGATGTACTCTCCATATAAATTAAATAAGCAGGGTGACAATATACAGCCTTGACATACTCCTTTTCCTATTTGGAACCAGTCTGTTGTTCCATGTCCAGTTCTAACTGTTGCTTCCTGACCTGTATACAGATTTCTCAAGAGGGAAGTCAGGTGGTCTGGTATTCCCATCTCTTTCAGAATTTTCCACAGTTTATTGTGATCCACACAGTCAAAGGCTTTGGCATAGTCAATAAAGCAGAAATAGATGTTTTTCTCTCTTGCTTTTTCTATGATCCAGCGGATGTTGGCAATTTGATCTCTGGTTTCTCTGCCTTTTCTAAAACCAATTTGAACATCAGGAATTTCACGGTTCATGTATTGTTGAAGCCTGGCTTGGAGAATTTTGAGCATTACTTTCTGCTGATTAGGGGGCATGAAATCTTGGGGGCCATTCCTAGAAATTCTGCCTGTCACCACATCCATTTATGATTCTTGGCTCAATGGTATGTTACTATGATGGTTCAAAATGGTGATGTCCTATCATTACTTCTGTCTTTTCTGTAAGGGAGATGTTTACATTTCTATGCTATTTATTTGTTTATGTTAGTGTATGCTAGCATTTTTTTCTTTTTCCATGAACATTTTCTTACTGTCATTATTTTAATGTTCAAATTATACCAATATTGGCTAGTGGGAACCCCTTTTGTATGGCTCTTATAGACATTTCCATAAGTCTTCATCAACCTTGAGCACTTTTCTTACTTTCTGCCCTCACAAGATGTTCATTGTTTACTTTGCACTATCTGTTCCCCAGCCCTGGAATCAGTTATTTCTCCAAGAAGTTCTGATTCCTTTTAGTGGGGTATACTATTTAGAAAGCAATATCTGGGTGTATGATGTGCTCATTGCTGTTAGGGTGTCTTCGCTTCCAGGCTCTTTAGCAGGGAAAGCCAATATATGTGATGCATTTTCATGTGTTGGTATTGATACTTTTAGTTTTACTTTGGACTGTAGACATCATTCTGATCTTCCTCTTTTCATATTTTAACTTCTTACTGCAACAGAGAGAAAGGTGGTTCCCATTATCCTCAGTTTATGTACTCAGTTACTTAGTCTTCATTGTGTCCACAGTTTCAACTTTGCATGCTAAATTATCACAATAAAGAAACCTAACTAGTGGTAAATACTTATTTAAAGTTCTGTCTTTAGACTGAAATTATATTGTTACAGTTCTAAATTCAGTAGTTAGTTAGTTGGGGGAATTTTGCTTCTAGTTGTGGCAGAGTAGCTTTTTGGATAAGCAGATCATCTCCCACAGATACCAATTATAAATTCTGGCCAAAATACTGAAAACAATGATGAAGGAACTGATTAGTGACACAAACCAGACACATACTGGAATAGAGTCAACATATGGAAGAAAGTATTCTTTGCTCAATTCCCAATTGTTGAGCCTTTTTCTTTAGGACAGGTGCCAGTTAGCTCCAGCAGTGGAATTTCAGATTTGGATAGCCCTCTTCTGGATATGCTGTGTGAGCTTGCAGCCCTATTAATTTTGATAGCCTCCTTGTTACTAAGGTTTAACCAGCATAAAACTTAGCATTTGGTCCAAGGTGGCAGTATAGGAATACCATGATCTCACCTTCACCCACTGCTGCTGCTGCTAAGTTGCTCCAGTCATGTCTGACTCTGTGCTATCCCATCGATGGCAGCCCACCAGGCTCCCCCACAGACATGCTGAATTTACAGCTATGTAAAGAGCAGTTCCTTCTATAGAAGAACTAAGGTGTGATTAAACAGCTTCTGCACAACAAACAGTACAAGTACCACATAGAAATTGGTAGAGAGAGACACAGTACTGATGAGAACCCCACTTCAATGTGGTATACAGCAGTGGAGAGGGATCACTAAGGGGCCTGTGTGCACACTTGCGTGCTCTGGGGCACAGAGATAAAAACAGTGGTTTAAAAGGGACCTAGACTATGCATGAAGGAAATCCTCTTACTATCCCTACCTAGAGTGTCTGCTAAATGGGCAGAGAACTGCTGGAAGTCTCTTCAGTGTTGAAGGTGCTAGAGAGCACCATTTTTTGTGTTCTCACGTCACCTTGATGAGGTCTTCCCCTCATAGCTCAATTGGTAAAGAATATGCCTGTAATGCAGGAGACCTGGGTTCAATTCCTGGGTCAGGAAGATCTTCTGGAGAAGGAAGATCTTCTGGAGAAGAAAGATCTTCTGGAGAAGGAAGATCTTCTGGCTACCTACTTCAGTATTCTTCCCTGGAGAATCCATAGACAGAGGCTGGCAGGCTACAATCCATGATATCGTAAGAGTCGGACATGACTTAGTGACTAAACCACCACCATCACCTTGATGAGATGAGTGGAATGTAGTCCAGGTTCTCTAGTTGGCCTGCCAAGGCACTTCAGCATGCTCCTGGCCCACACAAGGTATAGCCATAGTGCCAGGGCAGCGCAAGTGTGCAGTGCCCTAGGATCCCCCTGGCTGATGATATATTAGGCTTCAGCTGACCTGCCAAAACTGCCTGACACATTCAGACTACACAGGAGATGCTCTTAGCAGAGATTATGCCTTCAAGACCAAGAGAGGTACCTGTTTTGCCAGATGTATAGCATGAAATACAAAGTCAAACAGAATGGGGACAGAAGAGTATATTCCAAATGAAAGAGCAAGATAATACTTTAGAAAAAATCTTAACAAAATGGAGATAAGTAATTTATCTGATAAATAATTGAAAGAAATTGTCATAAAGGCTTTCTATACTAGGGGGAAGAATGGAGGAATATAGTGAGAACTTCAACAAAGAGTTCGAAAATATAAGAAAGAACCAATTAGTACTGAAGAATAACTGAAATGACAAATAGAGACAATTGATAGCAAATTAGATGGTATAGTAGGACACATCAGCCATCTGGAACACAGAATAGTGGAAATCACCCAATCAGAATAGAAAAAAAGAATTTTTAAAAATGAGAGTTTAAGGGAACTCTATGACATCAGGAGTACTAACATTCTCATAGTAGGGGTAGGGGGATTGCAGATGGAGAAAAGAGGAAGAGAAGGGGACAGAGACTTACTTAAAGAAATGTTTGAAAACTTCTCTAATCTGGAAAATGAAACAGACATCTAGGTACAGGAAGCACAGAGTCCCCCCCAAAATGAACCCACAGAGATCTACACCAAGACATGTATATAAAATGGCAAAAGATGAAGACAATTTTATAGACAGCAGGAGAAAAACAACCAATCATATACAAGGAAAACCACATAAGATTACTTACTAATTTTTCAACAGAAGCTCTGCAAGCTAGAATGGAGTGGCATTATACATTTAAAGTACTGAATGTAAAAAACTTCCAACCAAGGATACTCTACCTGGTGAGTTTATCATTGAGAATTGAAGGAAAGATAGAGTTTCCCAGACAAGCACAAAACTAAAGGAGTTTAACACCATTAAAATGGCCTACAAGAAATGTTCAAGGGTCTTCTCAAGGTAGAAAAGCAAAAGCAATAGCTTGTTGTTGTTCAGTCTGTGTCAATAAGTAGTGTCCGACTATTTGTGATCCATGGACTGCAGCATGCCAGGCTTCCCTGTCTTCCACTATCTCCCAGAGTTTGTGCAAACTCATGTCCATTGATGTCTAAACATCTCACTCTTTGCCACCTCTTTCTCCTTTTGCCTTCAGTCTTTCCCAGCATCAGGGTCTTTTCCAGTGAGTCAAGTCTTCTCATCTGGTGGCCAAAGTATTGGAGCTTCAGCTTCAGCATCAGTCCTTCCAATGAATATTCAGGGTTGATTTCCTTTAGGATTGACTGGTTTGATCTCCTTGCAGTCTAAGGGACTCTAAAAGTCTTCTACGACATCACAGTTCCAAAGCATCAATTCTTTGGTGCTCAGCCTTCTTTATGGTCCAACTCTCACATCCGTACATGACTACTGGAAAACCATAGCTTTGGCTGGACGGACCTTTCTCAGCAAGGTAATGTCTCAGCTTTTTAATATGCGGTCTAAATTTGTCATAACTTTCCTTCCAAGGAGCAAGGAACTTTTAATTTTGTGGCTGCAGTTACTGTCAGCAGTGATTTTGGAGCCCAAGAAAATAAAATCTGTCACTGTTTCCATTACCCCTTCAAATTGCCATGAAGTGATAGGAGAGATGCCATGATCTTAGTTTTTTGAATGTTGAGTTTCAAGCCAGCTTTTTCACTCTTCTCTCTCACTTCCATCAAGAGGCTCTTTAATTCCTCTTCATTTTCTGCCATTAGTGTGGTATTATCTGCATATCTCAGGATGTTGATATTTCTCCTGGCAGTCTTGATTCCAGCTTGTGATTTATCCAGCGTGGTATTTCTCACGATGTACTCTGCATAGAAGTTAAATAAGTGGAGTGACAATATACAGCTTTGTCACACTCCTTTCCCAGTTTTGAACCAGTTCATTGTTCTATGTCCAGTTCTTACTGCCACTTCTTGACGTACATGTAGGTTTCTCAGGAGATAGGTAAGGTGGTCTTGATATTCCCATCTCTTTAAGAATTTTCCAGAGTTTGTTGTGATCGATGCAGTCAAAGGCTTTAGCATAGTCAATGAAGCAGAAGTAGATGTTTTTCTGGAATTCTCTTCCTTTTTCTATGATCCAACAAATGTTGGCAATTTGCTCTCTGTTTCCTCTGCCTTTTCTAAACCCAGCTTCTCAGTTCACATACAGCTGAAGCCTAACTTGAAGAATTTTGAGCATAACCTTACTAGCATGTGAAATGAGCACAATTGTATGGTAGTTGGAATATTCTTTGGCCTTGGAACTGACCTTGGAATTCCATCACCTATGCTAACTTTGTTCGTAGTAATTCTTCCTAAGGCCCATTTGACTTCACACTCCAGGATATCTGGCACTAGGTGAGTGACCACCCCTTTGTGGTTATCCAGATCATTAAGACCTTTTTTGTATAGTTCTTCTGTATATTCTTTGCCACCTCTTAGCTAGAAATAAGAAAATATATGAAAAAAAATCTCAGTGGTAAAGGTAAATATATAGTAATGACAGTGTATCAGCAACATATAAAGCTAGTAGGAAGGTTAAAAGACAAAAAATCAACTATAAGTAAAGTAAGTAGTTAAGAAATGCATAAAGTTGTAAAATAATGTCAGAAAAAAATTTGGGTGGGGTAGTAAAAATGTACTTTAGAATATATATGAACTTTACTAACCTGGTAGCTCAGATGGTAAAGTGTCTGCCTACAATGCAGAAGACCTGGGTTCAGTCCCTGGGTCGGGGAGATCCTCTGGAGAAGGAAATGGCAACCCACTCCAGTATTCTTGCCTGGAAAATCCCATGGATGGAGGAGCCTGGTAGGCTATAGTCCATGGGGTCGCAAACAGTCAGACACGACTGAGTGACGTCACTCACTCACTCCTCAAGCAGCTATCAGCCTATATTAAACCATTGTTTGTGGGTTTCAACCTGATAGTAACTGCAAACCCAAAACCTGCTATAGATAAACAAAAAATAAAGAGAGAAAGGAGCCCAAACATAAAGAAAGCCATCAGACTGCAAGAGAAGAAAGGAACAGAGAAGAACTATAAAAACAAGTAGAAAATAATTAACAATATTGCAATAGGTACATAGTTAGCAATAACCACTTTAAATGAAAATTTACTAAATGCTTTAATCAAAATAGAGATGACTGAATGAATAGAAAAACAAGACCCATTTATATGCTGCCTACAAGAGACTCACTTCCAATCTAAAGACAGATTGATATTAAAGGGATGGAAAAATATATTCCGTGCAAAAAGAAACAAAAAAAGAAAGCTGAAGTAGTAAATAAAATGCTACAAAACCAGTGCATCAGGGAAGAAATCAAAGACGAAAGTCAAAAATACCTTGAGACACATGAAAATGGTAACACAACTTCCCAATATCTATGACTGACTCTTTATAACCCCATGGACTAGTCTGCTAGGCTCCTCTGTCCCTGGGATTCTCCAGGCAAGGATACTGGAGTGGGTTGCCGTGCCCTTCTCCAAGGGGTCTTCTCCACTCAGGGATCGAACCCACATCTCTTACATTTCCTGCATTGGCAGGTGGGTTCTTTACCACTAGTGCCACCTGGAAAGCCCTCTAATATCTATGAGATGCAGCAAAAGCAGTTCTCAGAGGGACGATCATAGTGAAACAGGCCTACCTCACAAAACAAGAAAATTCTCAAATTGAAAAACAAAACAAAACTTTATACTTAAAGGAGCTATAAAAAGAGGAACAAAACAAGCGCAAACTTAGTAAAAGGAAGTTAATAATAAAGGTCAGACTGGAAACAATGAAACTGCTAGCTTGTCTTCTTCCTCTTGTCAGGGTCTTTCGCAGAGTAAAAGCTTCAAATTTTGAGCAAGTCCAATTTACAGATTTCCTTTGGAGGACATGCTTTTCTCCTTTATAAAGGAACCAGAAGAAGAACAAACCAAACTCTAGGTTACTAGAAAGACATAAACCATAAAGATCAGGGCAGAAATAAATGAAATAGAGAGTGAAAAAAAAATACTAGAAAAGATCAGTGAAACTTATGAATGAATTAAAAAAAAAATGAACAAAATTGAAAAACTTTTAGTGAGATCCATCTTGATAAAAAGAGAGAGGGCCCAAGTAAATAAAATGAGAAATGAAAGAGGAGATTTATCAACTTGTCTTATACCAGTGCAAGGAATCATAACAGACTGCTGTGCCAACAATGGGGGCTTCCCTGGTGGCTCAGTGGTAAAGAATCCACCTGCCAATGTAGGAGACGTGGGTTCAATCCCTGGGTTGGGAAGATCCCCTAGAAAAGGAAATGGCAACCCACTCCAGTATTCTTGCCTGGAAAATTCCATGGGCAGAGGAGCCTGGAGGGGTATTGTCCATGGGATCACAGTCAGACATGACTTAGCGACTGAGCACCCACCATGCTAACAGTGGAGAACATCAAAGAAATGGATAAATTCCTAGAAACATACAATCTTTAAGAATGAATCATGGAGAAATGCAAAATCTGACTGATTACTAATAAAATTCAATTGGTAGTGAAAAAGCTTCCAACACACAAAAATCAAAGACCAGATTGCTTCATAGGTGAATTCTTTCAAACATTAAAGAAGAATTATACCCAACAATATTACAATAATTTTATATGGTGACAGATGCAACTAGCCTTGTAGTCGTGAACATTTTGCAACATATAAAATATTGAATCACTATGTTGTTCACCTAAAAAGAATACATTGTCAATTTTATGTCAAAATGAAAGATTTGGATAGAAATCTGCATTCTTGATGAGGCATAACGGAATTTAAGAGATCCCAGTAGGTTTTGTAAAATGGATAAGGACATCCCACTTAGAAGAGAGCTACAGCTTGGGAGCTCCAGGACCTGCAAAAATTCTTACCATATCTGGTTGTATTACAAGTGCAGGCCAGTTAGGGCTAAAAGAACAGAATAAAGTTTTCAGCTGCCTACACCAGAGGGTATATATTAATATTTTGGGGTTTGATTTCAGCTGAATTAACTATCTGCTATTAACAGAATCATCAACTAGAACGGCATGCAGTGTTTTCACTATATTTTAAAATATGTTCCGTATCCAATGTGAAATACTGGATTAGATATAAAGAGGAAACTGTGACCCATGCTGAAAAGGAAAGGCAATTAATAGAGACAATCCAAATGTCTTAAATTTTGAAATTAGCAAACAAGAATATTAAAGCAGCTATTGCAACCTTATTAACAAAGGCACTAATTTGCTTTAGTATAATAAAGCAAATAGGCCTCACATGCTGCAATTCATGGGGTCGCAAAGAGTTGGACACGACTGAGCGACTGAACTGAACTGAATAAAGCAAATACATTTGTGAAGAGTGGACAGATAGAAAATCTCAGTACAAACATAGAAAATGAGAAAAAGGACCAACTTGAAATTCTAGAATTGAAAAATGTAATTTCTGAATAACAAATGATTGTACTTAACAGGAGAATAGAGATAGCTGTAGTAGTGTCAGTGAAGTTGATGATATTCTAACAGAAATCATCCAATCGGAGAATAGAAAAAATTGAAAAATAAAAAGCGAATAGAACACAAGCTCTTCAGATCCTTTCCACAATTAATTTGTATAGTTATCAATCAAATACATGTGAAGGATAGGAATGCTTCAGTTCAGTCGCTTAGTCGTGTCCGACTCTTTGCTACCCCATGAATTGCAGCACGCCAGGCCTCCCTGTCCATCACCAATCCTCTGAGTTCACTCAAACTCACGTCCATTGAGTTGATGATGCTATCCAACCATCTTATCCTCTGTCGTCCCCTTCTCCTCCTGCTGCCAATCTCTCCCAGCATCAGAGTTTTTTCCAATGAGTCAACTCTTCACATGAGGTGGCCAAAGTACTGGAGTTTCAGCTTTAGCATCATTCCTTCCAGAGAACACCCAGGACTGATCTCTTTTAGAATGGACTGATTGGATCTCCTTGCAGTCCAAGGGACTCTGAAGAGTCTTCTCCAACACCACAGTTCAAAAGCATCAATTCTTTGGTGCTCAGCTTTCTTCACAGTCCATACATGACTCTGGAAAAACCATGGCTTTGACTAGATGGACCTTTGTTGGCAAAGTAATGTCTCTGCTTTTGAGTATGCTATCTAGGTTGGTCATAACCTTTCTTCCAAGGAGTAAGTGTCTTTAATTTCATGGCTGCAGTCACCATCTCCAGTGATTTTGGAGCCCCCCCAAAATAAAGTCTGACAGTGTTTCCACTGTTTCCCCATCTATTTCCCATGGAGTGATGGGACCGGATGCCATGATCTTCGTTTTCTGAATGTTGAGCTTTAAGTCAACTTTTCGCTCTCCTCTTTCACTTTCATCAAGAGGCTCTTTAGTTCCTCTTCACTTTCTGCCATAAGGGTGGTGTCATCTGCATATCTGAGGTTACTGATATTTCTCCTGGCAATCTTGATTCCAGCTTGTGTTTCTTCCAGTCCAGCGTTTCTCATGATGTACTCTGCATATAAATTAAATAAGCAGGGTGACAATATACAGCCTTGATGTACTCCTTTTCCTATTTGGAACCAGTGTGTTGTTCTATGTCCAGTTCTACCTGTTGCTTCCTGACCTGCATATAGGTTTCTCAAGAGGGAAGTCAGGTGGTCTGGTATTCCCATCTCCTTCAGAATTTTCCACAGTTTATTGTGATCCACACAGTCAAAGGCTTTGGCATAGTCAGTAAAGCAGAAATAGATGTTTTTCTGGAACTCTCTTGCTTTTTCCATGATCCAGCGGATGTTGGCAATTTGATCTCTGGTTCCTCTACCTTTTTTAAACTGGCTTAAACATCAGGAAGTTCACGGTTCACGTATTGCTGAAGCCTGGCTTGGAGAATTTTGAACATTACTTTACTAGCGTGTGAGATGAGTGCAAATGTGCAGTAGTTTGAGCATTCTTTGGCATTGCCTTTCTTAGGGATTGAATTGAAAACTGAACTTTTCCATTCCTGTGGCCACTGCTGAGTTTTCCAAATTTGTTGACATATTGAGTGCAGCATTTTCATATCATCATCTTTCAGGATTTGAAGTAGCTTAACTGGAATTCTATCACCCTCCACTAGCTTTGTTCATAGTGATGCTTTCTAAGGCCCACTTAACTTCACATTCCAGGATGTCTGGCTCTCAGTGAGTGATCACACCATCGTGATTATCTTGGTCGTGAAGATCCTTTTTGTACAGTTCTTCCGTGTATTCTTGCCATCTCTTCTTAATATCTTCTGCTTCTGTTAGGTCCATACCATTTCTGTCCTTTATTGAGCCCATCTTTGCATGAAATATTCCCTTGGTATCTCTCATTTTCTTGAAGAGATCTCTAGTCTTTCCCATTGTATTGTTTTCCTCTATTTCTTTGCATTGATTGCTGAGGAAGGCTTTCTTATCTCTCCTTGCTATTCTTTGGAACTCTGCATTCAGATGCTTATATCTTTCCTTTTTTCCTTTGCTTTTTGCTTCTCTTCTTTTCACAGCTATTTGTAAGGCTTCCCCAGACAGCCATTTTGCTTTTTTGCATTTATTTTTCATGAGGATGGTCTCAATCCCTGTCTCCTATACAGTGTCATGAACCTCTGTCCATAGTTCATCAGGCACTCTGTCTATCAGATCTATTCCCTTAAATTTATTCCTCACTTCCACTGTATAATCATACAGTGTGGACCTTAGGAATGCTTAACAGTAGAGAAAAAAGTGCTGATAGAAACTCTCAGTTGGCCTAGTGTTTTATAGTTTTTCTTGTAGTGACTTTTGTTGTTAGCCATATACAAATTTGTTACATTTTTACCAAATTACTTCATTTTGGGGGTGCTATTTTAAATTCCCTGGGTTTTAAATCTCAAGTTCTAATTGTTCATTGCAATAACTCAGTTACGTTTTTTATGTTGACCTTTTATTTTGTGAACGTGCTCTAGGTAGCTTCTTTTTCATCTTTCAGATTTATTGAAATTTTCTACCTAATCCAGTTGTCTGCAAATAGGGTCATGTTTATTTCTTACTTTCCATCGTATGGCTTTTAATTCCTATTCTTGTCTCATTATCCTGGGTAGGACTTTCTATATTTTCTGTTATTATGTTGAAGAATGATAATAGACATCCTCTTGGTATTTCTGATATCAGTGGGAAAGCATTGAACTACTTCACCATTAAGTATGATGGTTCCTGTATAAGATTTTTGTAAATATTCTATCAAGTTGAGAAAGTACCCCCCACCTTACTTTCTAACTTTTCTTTCCTAAGGTGATATTTTTACTGAGATAGATGTAGATTCACATGCAGTTCTAATATATGCACAGCTCTTTTGTACTTTGCCCAGTTTCTCACAATATCAGTGTTTTACAGAAGTATATTATCAATTAGCCATGTTATTGATATCTACCAATATGACTCAGTTTTCCTCAGTTTTATTGTACTTTGTATTTGTGTTAACTTCTACACAGTTTATTATAAACATGAGTTGGTTCATGTTTGCATCACCACAGTCAGCATGCAGATTTCTCATCTTGCCCTTTTGTTATCATGTTCAGCTCTCTACCTGTATTCCTACCTGTGCCTAATACCTGGAAATCACTAATTTATCCTCCATTTCTAAAATTTTTTTCATTTTTAACATGTTCTATAAATGGAATCCGGAGAAGGCGATGGCACCCCACTCTAGTACTCTTGCCTGGAAAATCCCATGGACAGAGGAGCCTGGTAGGCTGCATTCCTTGGGGTGGCTAGGAATCGAACACGACTGAGCGACTTCACTTTAACTTTTCACTTTCTTGCATTAGAGAAGGAAATGGCAACCCACTCCAGTGTTCTTGCCTGGAGAAAACCAGGGACGGGGGAGTCTGGTAGGCTGCTGTCTATGGGGTCACATACTGTCGTATGCAACTGAAGCGACTTAGCAGTGCCAGCATAAATGGAATCGTATAGTTTGGGATTAGACATTTTGGGATTGTGTTTTTTCACTTAGCATGATTTCCCTGGGATTCACCCAGGTCACTGCATGTGTCAATAGTTCTCTCCTTTTTATTGCAAGGCAGTGTTCTATGGTATGGATATACTACAGTTGGTTTAACCGTTTACTTGTTAAAGGACATCTTGGATAATCCCAGATTTGGGCTATTACAAATGAGGGTGCCAATAAACATTTGTGTACAGGTTTTTGTGTCAGTGAAAATTTCATTCCTCTGGGATTAATGCTCAGGAGTATTTGGTGGGTCATTATGATGGTTGTATTTTTTTTAAAAACACTCCTAAACGGTTTTCCAAACGGTTTTCCAGTCTCACAGCAATTTAAGAATGATCCATTTTTTTTGTATTCTCTCCAGCATTTGATTTTACCATTGTTTAAAAATTAAAAAACAAATTAGACTTTCTGATACAGACCTAGTTATAACTCAGTGTGGTTCTAATTTTCATTTCCCCAGTGACTAATAAAAATTTTAACACCATTATTGAGATAAAAATCATGAGTTTCCAGTGTACAGTTCAGTAGTTTCTAATATGTTCACAGATACATGCAGCCATCATGACAGAAAATTTTATAATATTATTACCTGAAAAAGAAACCCCGTATTCTTTAGTTATCACCCTCTATGAGCAGCCTTAAGCAACCAGTAATCTACTTTCTTATGGTTTTCCCTGTTTTAGGCTTTCTTGTAAATGTCATTCTATTACATGTGGTACTTTGTGACTGGCTTCTTTCATTTAGTATAAAGTGTTCAAGGTATATTTATGTTGTAGTGTATATTAGTATTTCATTTCTTTTTATGACCAAATAACATTGTTTTATATAGATATATCACATTGGTTGTTTTGTTGATGGACAATCTTGTTTCTGCCTTTGGCTATTATGAATAATGCTAATATGAACATTTGTGAACAAGTTTGTGTGTGGCCATATGTTTTCATTTCTCTTGGTTATATATATAGGGGTAGAATTGCTGAGTTATATAGTAACTCTGTTAAATCCTTTGAGGAAATATCAAACTGTTTCCCAAAGTGGCTACACCTTTGCATGTTCTACCCAACAGTGTATGAGGATTCTGATTTCTCTGCATCCATGCCAACAGTGGTTGTTATCTGATTTTTGATTTTAATTTTAGTCAACCTAGTACATGTGAGGTTGAGTCTTATTATGATTTATTTTTCATTTTGCTTGATGGCTAAGGACGTTAGTATCTCTTCATATACTTATTGGTAGTTTGTATATATTCCTTGGAGAATTATCTACTTAGATCCTTTGCTCAGTTTTAATTGGGTATTTTGTCTTTTTTATCATTGACTTATAAGGATTCTTTATATCTTCTAGACTTCTATTAAGATAAAATAAAAATATATATAATGTAAAGGTTACTCTTTCAACTAATTTTTAATATACAATTCTTTGGCATTAAGTATATTCACATTGCTGTGTGTGTGTGAATCACTACCATCCATCTCCAGAACTTTTTCATCTTCTCCAACTGAAACTCTGTACCCTTTAAAGTCACTAACTTCCAAATCCCCTTTACCCCTAGTGCCTGTTGGCCACTATTGTACATTCTGTCTTTATGAATATGACTACTTTAGGAACCTCACATATGTGGAATCTACAGTATTTGTCCTTTTATGTCTGTCTTATTTTACTTGGCATATTGCCTTCAAAGTTATAGTCAGTGTTATAGCATAGATCAAAATTGTCTTCCCTTTTAAGACTGGATAGCATTCAGTTGTGTAGATGTATGTGTTTCTTTAATTTTCTCGATGATTTCCTTTGAAGCACAAATGCTTTTAGTTTTTAAATGTCCACTGAATCTATTTTTGTTTTTGTTGCTTATACTTATGGTGTCATGTATAAGAATCTACTTCTAAATCTGGGGTCAGAAAGATTTACCTCAATGTTGTTTTCTAAGAGTTTTTTTAGTTTTAGCTCTTATGTTTAGCTCTTTGATAACTTTAGAGTTAATTTTTGTATGTGGTGTAAGACAGGTCTCTAACTTAAGCTTTTGAATGTGAATACATAATTGTTCCAGTGCCATTTGTTGAAAAGACTATTTTCTCCCTATTAAATGGTTGTAGCATCCTGTTGAAAATCATTTGACCATAGATATAGGGGTTTATTTCTGAACTTCCAGATCTTTTCAGCTGATTCTTATGTCTGTCCTTTTGCCAGTACCACACTATACTGACTATAGTTGTTTTACACTAAGTTTTAAAATCTCTAAGTGTGAGTCTTCCTATTTTGTTTTGACTATCCTGGGTTCATTTTAATTGTACATGAATTTTAGAATTAGCTTATCAGTTTCTGCAAAAAATCCAGTGGGATTCTGACATGGATTGCCTTTTTTAAAATTGTAGATTCATTTGGGGAGTATTGCTATCTCAATGTTGCTTTCTATTTAATGAGCATGCATTGTTTTTGCCATTGATTTAAATCTTTAATTTATTTCAATGATGTTTTGTAGTTTTCAGAGTATAAGTTTTAAACTTCTTTAAGTTTTTTTCTAAGCATTTTATTCTTTTTGATGCCATTATATAAATGGATTGTTTTCTTAATTTTATTTTCAGATCATTCTTCGCAATGTATAGAAATGTAATTGACTTTTATTTTTCTGATATCCTTCAACCTTTCTGAACTCTTTTATTAGTTCTACTATTTTTTAGTGGATTCCTTAGGACTTCTATATGCAAGATATATTGTCTCCAAAGACAAGTAGTTCTACCTCTTCCTTTTCAGTCTTCTTGCCTTTTATTTCTTTAACTCATGATTACTTGTTCTGGCTGGAATCTCCATTACAGTGTTGAATGGAAGTGTCAAGAGAGGATTTCCTTCTCTCATTCTGCCCTTAGATGGAATGCATTCAGTCTTTTACCATTGAGTATGATATTGTTACTGCTGCTGCTGCTAAGTCACTTCAGTCCGACTCTGTGCGACCCCATTGACGGCAGCCCACCAGGCTCCCCTGTCCCTGGGATTCTCCAGACAAGAACGCTGGAGTGGGTTGCCGTTTCCTTCTCCAATGCATGAAAGTGAAAAGTGAAAGGGAAGTCACTCAGTCGTGTTCGACTCCTAGCCACCCCATGGACTGCAGCCCACCAGGCTCCTCCATCCATGGGACTTTTTGTAGGTAGTTGAGGAAGTTCTGTTTATTAAGTTTTTAAAAATAAATTTTATTTTTTAAAGCGGTTTTAGGTGCACAGAAAAATTGAGTAGAAATGTACAGAAATTTCCTATTATGCATCCCCACACATGCACAGCCTCCCCCAGTGTGAACTTCCTGTACCACAGATATACATTTGTTACAGTTGATGAATCTACAGTGACAGTCATTATCATCCAAACCCATAGTTTGCATTAGATTTTACTTTTGGTGTTGTAGGGATTTTGACAGATGTATGATGATATCTATCTATCATTATAGTATCATACAGGTTAGTTTAGCTGTGAAACTGTATACCCCAGATTGGGACTTGAAACCATTCCCACCTCAGATGGAACTCAAACCCAGTGATGCCTGTAGGTCCAGTTGGAACTTGGACCTACAATCTCTGACTTAGGAGAGAACTTGGACCTCCCAACCTGAAACCACACACCTGGTGTCAGAACTCAGTGAAACTCAATTTTTTTATGTCTCAGCACAGATGGAATTCAGCAAGAGGCAAAGTGATAGACAAGAACTGGATTTGTTAATATAGGATGTTTGTAAAGGGTACAAGCAGGCAGGCAAGAGGGCTTTGCCCCAGATCTTAGTGTATGACGTTTTTAAAAATCAAAGGAAAAGTGAGGAGAGAGAGAAGACCACCTTCTTCTGCTACTTTGTAAAGATGTTGCAGGAAAATGGGATACGAGAGGATGGTCACATCCCAGGTCTTAGGTAAGTTGCCAAGTGAGCTGGGATGAGCTGCTAAGTGAGGGTCCTTGGCTTTGCGCAGGAAAGAATTCAAGAGTGAACTGTAGTTAAGTGAAAGCAGGTTTATTGAGAGAGATACACATTCCATAGGCAGAATGCTGTCTATCTCAGAAGGTGAGAGCGGCCCTGGGAGATAACACACTCCATTAGAGTGTGGTCCATCACAGAAGCTGAAAGGCTCTGGGGTGTGAGGGTGGTTTGTTTTTATGGGCTTGGTAATTTCATAGACTAACAATATTATTCCAACTATTTTGGTGCAGGGTGGGGATTTCTAGGAATTGAGCCATCATCACTTTTTGGCCTTTTATGGTTAGCCTAAGAACTCTTATGATGCCTGTAGGTGTGTCATGTAGCATGCTAATATATTACAATGAGTGTATAATGAGACTCAAGGTCTACTGGAAGTCAAGTTTTCCACCATCTTGGGCCTGGATGGTTCTTACCAGTTTTTGTTGTATCCTCAATGGCAGTGTCATTCTTTTAAATGGTTGTTCCTTGCCACCTTCCCTCCTATCTCAACTTCATCGACACTAAAAATCCTCTGTTCCATTTTTCCATTCTTCCCATCCCCCAAATCCTTGGCAACCATTGATCTTATTACTCTCTCCATAGTTTTGTCTTTTCCCGAAAACTTCTTGAGATTGGCTTTTTTCACATCAGTCAGTTCAGCTCAGTCACTCAGTCGTGTCCAACTCTTTGTGAACCCATGAACCGCAGCACGCCAGGCCTCCCTGTCCATCACCAACTCCCGGAGTCCACCCAAACTCATGTCCATCGAGTCGGTGATACCATCCAGCCATCTCATCCTCTGTCGTCCCCTTCTCCTCCTGCCCTCAATCTTTCCCAGCATCAGGGTCTTTTCAAATGAGTCAGCTCTTCGCATCAGGTGGCCAAAGTATTGGAGTTTCAGCTTCAACATCAGTCCTTCCAAAGAACACCCAGGACTGATGTCCTTTAGAATGGACTGGTTGGCTCTCCTTGCAGTCCAAGGGACTTTCAAGAGTCTTCTCCAACACCACAGTTATAAAGCATCAATTCTTTGGCACTCAGCTTTCTTTACAGTCCAACTCTCACATCCACACATGACCACTGGAAAAACCATAATCTTGACTAGACGGACCTTTGTTGGCAAAGTAATGTCTCTGCTTTTGAATATGCTGTCTAGGTTGGTCATAACTTTCCTTCCAAGGAGTAAGCGTCTTTTAATTTCATGGCTACAGTCACCATCTGCAGTGATTTTGGAGCCCAGAAAAATAAAGTCAGCCACTGTTTCCACTGTTTGCCCATTTATTTTCCATGAAGTGGTGGGACTGGATGCCATGATCTTAGTTTTTCACATAGTAATATAAATTTAAAGTTCCTCCATGTCTTTTCATGGCTTGCTAGCTCATTCCTTGTTAAAGCTGAATATTCCATTGTCTGGATGTACCACAGGTAGTTTATCCAATTCACCTTTTGAAGAATATCTTAGTGTTTTCACATTTTGGCAATTATGGAAAAAGCTACTTATGAAGGTGTTGATATGAATAAAAAATACTTATAAACATCATCAGTGTGCAGTTTTTTGAATGGACTTTGTTTTCAGCTTATTATGTTAAATGTCAAGGAATGTGATTGTTGGATCAGGTGGTAAGAGTTTGGTTAATTTCGTAAGATATTGCCAAAAGTGGGTGGATCATTTCCCATTCCTACCAAATGTGAATAGTTCCTGTTATTCCACATCTGTACCAGCATTTAGTATAGTCAGTGTTCTGTATTTCGTCCATTTTAATAGGTGTAGAGTGTTATTTTCCTGTTTTAATTTCTGATCCCCTAATGAGATATGATGATGTGGAGCATCTTTTCATATGCTCATTTGCCATTTATATATGTTCTTTGGTAAAATGTCTTCACATCTTTTGCCTGTTTTTAATCATGTTATTTATTTTATTATTGTTGAGTTTTCAGTTTTTAAAATTTATTTTAGATAATAATACTTCATTAGATATATCTTTTGCCAGTATTTTTTTCTCAGTTTGTAGCAGAAAGACATGTCTTATTCTTTTGAAGTTTGCTAGTATTTTATTAAGGACTTTCACATTTGTATTCATAAGTGGTATTGGTCTGTAGATGTCTCTTTTTATGGTATCTTTTCTGATTTGATATGATACTGGTCTCATTGAATGAGTTGAAATGTAGTTCCTCCATTTTTATTAGAAGACTTTATGAAAAAAATGGAGTTAATTCTTTTTTTCTTTTTTGAATGTTTGGTGTAATTTTGTGGTTAAACCATCTGGACCTTTGCTTTTCTTTGTGGGTAGATTTTTGATTACTAATTCAGTCTTTTCAGTTACAGATCTGTTCATGTTGTTTATTGATTCTTGTGTCAACTTCAGTAATTTATGTGTGTTTAAAAATTTTTCCATTTCATTTAGGTTATCTAAGTTTTTGGCATACAATTGTTCATGATACTGCTTTATAATCTTTTAATTTCTTTAAGGTAAATAGCAACATCTCCTTTTAACTTCTCATCTGTGTCCTTTTTTCTTGGTCCATGTAGCCTAAGTTTTTTTTTTTTTTCCAATTTTTCTCATCTTTTTAAAGAACTTATTTTGATTTCATTGATTTTCCTCTATTGTTTTTCTGTTCCCTGGTTCACTAATTTCTGTTCTAATCTTTATTATTTCCTTTCCTCTGCTTTCTTTAGGCTTAATCTACTAAAGTCTTTACTGATAAAGGGAAATATATTGGGTTTGCCAAAAAGTTTTTGGGTTTTTCTGGAAGATGTTATGGGGAAACCTGAATGAACTTTTTGGCCAACTCAGTGCAATTAGTTAATAGTATGTTTTTGTTTTTAGTAGAAGATGGAACTTAAATTTTCTTTTAAGAGAAAATCTTTAAAAGGTTACAATAGGAAATGTTTTGATTACATACTGCTTCTTTCAGAAATGCCTTTTAAAAAGGGATTGGTGTGTCAAAAGGGTGATTATAGGCAGAAAACATTTTTTAACCAAAGCAATATATTAAAAATATTTTTACTGGAGTATAGTTGATAGAAAACTCTTATATTTTAATGTGAGTAAAGTGTTACCAATACTGCCATACAGCATAGATTGAAAAATGGGTTCACAGAATTGTAGGTATTGGTGTTCTGTTTGATAATGCACCAAAGAGATAAATAATGTTTTCATTTCTTGTCTTTTAAGATAAAGTCAGTGGGTCTGGCAATAACTCTGATATGATGGAAAACAGCAGGGAAGAGGTAAGAATAACTTGGAGCATTTAAAAGATATTTATTGCATACTACTAACCAACTAGAGTAGGTGTCATCAGTTTGCTTTTATTTAATATATGCATGTGTTTGAGTTTACCGTTATAACCAAGTATTATTATGATAACTTTATTTTCAGTAATTGTTCACTTTTTGATGGTGTTTACTGTTTTTGTTAGTGCTGTGGTTTGCTTCACCTAAAGTCAGACTACTGAACCTAGCTAACAGGTATTTGAATGTTATTATATTGTAACAGTGGTGCTCAAGGTGGTTGTTATGGGCATAACCTTATGGTTCTGAGATGGATATTCAGAATCTCTTCAGCATTATTATCAGAACCCATCCTGAGGTCCTTCACCTGATAATGCCAGCCTACACTGTGTTTTAGGATTCTTTCTATCCAGTGTGAAAAATTAAATCCAATAAAATATACTGATTATATTGGCAAAATGGAGGTAAATTTAGTATCTCTGAGAAAATTGTAGAAGGTACTCTGTGCCATATATTAGGATAGAGAAAATGACACATTTTTAGATTCTTAAAACTGTCTATTGAGATCTGGTTACCTGTACATCTTCGTTTTGTGTTTGTCAGCATAGGCCAAGATCGTGGTATACAGCAGTGTATCATTTTCTATTCCTCAAAATTCAACAGTAATAATTTAACAAAAAGAGATAGTCTTAAATCAAGGAAACCTTGAGAGTAAATGAGAATTAGTTATTGATGTTTCTTTTAGAAAAATGTTTTAAGCATATAAATTATGTCTCATTCTACTATTATATTATAGATGTTGGTATAGGAAAATAATTGTAGGGAAGTTTCTCAGAGTTTTACTCACTTTTGTACTTATTTCTTGCATTTAGGGAGCTAGCTCTGCAGAAAAGTCCAAATCGTCAGGATCCTCACGATCAAAGAGGTTGGTTGATACTGGAGGGAAAAAAGTTACTTTCTTTTTCAGGTTGTTTTATTTCCTTTTTATTAGAATAATCTGTTTTTTTCCTAAACTTCAAGCACTCTTGTTCTAAGTAAACTAATTTATGCAAGCACATATATTTTAAAAAAGGCTGTGTAATATAATGAATCCTCTTGTATCTATCACTTGACTTTTAATTTTAACTAAAATTTTCCCAGGAGAGGATTTATTATGTACTAGTGGCCCTGGCAGTATATAGGTAATTCCTTTCAGATAATATATGTGCTTTAAAAAAAAAGAGAAAAGGAAAAATGAAATATTAAACATCTCATGAGGCAATATGAGTTTTTTAGGGTTATACGAAATTGTCTAGGATGGGAAATGGTAGCCTTAATAGTTATAAGGAAGTTATAAGAAGATCAAAGAGTGGTTAAAATACTTATCTGTGTTAAATTGTCAAAGTGAATTGTACATAAAGACTGAAATTACTTCTAAGCATAATGTAATATGTAATATACTATGAAATATAGTTTTTATTAGAAGTTTGCTGTTTATTCTATTGGACTTTTTTTAAAAACTAGTGGAAATAAATGTCTTTTAATAATCACAGTTTGTTTGTTATTTACTTATTCCCTAAAGTAGTGGTTCTTAAATAGGAGTTCCCCTCTAAATAGTCTACTTTTTTTAGAATGCGCATGCCCTGGTCCTGCTGAAGACCTTCTAAATTGTAATGTGGTATAGAGATGTATGCTTCCCTAGGTGATTCTGATATGTATCCCTGGTTAAGAGCCACTGCTTAATCTAAACATGTTATTTATGTTATTTGGGTGTTTTTCAATTGTCAGAAATGTCTGTAATTCTATGGACTTAATTTTTTCATAGGAAACCTTCAATTGTAACAAAGTATGTAGAATCTGATGATGAAAAACCTTTGGATGAAACTGTAAATGAAGATGCTTCTAATGAAAATTCAGAAAATGATATTACTATGCAAAGCTTGCCAAAAGGTAAAGTGTATTAATTTTTTATATGAAGTTAAAGTTGAAAAATATCTTTAAATGTCATTACTATAAAATTAGAAATTGATTATTGTAAGCTGTGTGTCAAGGACCAAACCTGACATTTTAGTAGCAGTGGTTTGGAAATGTATTAGTATGGTAACGATAATGTGTGTTCCTGAGGTTAAATATTTAGAATATATAGTCGGGTTTGAAAAGAAAACTTATTGTCTCTTTCCATTGGCTTCTAGTTTCCAAATTATACTTGAATGTGGAAGTTGGTTTAAATGTTTAGTACGTTAAGTTTTGGTTCAGTGAATTTTAATATGCTTGCTTTACGAAAAACATAATGAATACTCTGAAAACGTCTTAAAAACATTTAAAGTTTAATTTATTCTTACTGCATTCTTAAATTCCCTAAGATTCAAAGTGAAGTTATGTGTTAAATTTGATTTGGATATATTTCTTGTAATTATCCTTTTTTAAAATGCCTTGTCACATTTCCTCTCAACTGTTATGTTTCTAATCTTAAAAGTTTCATTGATTAGATTGGGGCCAGGGCAGGGTTGATGGGGAGAAGCCAAATGAAAATCTTGGACTTTTCATAGCTCAAGTCTAAGAGCAGTGTGATTACATGATGAGAGAATGACATGGATCTTGGTAATTTCATGGTGTTTCAGAATCAAAAGTTTTGATTTGTTTCTTTATTGAATAATATGTTCAAGGCTCTTAGATTTTTCAGATTTGTTATCACTGATCATTTGCAGCAATGTTTACTACTTTATTCTCTGTCTCTACTTATGTTTACGTGACACATATTTTGATTATGGAAGTTTAAAAAATGATGAGTAGGAGGATAATACATTTCATGACTAGGAAAAATTAGGAGTTACAATAGATAAGAAATGAATGAGAGGAGGAAGAAAGAAGAAAAATTAATGGGCCTACCATTTACTTGGCTTTGAAAATCATTTTGTGTAATGGTTTTGGTGGCCTAAGGCAGAAACAGCTAACATGGCAGTCTGAGTTTCATAGGTAGTGATTCACTTTGGATTATTATATTCTCAGTGGTTGTTACTTGAAGTGCTTATGATGGCCACTGGGTGAGCTAAGAACTAGGAGTTCCAATCTTTCTTTTAGTGACATTATGGAAGAAAGTTAGTATGGGATGTTACTAACCTGAACTAAGGGTAATTCTCTTCCACCAAACCAAAATAGACCTGTTTCATAAGGTCAAAGTTGGTTGATTATCACTATTTTTATAATACTGAATATGTATAAGTACTGGACTCTTTAAAAATTAACTCATTTAATTCTCAAAGCAATGCTGTAAGGTATGAAGGAACAAATGCAGAGCTCAAGGAACTTTTTCAGCTTTAAATTGAAAAGCTAAGATTTGAACCCAGGTCTGCCTGAATCCAAAGCTAGTGAGTGCTCTTTCCACTCTGCTGCTTTGCTTTAATTTATAGAAGAATCTTCATAAAGAAATATTTTTTTCCCCTGTGTGTGTGTGTGTGTGTGTGTGTGTGTGTGTTGGGGGGGGGAGGATTATCTCTAAATCTTTAGCTTTTTTCAAATGCCAGGGCTTCTCTGAGGGTATATATGTGAAATGGTTGTTGTGAATAAAGGTTTTTTTGTGTGTGTGTGGTATTACTTATATTTACCAGCTTGTAAAAATACTCAATCCTTTGTGCCCTATTTCCCCGTGTTTTTTCAGAGACTCAGAAATTCATTTAACCTCGGTTAAACCTTACTGCTGACTAACATAGACCTATGTTTCAGGGAAGCAGCCCCTGACAACTACCAGGTTTTACAGTTCACCCTCCATATCCGTGGGTTCTGCCTCTGCAGATTCAACCAACCTCAGATCAGAAATATCTGGGGAAAAAATTGTGGAGAGTTCCAAAAAGCAAAACTTGAGATTGTCATTTGGCAGCCGTTTATATAGGGTTTACATTGTGTTGGGTATTGTAAGTAATCTAGAGATGATTTAAAGTATACAGAAAAATGTGCATAGGTTATAGGCTATTTTATATAAAGGACTTGAGCATCCATGGATTTTGGTATCCAAGGGGTCCTGGAACAAATCCCCCATGGATACTGAGGGACAGTTATACTTTATTAATTTTTGTCAGTAATGCCCAGTTGGGCTTTTCTGGTGGCTCAGTGATAAAGGATCTGCCTGCCAACGCAGGAGAAGTAGGTTCAATCCCTGGATCGGGAAGATGACCTGGAAAAGAAGATGGCAACTCACTCCAGTATTCTTGCCTGGGAAATCCCATGGACAGAGGGGCCTGGTGGGCTACAGTCCTTGGGTTCGCAAGAGTCAGACACGAGTTAGTGACTAAACAACAACAATGCCTAATTACTAAGCCCAGCAATATAGGTAAAGTGAGACCTAGACCCTTTTTACCATGCCTCTACTTTATTTGCTCTTGAGAGATTAAAATGAAAAATTAGCAACCTCTCTCCTCAGTTCACATGTTTTATGGCTAAGAGAGTACATTCTTCC
The DNA here is from genome assembly GCF_001704415.2 of Capra hircus. Classification (NCBI taxonomy): domain Eukaryota; kingdom Metazoa; phylum Chordata; class Mammalia; order Artiodactyla; family Bovidae; genus Capra; species Capra hircus. Next base: position 2,977,726 of record NW_017189516.1, on the reverse strand, counting down.
TAAAAGATTTTATAGGGACCAACAATTGATTTCATTCTGCAATTTATTGTTATAGCACTTGAGCTTAAGTACCTAAGGCAATATTTGTTTAAAACTCTGTAAGGACTTTCAGGGTACTGAATCTTTGACTTAACTATTTAGGAAATGGTACAGAATAGTACAGCAGTAATAGCAGAATATAAAACAACATTTAAGAATATTTTGCTGCCTTTATGGTTTAGCTTATGAGAAGAATAAGATGTCTTTAAAGCTTTCTTTTCTGATCCTTTTATTTTTTAAACTGTGGAACTTAGCGTAGATGTTCATAGTCAGAAAAGCTTTTGTGATAGGCAGTATAAAAATTGAGAACTGGGCTAAAGATTTTTAACTTTATTCACACATTTCTGTTACAAATCAGTTCATAATACTTCCCCCCTCACCACCATTTTTTATGAACTATGTTCCAACAAGTAATTTGATTGTTGACACCTGGCCCTTTTACTATTTCCCTGTTTTATTTATTCTTGAGAGGTCCTTATATAAATATTGAAAGCTTGAAAGAAACAAAACTATGTTCCAGCAATGTTGGCTTTATCTGGAGTCTTGTACTTCACTTGCACATTTAATATGTGTAATGGTTTTTTAAATGAAATCATTCTAGGTACAGTGATTGTACAACCAGAGCCAGTGCTGAATGAAGACAAAGATGATTTTAAAGGGCCTGAATTTAGAAGCAGAAGTAAAATGAAAACTGAAAATCTCAAAAAACGCGGAGGTAAATACAAGTGAAAATGAAAACATGAGTTTAAATTGCTGTTTATGACCATATTGGAAAATCTGATGTGCTTACTAAAAATACCTCCACTTTTCTGCCCATTGTTTTTTAAAAGCACTACTTAAAAATAACTTCTGTTTCTTTCTGAGCTCTGAAGCAGAAAAGGTTAAACACCATTGATTAAAATACCTTTGCCTTCAGTGGCTATTAAGTTATCTCAAGAAGCTTAGTATTTCCTTCTTACACATGTTAGTTCTGTAATGCTTATATGCCAGAATACCATGTGTTCCCTCTCACATGAAAGAATTTTAGATTTGGACAAAGTCTTCCACGTGGCCTTCAGATAACTTTAGACATATCTAAAACATTGTTTCATAGAGTGATGGACATCTGCTTTAGTGTCACCTTGAATGCTTATATTAAAAATGCAATTCCCTTGACTCCACTCATGACAATTTAGAATTTCTGGGGATGATGTCAAGACCCTGGTCCAGTTTGTTGTTATGTGCATTAAAGTCAGACATCTGTTGGTTTAAGGATATCAGTGTAGATATGCATAGAAAGAAGAAGGGAACTAGAGCTAGGGACCTTCCCTTCATCTGTCTCAGTCACCTCTTCCTTTGTCTGTCCACCCTCACTTATACACACAACCATTGGCTAGTCATCTGTAGAAAGTGAGCATGAGGAAGATTCATTTAAAAATTCACTGCAGTGAAGTTTGTGTCCTACTTGTTTGTGTGTGAGTTTAAAGTAGTGCCTGTATGTATTTTTGGGGCATATTAACAGAGCTAGAATCCGTTATGATAGAAAGAATGAGTCTCTAAAAGATAGAAATGACACAAAATTTCTAAATAGGAGTGTAACGGAAGCCTGTCAGTTTAATATTTATCATTTTAATTGTGAAATTATAGAGTAGTTCTTATTTTGCTGAAATTTTGTGTAGATTTTATTCCAGTGCTATATGATATCTTGGTGGTACCAGTAAAATATATCTGTACAGTAGTATATCGTATTAGATCTGTGTGTATATATATATATATGTAAATTTTCAGATTGAATTCATTATGTTTAGAGATCAAGAAAATGTAGTTTAGTCTTTTGTCCACCAGGGGGTGTTCTACCTCTTTCAAGCATAAGGAAGATTTTTTGAGACTAATTCATAGCTGGGAAACTGCCATAGCAGCAACAGAGCTCACCAAAGCTAAGTAGTAGTCTTTAAAATAAGAGAATCATCAAGTAGAAGATGATGATAAGGACCAGCAGTAAGAGTTTTCTTTCTTCTTATTTCTGATTATGGATCCTCTAGGAAGACAGATAACTAAGTATACTGTGTTGTGTCAAAATTAATATCTAGTGGTGTCTTTTGGGGAGGGACTCTGGAGTAGTCAGTGCCTCAGATATGGATAATGGCTAAAAGGAGAATAAAAAAGAGCTACAATTATCGGGGAGGGTGATTTTAGTGCTAATTTACTATGCTGCTGGTATTTGGTCTGAGCTGATACGTCTGTGGAACATTTTATTGAGTGTTCTGTGTAAGGATGTTTATATTGTGCTTAAGGGAATATGTGTGTTTATAGCCATATGATAGCTAAATCTTTCTTGTTAATTTTTGTCTTAATAATTTGCTACATCTTTAAGCTGTCGGAAATCACACAGGATTTTAACTATTTTTACCTATATACACATGTGTGAATGAACTAGTGATACAAGGTACTGAACTGTTAGTTAATATTCAAACTTCCTAGGAAGTTAGTTCTAAAATTGAAGTCTAATTTAGGAAACTGTCAAGAAGGTAAACTTTATACATAAAATAGTCTTATAATGATTTGAAACAAAATTAAACGCAAAGATATTGACCATTTAAGGAGCCATTTTTTTTTTAAATACCATAGCCGATTTTGACATCCTTTCCCTAGTTCACTTGTTAGAAAACATATTTTACATTTAATTTTTCTATATGACAGAATAATTCTCTCCTTAAGATTGATAAAATGTATTGAGGTCAGAAATGAAAATGCCTCTTTTCCATTTATATGCTGTATTATAACCATTATGATATTTCATAACTAAAAAAATAAAACATACATCCATAGAAACAAGTATGTGTAGTAAAGTACCACTTAAACAGTTTACAATATTTGCTTCAGATCTCATTTAAATAAAGTATTGGTTTATTCCTATTTCCTCTTCTTTTTCACTTCAGGTTGTGATTATTTGAAGTTTGTGTGCATATGTGCTGTTTGCATGCATGTTTTTATATTTTTTTTTACCTAATTTTGCTCAAAAAGTATTTGTTTTTCATTTAAAAATATACAAAGTAGTATCTGTAGATATCCTTTTGCAACATTTTTTATTCAATTTTGATTTTGAAATGTATTCATATCAGTAAATGTATAATTGGTTTTTTATGTTTCACTGTTCTATAGAATTCAGTTATATAATTAAATCACTATCCATTTCCTAAATGTGAAATTATTTCTAATTTTTTGTTTTCAAATTTTTCCCAATTGCTAGTTAGTACTTCAGTGAATATCTTTTATGATTGATTCTTTATGCACATTTGGGGAAAATTCTCCATTGGATCACCTAGCTTTTTAAAATTCTTGAGTGATATATGTGCAAAAGCATAAAGAATATGCTTAATATTATCTAACATTGGATGAACATTCAGACTCTAGCTTTTCATTACTTTGTTAGCTTACATGAATGTAATCATTATTTGATATGAAAAAACACACTGTAAATTTATTTGTGTTTAAAGTACAGAATATATGAATACTCACAATCAAATACTAATCCAGGATGGTATGATTTAAAATAAAATATAAGCAGCTTTATAGAGTGTGATGGTGCCCTTATACTTCAGTTAACCTTTTTTAACTTCTGCAAGTAAAAATATTTGTGCTGATACTTGGGTCCTTGGTGCTTTGGACCTTAAAACTAATAATAACACAAAATAGAAATTTAAAAGGTGAGAAATACATGTGTTGTTTTGTCTTTTTGTTAGTGATAGAGACAATTTTTTTCCTTTTTTTTTTTAAGTCTTAGTCCCCTCCCCCCCCTTTTTTTTTCCTTCAGTGAATGCAGGCATTTTCACTGGCCTCTTTTGAGTCATATTCTGCCATCTTATTTGGGTAAGAGTTGTTTGCACGTCAGAGTCATCTGTAAAACTTTCAGTGGGTTAGGGATGGGAATGGCTGTCCGTATTTTTAAAAGATTCTTTGTCTGATTCTAATTTTCGGTTCAGATTGTGAAGCACTGTATAGAACTAGAGATGAGGGTGAGGCAAAAGTTCCTTTTATTCTTGTGTAGGTTATCTTCAATCTGTTTTTCTACAGAAACCGTGGCATGGGGCTCTGTCAAAACCCAGCCATTCTGAGGTTTTCCTGCCAAGATAGATATAACTGCAAATCTTATTTGTCCATATTTGGAAATAGTGGACAGTGCTGATATGGACTTGACAATGGAGTAAATATAGAAAAAAGGCAGGTTAATGGGGATTGTGGATAGCATTGAAGGGACTCTGAGGAAGGAAATTGGTAACATAAAGTTGTCAGGTTTTTACATATTTTTGAAAGGATCTGTATAGAAAATTCCATTTTGAGAATAAAAATTTTATGGCATACCTAACTAAAGTATAGGGTTCCAAAAGAATCTATTCTATGTATTTCACTTGCTTCTCCATTCTTTAAGAACTGATGCTGAATTTATTTGTGAAGCAGTAGCAAAATGAAAAGAGCTCTTGATACCTATTTTTAGAACTTCTTTTATGGAATCTCTTCATGTTATATCAAGTTGTTGTGAGAAATAGGGTCTGCATCTGTAAAAGGGAACAAGGTAGCTCTGCAATTTGTCAAGGTTGTCATGTTTTTAGTAAGTCCATAAAATTTTTAACCTTTTTATTTGTTTCCAAAATGTCATTTTCCCAAGGATTATGAAGTATTTAATTTTCAATTTGAATGTTGGAAAATGCTAACTAAAATATATGTCTTTTTATATGTGTGTCTATGTGTGAATAATGGTCACTCTTTTCTTCTAGAAGATGGGCTTCATGGGATTGTGAGCTGTACAGCTTGTGGACAACAGGTCAATCATTTTCAAAAAGATTCCATTTATAGACATCCTTCACTGCAAGTACTTATTTGTAAGGTATGTAATGATCTGTTGATAATTCCACAGATATCTGAATGCTTAACATGTGTCAGACTTTTGATGCAGTGATGAAAATGGAAATGGTTTCTGCCATTGGAGGGCATATACTGGTAGTGGGGAAGACAGCCATGAAAGGGCCAATAAGTGCTACGATAGAGGGGATACTGTGTACTTTGGGAACACATGAGAAGCCATTGTAATTTGAAGTTGATATATAATGGAGATGATACAGCTGATGTCTGAAATATAAATAGGAATTAGCTTGGTAAAGTGGGATTGGTTCAGTATATTTTAGGCCAGAGGCAACATGATATTCAAAGACTCATAGGTGAGGGACAATGTGGTGTGTTGGAGAATTGCAGAGTATATGTGTATGCACACATATGTTTTATAACCTTTCCTCTTTACATACTCTAATTACTCAAATCTAAATTCTCCATGTAGTAGTGTTTTGATTTAATTTGGAGATTGTAGATTTAAAAAAATATTTTATATGTATTGAAGATAATTTTAACAGTCTATGTAAACTTTTTTATAAGTAATACCTTGGAATTAATTTTAAATATCTACTTTATCAAGCATATCATTTCCCCAACTCATGTTACTGCTAAATTAATCCTGTAGTAGTTTGTTTCCCAATAAAATATCTACTTGAATTGTAGGGGCAGACCAGACTTTCCTTAATTAGAGTTCCATTTGTAGATCTTGTATGAATTTTTGATAGATGTAGACCAACTGAGCGACTTCACTTTCCCTTTTCACTTTCATGCATTGGAGAAGGAAATAGCAGCCCACTCCAGTGTTCTTGCCTGGAGAATCCCAGAGATGGGTGAGCCTGGTGGACTGCCGTCTGTAGGGTCGCACAGAGTCGGACATGGCTGAAGTGACTTAGCAGCAGCAGCAGACCAACTTAAGCTAAATTTACTGCCTAAGAGGCAGTAATTTGTGTCCTTCCTTTTCTTGAATTTAGTTCAGTCAGGCTTCTAGTTTTAAATTGTGACAGCTGAATTTTGCATCTATTGGATTTGTAATGTGCATTCCTTTCTTCTTGTATATGTGATTGTTGTTTTTTCAAAGGCCAGTCTGTTGAGCCCAGGTCAGTAATCAGTAGTTGTTATCAGTGGTCATGGAACCTTCCCTTTTCTTCTATTCCAGTGAGAAGGAATTTAAAGTCAGTCAGATTTGGATTTGAATATCAGTTTTGCCTTTGTAATTGTATGACTTTTGGAGATTTATTTACATATTAATGAACCAAAGCCTTGTCTCTCAAATTGGGCAGTAATAGTGCCTATCTTACACAGTAGGTATTGGAGATTTAAAGATAACATAGGGCAGAAAAGGATACTATTGCTCAGCTCTACACACAGTAGCTGTTTAGATATGATGACTATTAAATTAGTATTAAGTAACAACAAATCTAATATATTTTTATGTAGATCTTTGGTAGCTAGCCATATGAGATCAGAAATTTGCCTTAAAAATCTTCTATCAATTTTTATATAAGGAACAGTGGTACTTGATGATATGGAAATCTGTTTTAATTTCTTAAGCTATTCCTGTGTCTCTAAAGTACTAGTTGGGGTGGTACAGTGTTTTTGCTTTGATTCTCTAAAACACACATACACACACACACACATAGATGCATTCCCTTTACTTTTTTAATGACTTAAAAATGAAGTTTTTCTCCTTTATGAATATTAAAAGTTTTGAATAAATTTCCCCTTTCTCTCTCTTTTTTTAAATAGAATTGCTTTAAATATTACATGAGTGATGATATTAGCCGTGACTCAGATGGAATGGATGAACAGTGTAGGTAGGTAATAAATCAAGATGAACTAAAATTCAGTGTTGTCTACTTGAGAGAAAATTCTTATATAGTCTGTTATTAAATCTTTTTTTTGTGGTATCATCATTGATATCTTCAATGGAAGGTTGTTCTTTTCCACATAGCCCTTGATTTATATCTTAATTTTCTAACAAAGAATAAGTAAATTACCTAAATTACTTTGCTATTAAAATTGTTGGCAAGAAATTTTAATTGGTTTAGTACTATAAAGATTTAAAATGAGTTTCATGTTTGAATAATATTTTAATCTTTAAATAATTGCAGATGGTGTGCAGAAGGTGGAAACTTAATTTGTTGTGACTTTTGCCATAATGCCTTCTGTAAGAAGTGCATTCTTCGCAACCTTGGTCGAAAGGAGCTGTCTACAATAATGGATGAAAACAACCAATGGTATTGCTACATTTGTCACCCAGAGCCTTTGTTGGACTTGGTCACGGCGTGTAACAGCGTATTTGAAAACTTAGAACAGTTGTTGCAACAAAATAAGAAGAAGATAAAAGTTGACAATGAAAAGACTAGTAAAGTATATGAGCATGCACCCAGATTTTCTCCAAAGAAAAACAGTTCAAATTGTAATGGAGAAGAAAAGAAGTTAGATGATTCATATTCTGGTTCTGTAACCTACTCTTATTCAGCACTAATTGTGCCCAAGGACATGATTAAGAAGGCAAAAAAACTGATTGAGACTACTGCCAACATGAATTCCAGTTACATTAAATTTTTGAAGCAGGCAACAGATAATTCAGAAATCAATTCTGCTACAAAGTTACGTCAGCTTAAGGCTTTTAAGTCTGTGTTGGCTGATATCAAGGAAGCTCATCTTGCATTAGAAGAAGATTTGAATTCAGAGATTCAAGCTTTGGATGCTGTAAACAAAGAGAAAAATACCAAAGAGCATAAAGTCATAGATGCTAAGTCTGAAACAAAAGTAAGAAAAGGAGAAAAACCTTGTGTTTTGGAAAGGAAAGATATTTCAAAATCAGAAGGTAAACTGTCAAGAAAGCAGGTAGATAGTGAGCATATAGGTCAGAGTATTGCAGTAGAGGAACAAAGAGCACATAAAAATGCCAGTACTGAACATAAGAAATCTGATAAAAAAGAACCTCAGTATGAACCTACTAACACTGCCGAAGACTTAGACATGGATATTGTGTCTGTTCCTTCCTCAGTTCCAGAAGACATTTTTGAAAATCTTGAGACTGCTATGGAAGTTCAGAGTTCATCAGAGTATCAGGGAGATGGCAACAGTGGAACTGAACAAGAACTGGAGACTTCTATAAAATTAAATATTACTTCAAAAGACAACAGAGGAGGTATTAAATCAAAAACAACAGCTAAAGTAACAAAAGAATTATATGTTAAACTCACCCCTGTTTCCCTTTCTATTTCCCCAATTAAAGGTGCTGATTGTCAGGAAGTTCCACAAGATAAAGATAGCTATAAAAGTTCTTGTCTGAACCCTAAGCCAGAGAACTGTGAACTTGGACAGGAAAAGAATGATAATGAGCATTTGGCTAAAAGTGAAGTTCCGTTACTTTCAGAAGAATCTGATCTTCGAAGATCCCCGCGTGTAAAGACTACACCTTTGAGGCGACAGACAGAAACCAACCGTACAACATCTAATTCAGATGAAGAAAATAATGAAACAGTTAAGGAGCAACAAAAACTTTCGGTTCCAATGAGAAAAAAGGATAAGCGGAATTCTTCTGACAGTGCTATAGATAATCCTAAACCTAATAAATTGCCTAAATCTAAGCAGTCAGAGATTGTGGATCACATTTCAGATTCTGATGAAATGCTGGCAATCCTCAAAGACGTGCCCAGTATGAGTCACAGTTCTTCAGATACTGATATTAATGAACCTCATACAAATAACAAGAAGACTTTTTACTCAGAGATTCAAAGAGGGAAAGATGATAAAAGAAAAAGGAAACGAAAAAGTTCTACTTCTGGCTCAGATTTTGATATTAAGAAAGGTAAATCAGTTAAAAAGTCTATAATTTCTAAAAAGAAACGGCAAAACCAGTCTGAATCTTCTAATTATGACTCAGAATTAGAAAAAGAGATAAAGAGAATGAGTAAAATTGGGACTGCCAGAACAACCAAAAAAAGAGTTCCAAATAAAGAAGATTATGATTCTTCTGAAGATGAAAAACACAGCAAACAAGGAATGGATAATCAAGGTCATAAAAGTTTGAGGACTGCACAGGAAGGATCATCTGATGATGCTGAAAGGAAACAAGAGAGAGAGAATTTCTCTTCAGCAGAAGGCACAGTTGATAAAGACAAGACCATCATGGAATTGAGAGATTGCCTCTCTAAGAAGCAGCAGCCTGATGTTTCCTCAGAGAGTGCTGATAAGCTTTGTTCTGGGAAAGAGGAGAGTTTTAATTCTCCAGAAGATAAAAAGTTTGCTGAATCTAAAGGAAAGAGTAAGCACCAGCGAACCAGAATGTGTAAGAAAATACTGGGTGGCTTATGTGATGTTGCTGAGAAGTTCTCAGAGAAAGAACAGAGTGATGAATCCTCTGAAGATGATAACGAGCAGAGCAAAAAGGAAATTGAAGAAAAAGAAAAGAAGACTGCAGACTTGAGTAAAAAAGTGATGGAACAAGAGTATGAATCATCATCTGATACTACTGAGAAATTACCTGAGGGAGAAGAAATTTGTCACTTTCCTAAAAGCATAAAACAAAACAAGAACTCAGCTGATGGGGAAAAGAAATGCAAAAAAATAAAAGATAAAGCTTCTAAAAAGAAGGGTGAATTATCTGATAATTCTGAGAAGTTACCAGGGAAAAGAGAAAGTTGTGATTCTTCAGAAGATAAGAGGAGTAAGAATGGAACATCGAGTAGAGAGAAGAAAAGGTTCAACTTGCCTGAAAAGAGTTCGAGGAAGAGACAGGATTGTTCATCATCTGATACTGAAAAATATTCCATGAAGGAAGATGGCTGTGATTTTTCTGATAAGAGACCAAAAAGAATAGAATTAAGGGAAAAAAGGAATTTAAATTCAAATAGAAATAGCAAGGAAGTACAAAGTGGCTCATCATCTTCTGATGTTGAGGAAAGTTCTGAAGATAATAAAAACCTGAAGAAACAAAGAACTTCAGCTAAAAAGAAGGCAGGCAGTATGAAGGAGAAAATGAGAAACTCCTTGAGAACAAGCACTAAAAGGAAGCAGGCTGACATTACTTCCTCATCTTCTTCTGATATAGGAGATGATGATCAGAAATCTGTAGGTGAGGGGAGCAGTGATGAGCAGAAAATTAAGCCTGTGACTGAAAATTTAGTGCTGTCGTCACATACTGGATTTTGTCAATCTTCAGGTATGGGAAAACAAATAGAAAATTTATACTTTTCCCCTCTTGAATAACTACATTGTTTATTTTCTCTGTAGTCAGCCAAATGCAAGATTACTTATTGTGTAGGAAAACACCATTTAAAAATTTTTTAGAGATTTTCTAGAACCTCTTTCTCCAATTTCTTTTGTCACCATTGCGAGGTATTTGAAACATTATTAGTGTTCTATATCATGTGTACCAAATTTGTTGGGTAAATTTCTTTATTAATGTTTAATGCTTTTCTTTGGAGTAATGAAAAGTAATTTATGAAGGAAAATCAGACTGTTGATAGTAGTTCAGTGGACATTTACTCATGTAATGGAGATGAGTGCTTGTTATGAGTATGACATGTTATGTGAAAGTTTTAACTGCTTTGCCATGCATCTGACATTTTTTTTTAATTTAATTGGAGGCTGATTACTTTACAATATTATGGTGGTTTTTGCCATACATTCACAAGAATCAGCCCTGATTTTTAAATTGGGCACATTAACTTTGTGTCTATGAAATCCTCTGAAAAATTTAAATTTACTTTATTGAAACCTGTTGCTGATGCTCATCATTTTTTATCTAATAACATGAACAAATGTTTCCATTTTTAACATTAACAAAATAAAAAAAGAAAAAACTCCAGAAAGTACATGGATTACTCTACCCTGATGAGATAGAGCACTAGGACAATAAGGGTATGGGTCAATGATACCCCTCAAAAAATTAAAAATATTTATCATTATGGCAGTTCTTTAAAAAATAGTTGTATAATAAATGTACACTTGTTGCTCTTATTGTCTTTTTTTAAGTCAATAAAACCTGTCAGTTAACCAAGGACACTTCAAATTTATTGTAAAGGAGATTGCACTTACTATTGTGTTCCAGCAGAACATATGAACATTTACATGTAAGAGGAATAAGCAGTTCAGATTAGATATTGCTGCCAAGTAAACTTTGGTACCACCTTACAAAATTTTTAATTTTGAGAATTTCTTAGATTTTTAAATTGCATATGAGATTGTGAATTTGTATTCAAAATATAATATAATGGTTGCTTTGATATCAATTCAATGTTTTGGTTATCAGGCAGGTTGAAAAAACTCTCATTAGGATTAGAGTGTGAGAATAATAAATTACATGGAGTAGACTGTTGGACTAGTCAAACTTTGTAAAACTGATTTCCATGACAAAACAGCTTCCCTAGTGAAATCTGCATGTTTGATTTCAGATACTAATTTTCATCTCCCCAAATCTCACTTGACATATATGAGAGTTTCTATGAGAATTACAATTCTCATGCTTAGAACTGTTAATAACTATTTTAAAAAGTAATATGCATTGATTAGCTCTTAATAAGAGATGGCAACATATGGCTAATACTTAAGAGGGTTCATTTCCCTTTTCTCATGTTTATATCCAGAAAAGCCTTGAGAATTCTGCACTTCAGGCAAGATGCCAGTCTCTCAACTATTGGAAGGAATAAAATTTGTTGTTCAGATTTTCTTCACTCTGGGTATTTCTTGGACTGATTATACTTTTAGATGTAGAAAAGGAGGACAATGAACTCATCTAACAATTGGACATTGTCAACTATACTTCAATAAAAAATTAAAATAAATAAAAATTGGACTTTGTTGGTAGAAATACTTAGTCAGAAAAAAATATTCAGGGAATTGCAAATAAGCACTATGTTAAAAGCACTGATTTCCAGGATAAGTTTGGGTGTGAGTCAATGATAGTGGCATTCCTTAAGAATTTGCTTGCCTGTATACAAAGCATGCTAAATTTATCTATTCTCCTAATACATCCAACTTAATTCAGGTGACAATTTTTATGAGCTCTTAAAAAGCCTACCCTGCTCCCATGAATTTAGAGGATTCCTATTTATTCAGCAATAGTTGGGAATCTATTACAGTGTACACCATTTTCTAGTTGGTCTCGGGGATGGCATGACTAACCATGATGAGGAACATGGTCCTAGGAGATTGCAGTCCAGTGAGCAAGATAGACATAGATAAGTCATTATTTGTTTTTAAAAAAAGAATACCAGGAGAAAGATGTAAAACTAAAATGAGTCTGTGTGATAAATAGTAGGTGAGCCAGTTATCCAAATATTGGAGGAAGACTTAAAAGAACAGATAGTATTTGAACTCAGATTTGAAGGATGGGTCAAATTTTCAAAGATGTGGTAAGGAGGAACAGCAGTAATATCGCTAGTAATATTTAATTTGAGGATTGAACTGTTTGAATGAAGTATTTATTGTGAGTTTGCTAAGGTTAATTGGAAGATTTACTTTTGTCTTTCTACAGTTAGCATATTTCTATCCTGCACCTGTAGGTATCTGTGTTCCTAGTGAATTTTTTTCTTCAACATTTTCTCCCAGTATTTTTTTATGAAAAAATGTTAAATATATGGAGGAATTTCTGCTGTTAACATTGTACTATATTTGCTTTATCACATACTTTAATTTATATATCCTATCTATCCATCAATGAACCTAACTTTTGCCCCCTCTTTTGTTTATTTTGAAATAATTATAAATTCACAGGAAGTTGAAAGTATACAGAAGGTCTTGGATGTCTTTCATTAATTTCCTCCAATGGTATCAATCTTTCATAATTATAGTACAGTGTCATAACCAGGAAACTGATGATTTATTCAGATTTCATCAGTTTTACATGCACTCCTTCATTTGTGTGTATGTGTGGTTGTGTGTGTGTAAGTATAATTCTGTGCAAAATTTGTATCATGTGTAGCTTTGTATAGCTACCACAACAACCAATATATTGAACTGTTTCATTACCACAAGGTTCCCTTGTGCTACCCCTATACACACTTCCTTCCATATCCCCATTCTTAACCTGTGGCAACTGTTAATCTGATTTCCATCTCTGTAATTCTGTTATTTTGAGATGGAATCATGAAGTGTATAACCTTTCAAAATTGTCTTTCTTCACTCAGTGTTATTAATGCCCTTGAAATTTTTGATGAATTTGAATAATTCTCCCTGATTACTTCAGCATTTATAGTGTTAACTAGGGTACAATGTTTGTTTCTGAGGCAAAATTTATATCCAATGAAATGTACAAATTTTCTTAATCTCTTTATGCTGCTGCTGCTGCTAAGTCGCTTCAGTCATGTCCGACTCTGTGCGACCCCATAGACGGCAGCCCACCAGGCTCCTCTGTCCCTGGGATTCTCCAGGCAAGAATACTGGAGTGGCTTGCCATTTCGTTTTCCAATGCATGCATGCATGCTAAGTCGCTTCAGTCATGTCTGACTCTGTGCGACCCCATGGACAGCATCCCACCAGGCTCCTGTGTCCACAGGATTCTTCAGGCAAGAATACTGGAGTGGGTTGCCATTTCCTTCTCCTAATCACTTTATAGTTTTAATCAAAAGATATAAATGTTACTTTTTGTAAGGAAATAAGTTTTACTGTACTTTAATATATCTCTGGGTGATTCTACTCATGAGCACCATACAAATTCAAGTATATTTTACAAATTCAAGTATCACCAAGTATTGGTAGCATTTTAAAAAAATTCTTCAATGATACAGAAAAAGTTAGACATCTGTTAACTTTAAATGGGTCAGTACAAAGCCTACTTCATTGAGAAACTTACGCTAATATGATGGTGAATGATAAAATATTTGTTACTAGGAAGGATGAGTTTTAAAATTCTTGTGCTGTGGGAAGAGACTTTGAAATATATAAGATCCAACTATATATTATTTTGCTGCTGACACTTCTTAAATTCCACATTGTACTTTCCTTATAAATTATTTTTATTCATGTTTTGGATCCCAGAGCATAGTTTAGGACTCACTACTTATTTTAAAGTTTTTGGCTTTCAGTTTTATTTTACATGATTTTACTTACGTAGATAATTTTAAGTACACTTTTATTCCCTCAAGGAGACGAAGCCTTATCTAAATCAGTGCCTGTCACAGTGGATGATGACGACGATGACAATGATCCTGAAAATAGGTATGATTCCATCTGTAAGGACCTTAAAAAGATTATAACACACCCTAGGCATGGGCACAAAGAGCAGCATCGGAATCGCAAGCAAGTTGTACAAACTAGGAGTGCCAGCTTTAGAAAGACTAACTTGCAGTCTTCCTCCATGTTTCAAAGAAAGGCCAAAAAAATGGGGTAACTCTGAAACCTTAAGAGAAAATAAATATAAATATCAACACATCCAGCATAGGGTGTGTTATAAATACAACACTGTCAATTTTTATGTTTCATGTAAACTGTGATAAGTTTTTGAGAATATTTTAATTTTGACAGATTATTTATTAGTGAAATTGAATCATGTCTCAAAAATTGACAGCAGAAATCTCTATCCTCAATATTGATTATTGTTTTAAATTGCCATCCAATGTGATGATCCTATTCATTAAAACCTATTCAAAGTGAAAAAAGGAGACTGGTCAGATGATTAAGAAATTGCTTTCAAAATGAGTATCTATTTGCACAGTGTCTAGACTGATTTAGATTTTAACAGTTTTTCAAATAAAATAGAAGTAGACAGTTTGATAGTGTTAACATTAATAATACTTATATAATAGGTTTAAATGTGAACATTGTAGTCTGTACAGATTGACTTAACTAAGGGATAGCAGGGAGAAGAAAAAAAATAAAGATACACCCATATCTTAGCAATGAGGAATAAAGAAAGTGGAGATATTCAAAAATTTATGTTTTTTATATATCTTTTAAACCCTTCCTGAACTAGAAGATCCCACATACTCATAATCTTCATGGAGACAGTGTGGTGTAATGGATGGAATTTGGGGATAATGGGCATAAGATTATCTAACTTCTAGTTCTGACTTTTCTGTGTGATCTTGGAAAAGTGATTTTTGCCACAATTTTCTGTTTTCTAAAATGAAAAGATTGGATGAAATGTTCTCTGATCAATTCTGGCACCAAAAATATATGATAGACTTGAGATTTTACTATAGAGTACTATATTAATATCCATTTATTCCTAATAGTAAGCTCTAATAACTAAGAAAGCATGAAGATAAACATTAATTTTTGTGTCATAATTTTGTAAGGAATTAACTGAGTTATTAAAAGCTATGGGGCCAGCTGTCACTATAGTTTTGTTATGTCTTGCTGTTGCTGACAGGTTTTTCTGTTTCAAAGATCAACATTCTCCTAATTAATAGGACAGCATTTTTATTAAGGTGAATGAACAATAATTTTTCTTTTGTAGTTTTGAATAGAGCTTCAGCTAAGTTGCTCAGTCGTGTCCGACTCTTTGCGACCCCATGAATCGCAGCACGCCAGGCCTCCCTGTCCATCACCAATTCCTGGAGTCCACCCAAACCCATGTCCATGGAGTTGGTGATGCCATCCAACCATCTCATCCTCTGTCGTCCCCTTCTCCTCCTGCCCTCAATCTTTCCCAGCATCAGGGTCTTTTCAAATGAGTCAGCTTTTCCGTATCAGGTGGCCAAAGTATTGGAGTTTTAGCTTCAACATCAGTCCTTCCAGTGAATACCCAGGACTGATCTCCTTTAGGATGGACTGGTTGGATCTCCTTGCAGTCCAAGGGACTCTCAAGAGTCTTCTCCAACACCACAGTTCAAAAGCATCACTTCTTCTGTGCTCAGCTTTCTTTACAGTCCAACCCTCACATCCATACATGACCACTGGAAAAACCGTAGCCTTGACTAGATGGACCTTTGTTGACAAAGTAATGTCTCTCTGCTTTTTAATATGCTATCTAGGTTGGTCATAACTTTCCTTCCAAGGAGTAAGCGTCTTAATTTCATGGCTGCAGTCACCATCTGCAGTGATTTTGGAGCCCCCCAAAATAAAGTCTGCCACTGTTTCCACTGTTTCCCCATCTATTTTCCATGAAGTGATGGGACCAGATGCCATGATCTTCATTTTCTGAATGTTGAGCTTTAAGCCATCTTTTTCACTCTCCTCTTTCACTTTCATTAAGAGGCTCTTCAGTTCTTCTCCACTTTCTGCCATAAGGGTGGTGTCATCTGTATATCAGAGGTTATTGATATTTCTCCCAGCAATCTTGATTCTAGCTTGTGCTTCCTCCAGCCCAGAGTTTCTCATGATGTACTCTGCATATAAGTTAAATAAGCAGGGTGACAATATATAGCCTTGTCATACTCCTTTTCCTATTTGGAACCAGTCTGTTGTTCCACGTCCAGTTCTAACTGTTGCTTCCTGACCTGCATATAGGTTTCTCAAGAGAAGGTCAGGTGATCTGGTATTCCCATCTCTTTCAGAATTTTCCACAGTTTCTTGGATCCACACAGTCACACGGCTTTGGCATAGTCAATAAAGAAGTAGTAGATGTTTTTCTGGAACTCTCTTGCTTTTTTGATGATCCAGCAGGTGTTGGCAGTTTGATCTCTGGTTTCTTTACCTTTTCTAAAACCAGCTTGAACATCTTGAAGTTCATGGTTCATATATTGCCAAAGCTTGGCTTGTAGCATTTTGAGCATTACTTTGCTAGAGTGTGAGATGAGTGCAATTGTGTGGTACTTTGAGCATTCTTTGGCATTGCCTTTCTTTGGGATTGGAATGAAAACTGACCTTTTCCAGTCCTGAGGCCACTGCTGTGTTTTCCAAATTTGCTGACACTGAGTGCAGCACTTTCACAGTATCATCTTTCAGGATTTGAAATAACTCAGCTGGAATTCCATCACCTCCACTAGCTTTGTTCTAGTGGAGATTAGTCATAGATAAACTCAGGTGCTGTCATCTGCTTATTTTTTGATTAAACATATATATCCAGTTTTTTTCAAATTTCATTAACTTTTATGTTACAGGCATTTAAATTTTATTCTTTTTTAGCATGCTTTAATTCCTCTTCATTTATTTATGTTATTTGTTTTCTTGTAAATTATATGGTCTCAAATGTTATTGAAAGGCTAATAATGTTTAAAACATGCTATATCCTAATTTACTTATGGGTTATGAACCTTAATTTCATATTTAACCACCAAATAAGTGTCATTAGGGTGCAATAATTTTTGTGTTAGAGCTTGTCAAAATATAAGTATACTTTTTATCTTTTATGTTACTTGATCATATCTCTCTGTAACTGGCAGGTATTTTATTGAAAGGCATCTTTAATTCCATCGTTTATTTGTGATTAAAAAAGTACAACCATGTTGAGTACTTTCGAGAAGAATTTTATTTTGAGCATGTTTTTCTTTATATCCAGTTTAGTGTGCTCTTATAAAATATGCCATTAATAACTTGTTTCATATGCAGTATACCAAAGAGGTATCTAATACCCATGTGTTATCTAATGATGGGGATATAATACCTTTTTAAATTATTTTAGTATAGACAGTGTACTTGAGCAGATTTGAATATGCACTAAGCAAGTTTTAAAAGTTTGTTTTCAGATCATGATAAAGTCTTGGAGTTATTTTGTACCTTTTACATTTTTGAGTTGGATATATTTTAGTAGACAGCATATTGTAATGATGTATAAATATGTACACAATTGTGTATAAATTTCATATGCTTTGCCTTTTTAGCAGTATTGTAACACATTTTCACTGTTGATATTTATGGACAGGTAAATAGTGTATTAATGCAAATAGTTAATTATTTGGATGCAATAAATGTCTGTAAAACTTTTTTCTTGTTCAAGCATTTAATTTTTATTATAATTGCTCTTTTCATGAGAGTTGAAACAATTTGGTAGAACCAAGATATGCAAGCTAGTTTGTAGTCAGCTAAGTTTTGATATTTCTGAAATTGAGGAAGTGAATACTTTATAATTCTTTAAACATATGTTCTTATATATAACATATATATTTACCTATGTGAAAATTTTATGACAGATTTCATTATAATTTATCATTTTCATTTTAAAGTTATAGTAGGTTTTGAGGTAATTTAAAGAACTTAGTCATATCCTGAATATTTTAGTAGGTGTGAATAAATAAGTTTGTTATTTTAGCATGCTATTATGTAGTATCATTCGTATTTGAAAGTAAATGTATGCTATTGTGAGATAGAGTGGTCTAACTTGTAAAATAATTTCTATTTAATTACCTTTAGTAAACAGTGATAAAAATTATAGGTTGAGCAGCAGTTTAACTTTTATAATTTTTGTTTCAGGTTTTTTGAAAAAATATAAATAGACTAAGTTTATATTTTGAATTTGTATAACAGAATTTAATTCAGATTTTATAACAGGCTTTATATACTTTTTGGAAGGGAAAATGATATCAGTTTGTCAGATTATTTAAATTATACATGTAATTTTAAGGTCATTTATTTGAATTGTCCATTATGTTAATGTTGCCTTTCAAATATCTGTTTTGTTTTAAATTGATTCTTTCATTAAAAGGATATTTAATGTTTATTTTAATACCTGCACTGTGAATTAGCCTCAGTCATAACATAGTAGTGTATTTAAGTTCAGTAGTGATTGTGTTGAGGATTATTAAATCAGGCGTTTCTTCAGAGGTTGCATGTTAAACTATCACTGAAGAATCTAGCCCCTCCAAAAGAATTATCTTCAGAATATTCTTTATTTGTAATTTTTACAGGGTGTGGAAAATATTTAAAACTGAGCTTTTAAAGGAAAAAAACTAGATTGTCAGAATTTTTCCTAAATCTGCAATTTTAAAAATCCAAACTTAGCTTAAATTGAGGCTTTTTATATGTATATCCTCTACGGCCACACACATATATATATTAATATTTACTTTATAGTAGAAAAATGCTTAGTTAGGTTGACTAATATTGCATAGTTTTTCTCATAATTTCTGTCTCAGTGGGGCTAATTTTTTTTCATAGAAGCAAAATTTGATGTGGAGATTGCTTTAAGAAATTGCCCATTGTTAATAGAATTTCTGCTTCATTATTGTGGGACTACGTTGTAGCCTTAGTTTTCCAGTTGTTATATCAGTTGGTACTACTTTGCTTTTCAGACTGGAAAACATACAAATGATTATTTTTTTCCCCTATTAGTTTGGTGTATTCTGTTGATGCAGGCTCTATGCTATTAATCAAGCATATTTTTGGAAGTGATTAATGATTCCTGGATGTTTTTCATTCTAATAAAGATATTTGATGATTGTTTACTTGGTTTCAGCAAAGATTATTGGCTTGAATATATGTCAAGTCCCTTTGGCATATGACTTTGGTTTCTTAAGCACGTTTACAAGTGTTCATCTTCTGTATATGTCTTTAGCTTTCTTTACAAATTTGCTAAACTGCAATAATTTTTTTCTGTGAATTTTTTTTCATATTTGATTTGCAAAATTGATTTAGGTTTCATTGAGCTTTAAAAAGAAAGATAGGTTTTAAATGAGTATTTTACTTGTTTCATGTTTGAATAAGGGTTTTAAATATCTGGCAATTTTAAGGCAATTTTTTTTCAATTTCCTTTGTCTTTCCAGTGCAGGTAAGTATTGCAAGTCAAGTATAATACAGGTGATCTGGCCACTAGATATAATCTACCTGAGATATAAACATTATGTTCAGCCTTTTTCCCCTATTTTCTATTGTTTGGTGATACTAGGACTTTGAGAAAATGAGAAAAAGCTCCCATCCCCACTCCCCCAAAAAGAGAGAGTTTTGAGTTTCTAGGGTGAGCAAAAAAGGTTGATTTTTATGACTATATAGTCTTTGGATTTTGAAAATAAAATTAAGGCAAATTCTTTTTTTTTTTTTTCAAATTCTTTGATTTTACTTTTCAAGTATTGAATATTAAAAAATTGAACTAGTTCTTTAGTATGATCAAATTTCCTACATTAATATCAATGTTAATAAATTTCTTATTAAAATTTTCTCTAAAATTGGCTTAGATTTTTACATAAAATCAGGGAATACACATTTTGTAATTTGAGCCCATGCATAAATTGTTAATAAACTTTGAGTTCTTAATTTCATACAGCTTTTATCTTTCTACTCCTAAGATTTTTTTAAAAGTTATTTGATACTAATTTTAAGTAAACGGTGATGTTTTTTATTAAGTGCAAACATTATAGAACATGTGACTAAAATATTTCAAGGTGGTGTTTAGCTTTTTGGTTATTTAGTGACTTCATCATTATCTCATGAATAGCACTCTCTTCATTATGCCTTGGTTATATTTTTTTCATAGAAAGGGTCATATCAAGATACTGGGTTGGTCAAAAAGTTCGTTCAAGTTTAACCCAGTATCAATTTTGGAGCCTTCCCTGGTGGTCCAGTGATTAGGACTCTGTTTCCACTGCAGTGGGGTTGGATTTGATCCAAGCTTAGCCAAGTGACCAAAAAAAAAAAATTACTAATTTTGAACCAGCGTTTAAAAAAATACTAATACAGATTTTGAAGATGAGGAATTCCTTTGTAGTTTTATGCAGTGTTTATCTTTTATTCTCAACCTGAAGTATATAATACTTGTTAAAACAAAGCGTCCCTCCATACTAGAGGGTTATGTGTCCCTCACCCTGTTCTCAAAAAAATTTTTATTGTGAGAAATTTTATTTATTCAACATTTTTTGACTGTAGTTATTTGAATTGTTTTATAGATCAACCTTTTATATATGGTGTGTTGTTTTAGTATTACATTTACTTAGTTGTGTTTTTATCTCTAAAACTATAATCTTATTCAGAATTCTCTGTTTTAACTATTCTTTTGTGATATTTTGCACAGAATGCAAAAAAAATTAATTTGTCACCTTTGTGTATGGAGCCACACTATTTTGGCCTTCTAAAAATGTAGTTTCATTTAGTAATTTTCTTCAACCCTGTTTTCAGAATCTCTTGAAAGATAAAGACAGTAGATTGTTGGGGATATCTGAAATGGTCTATCAGTATTTTAGAGATAGTGCATACTAGGTGAAAGATGTTTACAACTCTTTTTAAAAAAATCTTTAAAAATGAAAGCTTGAATTCTTTCATTTCTAAATACATAATCTTAAAAATCAATGAAATACAGATATCTTTAAGAATGTGACTTTAGTGTATTGCCCTAAGCACTCATTAATTAGCACAGTAGCAATGAATGAGTAGAGAATATAGGACTAACATAGTAAAATTAGTAGCAGATTGGGATTTAGGAGCTTAGATTGTACCTCTGGCTTTGCCACTTACTAGCTTTGTTTCTTTGGCCAAGTCATTTCCCCTTTTTAAGCCTGTTTCCTCATCTATGAAATGACAAACTTGGACTCTGAGGTCCTTTCTTCAGTTCTAACATTTTGTGTTGCTTTTGTAATGGCTGTTTCTCTAAAATTCCCTGGTGGAAGAGATTCTCTTGATTATTCCTTTTTTAAGAAACTGAGTGTTTTGAATTATCGATTTTTCTACCAGCCAAGAGGTGGTTTACTTTCTTTTCCTGTTTGAGTGCTTAAACAAGAGGCTTTACTGATTTCCTTTCTAGGAAGGATCAGAATTACTAAAGGCTTTCTTGTCTCGTTTGCTCTCTGTGTGATTGCTCATTTGTCTTTGCATTGTTGGCCTCATTCCTTATTTTATTTTTGCTTTATTTTAGTAGCTGATGGTGCAAGGATAATAAGGCATTATCTCTTGGTATTCATTATGTGATTTAGCTTGTTTGAGTTTTGAGGTTCTATTACTCTTTCATGCTACCACTTCTGATCATTGTTTGTGGGTTTTTATCCTCCTTTCCATATTGTTTTGCTTTCTTCCCCTCTCCTTTCCTTCCCTTTCAGGAAAATGGAGAAGTGGCTCCATTACTTCTGGTTCTGCCAGGTTTTCTGCCACAAGTTTGGCACAACTAGTGCCTCTGATGCTTCTGGTAGAGTTGTGACTGCTTTGAATGCTGTACCTGCCCCAAGATGTAATGCTGAGCATTGAGATTCTAGGGGCAGTACCTTGTTGCCTGGATGATTTTCTCAGAAACATCCTGGAAAACCTCAAGAAAGGAAACTTCAGAGCAAACAGAATCAACTAGGAATCATGACTATACATCCATCACATGCATTCCAGCATGGGTCCAGCTGAGGCCTCCAAAATGACGCTTTCCCAGCCTGAGCTGGTTCTCAAGTGATGATGTCCTTGAAGTTTCTGTGACCCGTGACTCAAGAGTTAATGTAGTGGAGTTTCCCTTGAAGAATCTCACTGCAGGCTTTGTAGATGGGACACATCTCACCTCAACATGTTTGAATACTCAGGTTGAAGGTCAGCCTCAGCCCTTAGGTCTTTCAAATTAAGTTCTAACTTTGAGTTGTACGTTATGTGATGGGCTAATTGTATGATACATTAAGTCTTTGACCTATTGGACTTGAGCCATCAGCCATTATTTATGCAAAATTATTTTACTTTATTATTCTTTTTAGGGCTTAATGTATATGGGTATTCATTAGGCTTTCCTTTGCTCAAAAGGGCAAATCTAAAACATCTTAGTGAGGTAAAGCTTAGGGAATCTCCATTATTCTGTATAACTTTCAGATTGGAGAAAAATGAGCATTCACTTCTAAAGCATCTGTGATTATTCTGTATATTATGACTTTATTGAGGGTTGTTGATAAATCAAGTAATTCTTCAGTGTGTGGATCTCATTTCATTTTTCATGATTTATTGTGTGATTTTTCATGTGGTATAGAATCTTATTATCTTACATATTTTATGTTCGTTTCCTCATGACAGCCTAGAATTTTAGTATTTATAAATTTACATGTTATGACTTTTCATTTAGTAGACTTATTAGGAATCTAGAGTTTGAAAGAAGAAATATGTGGTTTCCTAAAATTAACAACCAAGTCTTTATAGATTATACGGAGTTTATGACATTTTTTAAACTTGTAAATGCAAACTAAAATCAGGTGATTGAACTAACCTTTAGAGTAACTAAATTAATAATTGTGTTCTTATTTGCTGTTATTATACCACTCAAATGGTGATATAAGATCTTGTAACTGCACGTAAACTGTTTTTCTATTTGTAACCTAGTATCCAGTGCTTCATATTATATGTACACACACGTGCACATACACTTATTCATTCCAAATCTGTGTTTTTACTCAAATTGGCTTGAGAAAGTCATTCCTTGTTCATGGGAAATGATGATGTGGTATGTATAAAAGATAATTTTAGAGAGTTTTTCCAGAAGGATGCTTATAATTCATTTAAAGAGCCACCCTTTCTTTTGAAACTGTTTCCTAATTTGTGGAGGGGTATGTTCATACTTTATAAAATGATGAAATAAATGATATTTGGGTTTAATTTTTTTTTCTTGGCGAAATGTAAGTTGTCCCCATCTTAAAAACCTTTACTATGTACAGTTCAAACCATGTACAGTTAGGAAACCACTGATGTAGAAGTTTAAAGGTAGTATCTCTCAGTTGTGTCCGACTCTCTGTGATCTCATGGACTGTAGCCCGCCAGGCTCCTTGGTCCAAGGGATTTTTCAATCAAGAATACTGGAGTGGATTGCCATTCCCCTCTCCAGGGGATCTTCCCAACCCAGGGGTTGAACCCAGGTCATCTGCATTGCACGTGGATTCTTTGCCATCTGAGCCACCAATGCAACTCTAGTAGGATTTGAATTGGAATGATCTAATCTCCACTTCATTAAAATGCATATCAAGTTAGAAATCCTCAGAAAAGCTAACTCATCTGTGGTTTCCTCTTGCAATTTGTAGCTCTCTCTGTTTTCTAAATGTTTCTTATCTATCTGTTTAGGAAGGAAGGACCAAAGGGCATATCAGCATTTATGAAAGTGATTAGCTGTTTTGTTTGCTTTAGTTTGTCTAGGTGCCTTTGCTGTATATCTTTGAATATAAATTGCAATGAGCAATCTATATTTCAAATAAAATTAAAAAAACATTAACATACATTAACACCTCCTACCATTGAATGAATTCTTGATTTAATGTGAGTTCATGTTAATGAATAAAAATAATTTCAAATTTAAAAGTAACAAAAGTCTCCTAATTCCAGCTCCAAGATTTTGACTGAGCTAGAGTCATTCATGATTACAGAGTAGATGTTTATCCATATAGAAGCTAGTTCAGGGAAAACCAAGAATCATGTCAACTTTTGAGCCTTTTTATAAGGTTTCGCTTTGTTATTGTGATTTATGAATTTATATCTAAAGGTGAAAATTACCTCATCTTACACAAAAACTTTTTATCTTACACTTCTTGATATCTTCCTTTAGTGCAAAGATGAAAATTTATTAGAAATATAGTAGCCATCACGGTCAACAAAAGAGTCCGAAATGCAGTACTTGGATGCAATCTCAAAAACGACAGAATGATCTCTGTTAGTCTCCAAGGCAAACCATTCAGTATCACAGTTATCCAAGTCTATGCCCCAACCAGTAATGCTGAAGAAGCTGAAGTTGGATGGTTCTATGAAGACCTACAAGACCTTTTAGAACTAACACCCAAAAAAGATGTCCTTTTCATTATAGGGGACTGGAATGAAAAAGTAGGAAGCCAAGAAACAGCTGGAGTAACAGGCAAATTTGGCTTTGGAATGCGCAATCAAGCAGGGCAATGGCTAATAGAGTTTTGCCAAGAGAATGCACTGGTCACAGCAAATACCCTCTTCCAACAACACAAGAGAAGACTCTACACATGGACATCACCAGATGGTCAACACCGAAATCAGATTGATTACATTCTTTGCAGCCAAAGATGGAGACGCTCTATACAGTCAACAAAAAAAAAAGACCAGGAGCTGACTGTGGCTCAGATCATGAACTGCTTATTACCAAATTCAGACTCAAATTGAAGAAAGTAGGGAAAACCGCTACACCATTCAGGTATGACCTAAATCAAATCCCTTATGATTATACAGTGGAAGTGAGAAATAGATTTAAGGGCCTAGATCTGATAGATAGAGTGCCTGATGAACTATGGAATGAGGTTTGTGACATTGTATAGGAGACAGGGATCAAGACCATCCCCATGGAAAAGAAATGCAAAAAAGCAAAATGGCTGTCTGGGGAGGCCTTACAAATAGCTGTGAAGAGAAGAGAGGCAGAAAGCAAAGGAGAATAGGAAAGATATAAGCATCTGAATGCAGAGTTCCAAAGAATAGCAAGAAGAGATACGAAAGCCTTCTTCAGTGATCAATGCAAAGAAATAGAGGAAAAGAACAGAATGGGAAAGACTAGAGATCGCTTTAAGAAAATTAGAGATACCAAGGGAACATTTCATGCAAAGATGGGCTCAATAAAGGACAGAAATGGTATGGACCTAACAGAAGCAGAAGATATTAAGAAGAGGTGGCAAGAATACACGGAAGAATTGTACAAAAAAGATCTTCATGACCCAGATAATCATGGTGATGTGATCACTAATCTAGAGCCAGACATTTTGGAATGTGAAGTCAAGTGGGCCTTAGAAAGCATCACTACGAACAAAGCTAGTGGAGGTGATGGAATTCCATTTGAGCTGTTTGAAATCCTGAAAGATGATGCTGTGAAAGTGCTGCACTCAGTATGCCAACAAATTTGGAAAACTCAGCAGTGGCCACAGGAATGGAAAAGTTCAGTTTTCATTCCAATCCCAAAGAAAGGCAATGCCAAAGAATGCCCAAACTACCACACAATTGTAGTCATCTCACATGCTAGTAAAGTAATGCTCAAAATTCTCCAAGCCAGGTTTCAGCAATTCGTGAACTGTGAACTCCCTGATGTTCAAGCTGGTTTTAGAAAAGGCAGAGGAACCAGAGATCAAATTGCCAACTTCCGCTGGATCATGGAAAAAGCAAGAGAGTTCCAGAAAAACATCTATTTCTGCTTTATTGACTATGCCAAAGCTTTTGACTGTGTGGATCACAATAAATTGTGGAAAATTCTGAAAGAGATGGGAATATCATACCACCTGACCTGCCTCTTGAGAAATCTGTATGCAGGTCAGGAAGCAACAGTTAGAACTGGACATGGAACAACAGACTGGTTCCAAATAGGGAAAGGAGTACGTTAAGGCTGTATATTGTCACCCTGCTTATTTAACTTATATGCAGAGTGCATCATGAGAAACACTGGGCTGGAAGAAACGCAAGCTGGAATCAAGATTGCCAGGAGAAATATCAATAACCTCAGATATGCAGATGACACCACCTTTATGGCAGAAAGTGAAGAGGAGCTAAAAAGCCTCTTGATGAAAGTGAAAGAGGAGAGCGAAAAAGTTGGCTGAAGGCTCAGCATTCAGGAAACGAAGATCGTGGCATCCGGTCCCATCACTTCATGGGAAATAGATGGGGAAACAGTGGAAACAGTACTAGACTTTATCTTTTTGGGCTCCAAAATCACTGCAGATGGTAACTGCAGCCATGAAATTAAAAGACTCTTAACTCCTTGGAAGGAAAGTTATGACCAGCATAGACAGCATATTCAAAAGCAGCGATACTACTTTGCTGACTAAGGTCCATCTAAGTCAAGGCTATGGTTTTTCCTGTGGTCATGTATGGATGTGAGAGTTGGACGGTGACGAAGGCTGAGCGCCGAAGAATTGATGCTTTTGAACGGTGGTGTTTGAGAAGACTCTTGCGAGTCCCTTGGACTGCAAGGAGATCCAACCAGTCCATTCTAAAGGAGATCAGCCCTGGGATTTCTTTGGAAGGAATTATGCTAATGCTGAAACTCCAGTACTTTGGCCACTTCATGCGAAGAGTTGACTCATTCGAAAAGGCTCCGATGCTGGGAGGGATTGGGGGCAGGAGGAGAAGGGGACGACCAAGGATAAAATGGCTGGATGCCATCATGGACTCGATGGACGTGAGTCTGAGTCAACTCCGGGAGATGGTGATGGACAGGGCGGCCTGGCATGCTGGGATCCTGGGGTCCCAAATAGCCAGAGACGACTGAGCGACTGAACTGAACTGAACTGATATTTTAACATAAGATAGTATTAAATATTTTCTCATGCTTTGAACAGTTTATTTTTTCATTGGCAAATTAGTCTTTGAGGAGCATCTGGAAAAATTTTGGTATGCTTTAGGCTAATGCATTATCTACCTTTTTGGAAAGTAAAAACTTTTTGAAAGTAATTTGTGTTCTTTAACTATGTACATAGTAAATAGCACTCTTGCCCCTTTTCTGCCTTAGTTTGAATATTATTAGGGATTTTTTATTGCTTTAGTATTTTAATATATGTTGTATGTTTTCATTTGATTGGAAGAATTTATGCAGTAAATTGAAATATAAGAGCCAAAAATGTTATTTACTTGTTTTAGGCACTGTTTCACATTAGTGGTTTATTAGACACTGATTTTCTAAGAATATGTTCTGCTGTTGAATAAATCCTTTCATGTGGAATTTTGTGTTGAAATACCATTTGTTTGAATGAATTGATTTACTATTGTGTCCCTGTCTGATACTGTAGTTGTCAGATGGTGGCAGCAGAGCAAGTAAAAGATTGGAAGGATATCCAGCATGAAGTTGCAATTGGTGAAAATAGTAGAAACATCCCTGAGATTTTTCAGTATATTGTGAAATTGAATAGAACTGGGGGAAAATCAGTGCTAAGAGCATTTTCAAAAGTTTTGGTTAGTACTTTAAATTAAAATAGACTTTGATAGACATATTTATAATAAAAATCTATTGACAAATTATTTCTATTTTGATACATATAATTCCATTTGTTTTTAATTTGTAATACTTCACCATCAAATATA
This sequence comes from Capra hircus, assembly GCF_001704415.2. Classification (NCBI taxonomy): domain Eukaryota; kingdom Metazoa; phylum Chordata; class Mammalia; order Artiodactyla; family Bovidae; genus Capra; species Capra hircus. The sequence goes on along the minus strand of NW_017189516.1, from coordinate 2,950,045 downwards.
TAGTTTTTATTGTCTTTTTACTCTCGAGAATTGCCAAGAAGATGCTTTTAGAAGAAATTAAAGCCAATCTTTCCTCCGATGAGGATGGATCTTCAGATGAGTCAGAAGAAGGGAAGAAAAGAACTGGAAAACACAATGAAGAAAACCCTGGAGATGAGGGTGAGTTCCCCAGGGAGAAGTGTGAAGTGAAATGAAGTGAAGTGAAGTGAAGTGAAGTGAAATGGGTAGTTGCAGTCGTGTCTGACTCTGTGACCCCATGGACTGTAGCCTGCCAGGCTCCTCTGTCCATGGGATTCTCCATGCAAGAATACTGGAGTGGGTTGCCATTTCCTTCTCCCAGGGTCTTCCCAACCCAGTACTTGAACCCAGGTCTCCCACACTGCAGTCAGATTCTTTACTGTCTGAGCCACCAGGGAAGCCAGAGAGAAGTATAGTATGTCATAATTAGGTTGTTTGACCAGTTCAGTCTTTGAAGACTGTCTGAGCATAAAATCTCTTAATATATATGTTTGAAGTTTATTAAAACATTGCTACCATTAATCGTTTTGAATATCTGGTAATAATTGTGCAAATTTTGTCAGTCACTGCCAATAAATAGATGGGTTGTAAAGCAAAATATTTTTTACCTTTTAAAAATCTATAAATGTATATTGGTGATATTTCATTGCTACTTAATGATAGTAATAGATCAAGTGTGATGTATGAGATTGCTTGTTATCAACAATTTAACAAGGTTAGTATGCAGCTCTGATCAGTTCTATAAATCATGATAATTACAAACAGAATACATAGGTGTACAACATTTTAAAGGAAAAAAGGCTGAAGGTTTTAATGATTTGTTTTCTCCATTTAGAAGTAAAAAATCAAGCCATTTCTGAATCAGATTCAGATTCTGAAGAATCTAAGAAGCCAAGATACAGACATAGGCTTTTGAGACACAAACTGAGTCTGAGTGATGGAGAATCTGGAGAAGAAAAAAAGATGAAGCCTAAAGAGCACAAAGAAGCCAAAAGCAGAAATAGAAGGAAGGGTAAGACATTTTAATTTTGATAGTGAACAACGTACTGGTTCATACTGGTAAAGAACATATCTGGTCCAACAATTGACCACCTATAGTAGGTGAGTATCTGCACACTGACAACAGCTATTCTGAGAGTAAAATAAAGAATTTAGAGTGGGAAGGTAACCCAGAAACTTGAGAGATGACAAAGAATATTTTTGACCTTTAGTAGTCATATACATCTAGATTAAAAAGATAAATATGACAATAAATAAAATATGCATAAGGTCATATGGAACATATAAGACTGCCTATAACTATAGGAAGAAATAATGCTTTCCTGAGGAAAGATAGAAGATATAGTTAATTTGGATAGATTTATGCAAGCTTATGTTTAAAACTTATATGTAGCCAGGTTAAATTTTTATTACATTAAATTCTGTGTCTTTCTGCACTGAGTCAGTTACATGTTTCCAACATCATGGTGAACATTGAGGATATAAAATGAATAAAGAAATCACTGTTTTATATGATAGTTTTCAACCTGGCTACACTTGCAGATCACTTGTGGGATTTAAAAATATACCTTCCTATGGCAGGGCTCCACCTTGAGCCAGTTGAAGCATAATTGATGGTGGTGGGAACCTAGATATCCATATGTATTAAAAGCATCTCTGAAATGATTTTGATATGTAGCCAGTTTTGGCAGTCAGGTTTAATAAGAATTACTGACATTAGTATTATAAGAACTTGTAGTACCATGAGGGTTGTCTTGTGTAACAAATGTTAAGTTAAGGTGTGGCATAAAGAGGATTTCTTTAGCTTCTTGAGGGGTAGGGGTTATCAACAGAGAAGACTTGACAAAGATGGAGAGTTTCATTCAGCAGATAAAGTTCTAAATGGGGAAAAGGTAGATTTGTTGTTAAAATTTATAATATAAGCAGGGAAAAAGTTTTAAAAACCTCTGCAAATTGTTTAGCTCATGGTGGAGGGGATGCAATTCATGTGGTATGGCTGGAGTATAGAATGGAGTAAGGAAAGAAACAGCAGGAAATTAGGCTGGACCAATAAGACAGAAATCAGATACTGTAGATCCTTGTAAGCCTGTTCCTCAAATTGGAGTACTTGACTGTGGACTCATGAGTGCATGAGGCTGTAGAGTGAATATGGTACATCTCTTTGGTGTGTTCATTTTACTTGAGAGTTGGTGGAGAGCGTTCTCATATTAAATAATACATATTGAGCAATTAAATATGAACTTTTTCTGAGGATTTTGGCTAACAAGAAGTTCAAAGACAGTTTTTTCTTCTTTGGGACAGACTTTGAAGACTTTATTACCCAATTCTTGTCAGGCAGATTAACTCTTCTTTGTGCCACTAGGAATAAGAAAGCATTTTTGGAAATATCTGAGAAGTACATTGGCTCTATAGAATGGAGAGCCATTGAAAAGTTAATTTTTTTTTATTTTAAAAATTATTTTTATAGCTGTATTGAGACATAATTTTAAAATAATACAGTTTACTTGCTTACAGTGTACAGTTTGTTTTCAGTATATTCACAGAGAGGTGCCACTATTTAAAAAGCTGTTTAAGGTATATATATATAGAAAAGCATATATTTCATAAGTGGACAGCTTTTAGAAAAATTATGTATTTATTTGGTCGCACTGGGTTTTAGTTGTGGCAAGCAGTTTTTTTCTGGTTGCAGCATTTGAACTCTTAGTTGTGGCATGTGGGATCTAGTTCCCTGATCACGGATAGAACCCAGGCCCCCTACATTGGGAACATAGTGTCTTAGCCACTGGACCATCAGGGAAGTCTCTGTAAGTGGAAATCTAGATGAACATGTTCAGCACCTAGATAAAGGCACAAGACATTTATTAGCAGCATTCAAGATCTATAACTTCAGTACAACCACTCATTGTTCCATTGAAAGGTTTCAACTAAGGATGTAATATGGTCAGATTAGTTGCCTGTTAAACTGTGAGACTAAGGGCTTTGATCCGATAACCAGGAGAAATATCAATAACCGCCAATACGCAGATGATACCACCCTTATGGCAGAAAGCAAAGAGAGGTAAAGAGCCTCTTGATGAAAGAGGAGAGTGAAAAAGCTGGCTTAAAACTCAACATTAAAAAAACTTAGATCATGGCATCCAGTTCCATCACTTCATGGCAAATAGATGGGGAAATGATGGAAACCACGACAGAGTTTATTTTCTTGGGCTCCAAAATCACTACAGATGGTGACTGCAGCCATGAAATTAAATGACGCTTGCTCCTTGGAAGAAAAGCTATGACCAACCTAGACATCATATTAAAAAGCAGAGACATTACTTTCCCGACAAAGGTCCATCTCGTCAAAGCTGTGGTTTTTCCAGTACATGTATGCATGTGAGAGTTGGACCATAAAGAAAGCTGAGCAGTGGAGAATTGATGCTTTTGAATTGTGTTGTTGGAGAAGACGTTTGAGAGTCCCTTGGACTACAGGGGGATCCAACCAGTCCATCTTAAAGGAAATCAGTCCTGGGTATTCATTGGAAGGACTGATGCTGAAGTTGGAACTCCAATACTTTGGCCATCTGATGCAAAGAGCTAACTCATTTGAAAAGACCCTGATGCTGGGAAAGATTGAGGGCAGGAGGAGAAGGGGACGACGGGATGAGATGGTTGGATGGCATCACTGACTCAATGGACATGAGTTTGAGGAAGCTCTGGGAGTTGGTGATGGACAGGGAAGGCTGGCGTGCTGCAGTCCATGGGGTCACAAAGAGTCGGGCACGACTGAGCGGCTGAACTGAACTGAAGGCTTTGAATCTGTTTGGAGCATATTGCCATAGTTGATGTCAAGTTCAGTTGTCATAGTATATGTATAATAATGAGATTACCCAGCAGAGGTATAATATTGTGCAAATAGAAGACTAGGGAAAGAATATTGGAATCCTAAGCATTTAAAGGGCTATGGGACAACAGCTATCCGTTAAAGAAGAGGAGGAAGGTACCCCTTCCCCACACATGCATATACTTAATATGCCTTGGACATTTTCATGTAAACAAATAAATAATAGTACCTCATTTTGTGAATGCATTTTTCATAAATTTCTTTACAACATGACTGCAAGCTGATCTTTCAGATTCTATAAAGGAACTGAGTGATTTAACATATTAGAAAGCAGCATGATTTCCTATGCATCTTCAAAAGGAGAAATACTAGTTTTGCCTCTTAGGCTTATTAGCTCAGGAATATAGAGTCCTTTACTAGGCCAAATAGGACTTCCCTGGTGGTTCAGTGGTGAAGAACCCATTTGCCAAGCAGGAGACATGAGTTTGATCCCTGGGTCGGGAAGATATCCTGGAGAAGGAAATGGCAACCCACTCTAGTATTCTTGCCTGGGAAATCCCATAGATAAAAGAGCCTGGTGGGTTATAGTCTATGGCTTCACAGAGTCAGACACGACTTAGCAACTAAATAGTAGCGTTGTCAGCAGCTGTGGGCCAAATACATTTGAAATGTTTTATTGAATCCCAAGTTTTCTGTGACCTGTGTTTCCACTGTCCTTTTCTGTGGGTTGCTTGTAATCCAACTATTTTTTTTTGGTCTGTTTGTGTAGAAGAAAGTAAACTAAAATTCCATCTTATTTATGTTTCTAATAAAGATGAATGTAATAGTGATTGATACTACATTCAGAATTGCACCATTTTCCAAGTTTTGCAAACTCTCGTGTCTCTATATTGTCTGGAAAGTTATAATGGGCAATAGGGAAAAATCAGAAGCTAATAGCTTAATTATTAAATGAAGTGTAGCATGTGAACATTTTCACCTGAATTTGAAAAAACTTGTAAAAGTTATTTTCGTGGTAATTTCAAGAATGCATTGATTGCATTTATAGTAGATTATATTAGTTCATGTTATTTTTCTCATGTATTATCAGTCAGTCAGTTCACTCGCTCAGTTGTGTATGACTCTTTGCGATCCCATGAACGGCAGCACGCCAGGCCTCCCTGTCCATCACCAACTTCTGGAGTTCACTCAAACTCATGTCCATCGAGTTGGTGATGCCATCCAACCATCTCATCCTCTGTCCTCCCCTGCTCCTCCTGCCCCCAATCCCTCCCAGCATCAAAGTCTTTTCCAATGACTCAACGCTTCGCATCAGTGGCCATAGTACTGGAGTTTCAGCTTTAGCATCAGTCCTTCCAATGAACACCCAGGACTGATCTCCTTTAGAATGGACTGGTTGGAACTCCTTCCGGTCCAAGGGACTCTCAAAAGTTTTCTCCAACACCGCAGTTCAGAATCATCAATTCTTTGGTGCTCAGGTTTCTTCACAGTCCAACTCTCACATCCATACCTGACCACTGGAAAAACCATAGCCTTGACTAGACGGACCTTTGTTGGCAAAGTAATGTCTCTGCTTTTGAATATGCTATCTAGGTTAGTCATAACTTTTCTTACAAGGAGTAAGCGTGGCTGCAATCACACTGTTTCCAGTGTTTCCCCATCTATTTCCCATGAAGCGATGGGACCAGATGCCATGATCTTCGTTTTCTGAATGTTGAGCTTTAAGCCAACTTTTTCACTCTCCTCTTTCACTTTCATCAAGAGGCTTTTTAGTTCCTCTTCCTTTCTGCCATAAGGGTGGTGTCATCTGCATATCTGAGGTGATTGATATTTCTCCTGGCAATCTTGATTCCAGCTTGTGCTTCCTCCATCCAAGTGTTTCTCATGATGTACTCTCCATAGAAGTTAAATAAGCAGGGTGACAATATACAGCCTTGACGTACTCCTTTTCCTATTTGGACTGAGTCTGTTGTTCCATGTCCAGTTCTAACTGTTGCTGCTTAACCTGCATACAGGTTTCTCAAGGGGCAGGTCAGTGGTCTAGTATTCCCATCTCTTTAAGAATTTTCCACAGTTCATTGTGATCCACACAATTAGAGGCTTTGGCACAGTCAATAAAGCAGAAATAGATGTTTTTCTGGAACTCTCTTACTTTTTCGATGATCCAGGAGATGTTGGCGATTTGATCTCTGTTTCCTCTGCCTTTTCTAAAACCAGCTTGAACATCTGGAAGTCCACGGTGCATGTATTGCTAAAGACTGGCTTGGAGAATTTTGAGCATTACTTTACCAGCATGTGAGATGAGTGCAATTGTGTGGTAGTTTGATCATTCTTTGGCATTGCCTTTCTTAGGGATTGGAATGAAAACTGACCTTTTCCATTCCTGTGGCTACTGATGAGTTTTCCTAATTTGCTGGCATATTCAGTGCAGCACTTTCACAGCATCATCTTTCAGGATTTGAAATAGCTCAACTGGAATTCCATTAAGTCCACTAGCTTTATTCATAGTGATGCTTTCTAAGGCCCACTTGACTTCACACTCCAGGATGTCTGGCTCTAGGTGTGTGATCACACCATCGTGATTGTCTGGGTCATGAAGATCTTTTTTGTACAGTTCTTCTGTGTATTCTTGCCACCTCTTCTTAATATCTTCTGCTTCTGTTAGGTCTATACCATTTCTGTCCTTTATTGAGCCCATCTTTGCATGAAATGTTCCCTTGGTATCTCTCATTTTCTTGAAGAGATTTCTAGTCTTTCCCATTCTGTTGCATTTGATTTCTTTGCATTGATTTCTTTTGCATTGATCCCTGAGGAAGGCTTTCTTATCTATTCTTGCTAGTCTTGGAACTCTGCATTCAGATGCTTATATCTTTCGTTTTCTGCTTTGCTTTTCGCTTCTCTTCTTTTCACAGCTATTTGTAAGGTCTCCCCAGACAGCCATTTTGGTTTTTTGCATTTCTTTTCATGGAGATGGTCTTGATCCCTGTCTCCTGTACAATGTCATGAACCTCCATCCATAGTTCATCAGGCAATCTATCTATTAGATCTCATCCCTTAAATCTATTTCTCACTTCCACTGTATAATCATAAGGAATTTTATTTACATCATGCCTGAATGGTCTAGTGGTTTTCCCTACTTTCTTCAATTTACGTCTGAATTTGGCAGTAAGGAGTTCATGATCTGAGCCACAGTCAGCTCCCGGTCTTGTTTTTGCTGACTATATAGAGCTTCTCCATCTTTGGCTGCAAAGAATATAATCAATCTGGTTTCACTGTTGACCATCTGGTGATGTCCATGTGTAGAGTCTTCTCTTGTATTGTTGGAAGAAAGTGTTTGCTATGGCCAGTGCGATCTCTTGGCAAAACTCTATTTGCCTCTGCCCTGCTTCATTCCGTATTCCAAGGCCAAATTTGCCTATTACCCCAGGTGTTTCTTGACTTCCTACTTTTGCATTCTAGTCCCCTTTAATGAAAAGGACATCTTTTTTGGGTGTTATTTCTAAAAGGTCTTGTAACCGTTCAGCTTCAGCTTCTTCAGCATTACTGTTTGGGGCATAGAGTTGGATTACTGTGGTATTGAATGGTTTGCCTTGGAAACGAACAGAGATCATTCTGTCATTTTTGAGATTGCATCCAAGTACTGGATTTTGGACTGTTTTCTTGACCTTGATGGCTACTCCATTTCTTCTGTGGGATTCCTGCCACAGTGGTAGATATAATGGTCATCTGAGTTAAATTCACCCATTCCAGTCCATTTTAGTTCGCTGATTCCTAGATTGTCGATGTTCACTCTTGCCATGTCCTGTTCGACCACTTCCAATTTGCCTTGATTCATGGACCGAACATTCCACGTTCCTATGCAATATTGCTTTTTACAGCATCGGACCTTACTCATGTATTATAATGATATTTAATCATGTAGGATAGCGCCCTTATACTTAAGGGTGAAGTGTCATGATATCAGCATGTAATTTCAAATGGTTCCGGGCAAAAAAGGATATGCATATATTTAGACAGAAATAAAACAAATGTGGTAAAGCAAATCTACTTTAAGTGGATTTAGGAGAAGGGATACAGTTGTTCATTTGGTGATTCTTTCCAATTTTTGGTAGGTGTGAACATTTTCAAAATAACATATTTGATGAAAAATTAATACTATTGCATTTAATCACAGAATTTGTGTGTGTCTGTGGACATCTTGTTCTCCCAAATTCCCAGTTGCTTAGCTGTTCTTTTTTTTTAATAATATTTTTATTTATGTATCTGGTTGCAGCAGGTCTTACTTATGGCACCCAGGATCTTCGATCTTCTTTCCAGCATGTGAAATCTTTAGTTGTGGCATGTGAACTCTTGGTTGTGGTATGTGGGATCTAGTTCACTGACGAGAGTTGAATCTGGGCCCCCTGCACTGGGAGTGTGGTATCAGCCACTGGACAACCAGAGAACTCCTTTATTGTTTTTTTGTTTGTTTTTTTACTGTGGCAAAATACACATAACATAATTTTTAACCATTTTTAACTGTTTGAAGCAATTCCGTGGCATTAATATATTTACATTATTTGGCAACTATCAACACTCTCTGTCTCCAGAATTCTTTGATCATCCCAAACTGAAACTAAACAGTAACTCTTCACTCTCCTCTTCTTCCATAACCAATCTTTTTTATTATTTATGCTTATCTATGTTTTTAAAGATAGACCAGACCTTTGATTTTGATGTCAGATCATAATAGATATTCTAAAAATATTTTATTTTGATGTAATTTTAGATTTATAGAAATGTCACAAAAATACCCTTTACCTAGCTCTCCTAATTTAACACCTTATACTTATTATAGCACAATAATCAGAATCAGGAAGTTAACATTGATACAATACTATTAATTCAGCCAGTGTTTGATAAACTACACCTGAAGGCTAAATCTGACCTTCATGGTTTTATAAATAGTTTTATTGGTGCACTGTCATAGTTACTCAGTTATTGCTTTCATGAGTTTACAGTGAGAAAGTTGAGTAGTGGCTGCAACATCGACCTTATAGCCTACAAAGTTGAAAATACCATCAGATCTCTGACCTCTGATGTAAATTGTAGATTTTATATGGTTATCGTTATTTTTCCCACTTGTGTTCTTTTTCCACTTTGGAATCTAGTCTAGGATCCTGCATTGCATTCAGTTGTGGCCATAATCTACTTTAGTCTGTGACAGTTTATTTGTCTTTTCTTTCATGACCTTGACACTTTTGAAGAGTGTTGATGAGTTATTTTCTAGACTGTCGATCTGTATGTATTTGTCTAGTGTTTTCTTATGGTTAGATTTAGATTATTAGACATTGTGACAAGAATACTGCAAAAGTTATATTGAATCCTTCTTGATGTGTTATACTGAGTGTGTATGATAACAATTTGTTTCTTACTATTGGTATTGTTAACCTGATTAAGTTACTGAAGTTGGTATCTGCTGACTTTTTCTACTGTTAACCCCTATTTTTTGTTCATATTTAATGAATATCTTATAGAGAGATAATTTGAGACAATGCAGATATTCCATTTCTCATCATACTTCTACCCACTAATTTTAGCATCCAACTGCCTAAGCAGTTTTTATTGTGTTGTATGTTTAAATAGTGATTTACAATTTGTTTCATTACTTCTAGGAAGAGTTGTTCCCCTCTATTTTTATCACATTACTTATATTGATATGGACATATAGGTGTTTTATTTTATTTTATGAGTTACAATCCAGGTTTTCATTTTATTGCTCAGATTGTTCCACCTTTGGTTGCTGGGAGCTTCTTCAAGTTGCATCATCTATCCTTCTAATATATCCCCATCAGTTTTTGAGAAATGCTTTACTTTCTGGTACCACAAGATAGTCCAGGGTTATCTTGTATTTCCCCTGCTTGCCTTCCTCTGACCAGAAAAATACAGGTATTCTCTTGGGGTTTTAGATGCCTGTGTTTTACTGGCAATTTTGGTACAGAAAAATAAAATTTTGGAGAGAAAAAATAAAATTAGCTATTCATCTTATTTTCTTGGGGTAGGCATGACTCAGCTCCTTTTTCCCAGTTCTATGGCTAGAAATGAGGTTCTCCCAGAGTTTTGCAGTCAGCACCCTTTGCATAATTTGCAATTCAGCCCGCTTTCCTGTCAAAACCAGGAAAGGAGTGGGGAAAAAAAACCCCATGATTTTGATCCTCCCACACAATTTAATGAGGTTTATTATTTAAGTTTTGATTTCATTCCCCAATCTGCATACTCTTATTCCCTTTGCAGAGTCCTTAGGTTGTTTATTTATATATTCTGTCCATAGTTTTCAGTTGTTATAAGTGGCAAAGAATCTGTAATCACCCTTAAAAAATAACCAGAATCCTTGTATTGACTGGTAATTTTTCATTTTGTCAGTTTACATACAGTTAATATACTTATATTTTAATGTAGAATCATAGTTTTATAACCATACTTGGTTTTCACTTGGATTTTCATAAACAGCAATTGAGTCATTAACTGGTCTAATGTATATGATGTCATATGTACTAGAGATATTATTCTCATAATACTTATAAGTGTTAATGTGATATTATTGACAAACTAAGCAAATTGAATTTGTATTAGAAAGCACTTAATAACCTTTAATATTTTTTATTCAAGTGAGTAGTGAAGATTCTGAAGATTCTGATTTTCAGGAATCTGGAGTTAGTGAAGAAGTTAGTGAATCTGAAGATGAACAACGGCCCAGAACAAGGTAAATAGATTATTTTTTCAAAAATTTTAGGAATTAATAACCATGCTTCAAATTATTTGTAGAAAGTTTGCTGTTATTAATAGTGAAAATCACTCCGTCGTGTTAGACTCTTTGCGACCCCATGAACTGTAGCCCACCATGCTTCTCTGTCCATCAGATTCTCCAGGCAAGAATACTGGGAGTGGGTTGCCATTCTGTTCTCCAGGGGATCTTCCTCACCCAGGGACCGAGCCCAGGTCTCCTGCATTGCAGGCATATCCTTTACCTTCTGAACCACCAGGGCATAGTAGTTAAGTAAAATATTTAACATTTTGATGTGAAACTGTTAAAATTATTTATTTAAAAATAGTAATAAATATTATATATAGTTGAATTGTATGTTCTGAAGTAGGTGGACTTTCAGTGTGCAAAAACACCTTTTAAAAAAAATTATATATTTGACCGTATCAGGTCTTAGTTGCCGCATGTGGGATCTTCATTGCAGCATGCGAGATCTTTCCTTGCAGTGTGCACAGGCGTCTCTCTAGTTATAACACATGGGCTGTAATATGCACGGCCTCAATAGTTGCCCTGTGGCATGTGGGATCTTAGTTTCCTGATCAAGGATTGAACCCATGTTTCCTCCACTGCCTGCCATTGAAAGGCAGATTGTTAATCACTGGACCACCAGGGAACTGTAATTTTTCATTGCTGTGGTGGAAAATTGTAGTGTAGTAGTTATGAGGCTCTGTAGACCAACTGCCTCAATCTAACTCCTAGCTTTACTATACTTCCTATTTGTATGAATACTCTGTGGCTCAGTTTCATCAACTGTAAAAGAGGAAATTAACATTATTATTTCCCTTATTGATTATTGTGGGCATTAAATGAGATTAAAGGGCTTATAAAATAATGCCTATTTTGGAGATAGTAAGTGCTCTGTGAACGCTAACTATTATTCTTTCATAACACTACTAAATAGGACTTAGCCATGGAACAAAAACAACACTACTAGTATTCTATTAATTAAGATGTGTTTGTTCTTTCAGTATGCATAGATAACTAATCTAGATTACCAGCTGATTAAAATTTTGCTTCCTTCTTAGCATAGTATTTAATAATACTGACCATTCTAAGAAGATTTTTATTTCCTCTGGAATAATATGATATGTCCATCAATTTGTGTTTGTGTGAGTGTGTATATGTATATCTATATGGGTGTTTGCATGTGTAAATTTTAAAACATTTGAGATTGTTTTAGCTTAATAATTACCAGGTTGTACCTGGCGTATAGCAGCATATTGTACTTTGAGTTCAGTCAGTCGCTTAATCGTGTCCGAATCTTTGCGACTTCATGCACCGCAGCACGCCAGGCCTCACTGTCCATCACCAGCTTCCGGAGTCCACCCAAACCCATGTCCGTTGAGTCAGTGATGCCATCCAACCATCTCATCCTCTGTCGTCCCCTTCTCTTCCTGCCCTCAATCTTTCCTAGCATCAGGGTCTTTTCAAATGAATCAGATCTTTGCATCTGGTGGCCAAAATATTGGAGTTTCAGCTTCAGCATCAGTCCTTCTAATGAATACCCAGGAATGATCTCCATTACAATGGACTGGTTGGATCTCCTTGCAGTCCAGGGGACTCGAAAGAGTCTTCTCCAATACCACAGTTCAGAAGCATCAATTCTTTGGCACTCAGCTTTCTTCACAGTCCAACTCTCACATCCATACACCACTAATGGAAAAACCATAGCCTTGAGTAGACGGACCTTTGTTGGCAAAATAATGTCTCTGCTATTGAATATGCTATCTAGTTTGGTCATAGCTTTCCTTTCAAGGAGTAAGTGTCTTTTAATTTCATGGCTGCAGTCACCAACTGCAGTGATTTTGGAGCCCAGAAGAAAAATTCAGCCACTGTTTCTACTGTTTCCCCATCTATTTTCCATGAAGTAATGGGACCAGATGCCATGATCTTCGTTTTCTGAATGTTGAGCTTTCAGCCAACTTTTTCATTCTCCTCTTTCACTTTCATCAAGACGTTCTTTAGTTCTTCACTTTCTGCCATAAGGGTGGTGTCATCTGCATATCTGAGATTCTTGATATTTCAGCCGGAAATCTTGATTCCAGCTTGTACTTCCTCCAGCCCAAGTGTTTCTCATGATGTACTCTGTATATAAGTTAAATAAGCAGGGTGACAATATAAAGCCTTGACATACTCCTTTTCCTATTTGGAACCAGTCTGTTGTTCCGTGTCCAGTTCTAACTGTTGCTTCCTGACCTGCATATAGGTTTCTCAAGAGGCAGGTGGTATGCCCATCTCTTTCAGAATTTTCCACAGTTTATTGTGATCCACACAGTCAAAGGCTTTGGCATAGTCAAAGCAGAAATAGATATTTTTCTGGAACTCTCTTGCTTTTTCCATGAACCAGCGGATGTTGGCAATTTGATCTCTGGTTCCTCTACCTTTTCTAAAACCAGCTTGAACATCTGGAAGTTCATGGTTCACATATTGTTGAAGCCTGGCTTGGAGAATTTTAAGCATCGCTTTACTAGCGTGTGAGATGAGTGCAATTGTGCGGTAGTTTGAGCATTCTTTGACATTGCCTTTCTTTGGGATTGGAATGAAAACTGACCTTTTCCTGTCTTGTGGCCACTGCTGAGTTTTCCAGATTTGCTGGCATATTGAGTGCACCACTTTCACAGCATCATCTTTCAGGATTTGAAAAAGTTTAGCTGGAATTCCATCACCTCCACTAGCTTTGTTTGTAGTGATGCTTCCTAAGGCCCACTTGACTTCCCCTTCCAGGATGTCTGGCTCTAGGTGAGTGATCACACTATCATGATTATCTGGGTCATGAAGATCTTTTTTGTACAGTTCTTTTGTGGATTCTTGCTACCTCTTCTTAACATCTTCTGCTTCTGTTAAATAGTTTCTGTCCTTTATTGAGCCCATCTTTGCATGAAATGTTCATGTGGTATCTCTAATTTTCTTGAAGAGATCTCTAGTCTTTCCCATTCTGTTCTTTCCCTCTATTTCTTTGCATTGATCGCTGAGGAAGGCTTTTTTTAAATCTCTTTGCTATTCTTTGGAATTCTGCATTCAAATGAGTATATCTTTCCTTTTCTGCTTTGTTTTTCACTTCCCTTCTTTTACAGCTATCTGTAAGGCCTCTTCAGACAGCCAGTTTTCTGTTTTGCATTTCTTTTCCATGGGGATGGTCTTGATCCCTGTCTGCTGTACAAGGTCATGAACCTCTGTCCATACTTCATCAGGCACTCTGTCTCTGAGATCTATCTAGTCCCTTAAATCTATTTCTCACTTCCACTGTATAGTCATAAGGGATTTGATGTAGGTCATACCTGAATGGTCTAATGGTTTTCCCCACTTTCTTCAGTTTAAGTCTAAATTCGGCAATAAGGAGTTCATGATCTGATAAACATCAGCTCCCTGTCTTGTTTTTTCTGAATGTATAGAACTTCTCTATCTTTGGCTGCAAAGAATATAATCAATCTGATTTCGATGTTGACCATCTGGTGATGTCCATGTGTAGAGTCTTCTCTTGTGTTGTTGGAAGCGGGTGTTTGCTATGACCAGTGTGTTCTCTTGGCAGAACTGTATTAGCCTTTGACCTGCTTCATTCTGTACTCGAAGGCCAAATTTTCCTGTTGCTCCCGGTGATTCTTGACTTCCTATGTTTGCATTCCAGTCCCCTATAAAGAAAAGGACAACTTTTTTGGATGTTAGTTCTAGAAAGTCTTGTAGGTCTTCATAGAACCATTCACCTTCAGCTTCTACAGTGTTACTGGTCGGTGCATAGACTGGGATTACTGTGATATTGAGTGGTTTGCCATGGAAACAAATAGAGATCATTCTGTCATTTTTGAAATTGCATCCAAATACTGCATTTTGGACTCATTTGTTGCCTATGATGGCCACTCCATTTTTTCTATGGGATTCCTGCCCACAGTAGTTGATTTAATGGTCATCTGAGTTAAATTCACCCATTTCATTCGATCTTATCTTAGTTCGTGGATGCCTAGAATGTCGATGTTCACTCTTTTTATCTCCTGTTTGACCAATTCCAATTTGCCTTGATTTATGGACCTAAAATTTCAGGTAGCTATGCAATATTGCTCTTCACAGCATCGAAGCTTGCTTCTATCACCAGTCCCATCTACAGCTGGGTGCTGTTTTTGCTTTGGCTCCATCCCTTCATTCTTTGTGGAGTTATTTCTCCACTGATCTCCAGCAGCATATTGGGCACCTACTGACCTGGGGAGTTCGTCTTTCAGTGTCCTAGCTTTTTGCCTTTTCATACTTTTCATGGGGTTCTCAAGGCAAGAATACTGAAGTGGTTTGCCATTCCCTTCTCCAGTGGACCACATTCTGTCAGATCTCTCCAGCATGACCTGCCCACTTCGGGTGGCCCCACATGGTGTGGGTTAGTTTCATTGAGTTAGACAAGGCTGTGGTCTGTGTGATCAGATTGGCCTGTTGTCTGTGATTGTGGTTTCAGTCTGTCTGGCCTCTGATGCCCTCTCCCAGTGCCTACCATCTTACTGGGGTTTCTCATACCTTGGATGTGGGGTATCTCTTCACAGCTGCTCCACCAAAGTGCAGCCCTGCTCCGTATCTTGGAAATGGGTTAGCTTCTCTCATCCACTGCCCCCGGCCTCGGACCTGGGGTAGTTCCTCTCTGCGTCGCCTGTGCATCATTGCTGCTGACAAGCTTTCAGTTCAGTTTAGTTTAGTCGCTCAGTCGTGTCCGGCTCGTTTTGACGCCATGAATTGCAGCATGCAAGGCCTCCCTGTCCATCACCAACTCCCAGAGTTTATTCAAAGTCATGTCCATCGAGTCGGTGATGTCATCCAGCCATCTCATCCTCTGTCGTCCCCTTCTCCTCCTGCCCTCAATCCCTCCCAGCATCAGGGTCTTTTCCAATGAGTCAACTCTTCGCATGAGGTGGCCAAAGTGTTGAAGTTTCAGCTTTAGCATCAGTGCTTCCAATGAACACCCCAGAGTGATCTCCTTTAGAATGGACTGGTTGGATCTCCTTGCATTCCAAGGGACTCTCAAGAATCTTCTCCAACACCACAGTTTAAAAGCATCAATTCTTTGGTGCTCAGCTTTCTTCACAGTCCGACTCTCACATCCGTACATGACCACTGGAAAAACCATAGGCTTGACCAGACGGACCTGTGTTGGCAAAGTCATGTCTCTGCTTTTTAATATGCTATCTAGGTTGGTCATAATTTTCCTTCCAAGGAGTAATCGTCATTTAATTTCATGGCTGCAATCACCATCTGCAGTGATTTTGGAGCCCCCCAAAAATAAAGTCTGACACTGTTTCCACTGTTTCCCCATCTATTTGCCATAAAGAGATGGGACCAGATGCCATGATCTTCATTTTCTGAATGTTGAGCTTTAAGCCACACTTTAGGGAAATATAAAATAACAATAGGATATAATGAGAATTTTAAAGAACTGAGATAGAATTCAGGTAACACAAAATTCACCATATAAAAGTGTAAAATATAGGGGATTTTTAGAATATTCACAAAGTTGTGCATTTACTACCACTATCTAATATCAGAACATTTCCATTATTTCAGAAAGGAACCCTATGGCCCTTGGTCATTTCCCGTTTTTCCTGTGTCTCGTTCCCTGGCAAAAACTCATCTGCCTTGTGTATGGATTTGCCTATTCTGAACATTTCATATGAAAAGATTTGTAAATATGTGTCTTATTATGAATGGAATCTTTCAGTTAGCGTGTTTTCAATTTTGATCCATGTTGTAGCTTGTTTCTGTACTTAAATCATTTTTAAAAAACTTCATTGAAATTTAGTATATTTACAGAATACGTACAGAATAAATTTAGTATATTTATAGAAATTGTGTTAATTTGTGATATATAGCAAAGTGATTCAGTTATACATATTTATGTTGTTCTTTATATTCTTTCATTATGGTTTATAACGGCATTGAATATGGTTCCCTGTGCTATACAATAGGGCCTTGTTTTTTACCCATCTGATATATATATATATATATATATAAAATATATATATTATATATATATATATATATATATAAAAGATCCTTTGAGTCTGCTAATCTCAAACTCGCAATCCTTTTTTCCTTTACTGCTCCTTCCCCCTTGACGACTAGAAATTTCTTCTCTCTGTGAGTCTGTTTCTGTTTCATAGATATGTTCATTTGTGTTGTATTCTATATTCCACATGTAAGTGATATATGATATTTGTCTTTCTCTTTCTGACTTACATCATTAGTATAATCTCTGTGTCCATTCAAGTTGCTGCAAATGGAATTATTTCATTCTTTTTATGACGAATATTCCATTGTGTACACGTGTAGAACATTTTTATCCATTCATCTCTTAGTGGACATTTAGATTGTTTCCATGTCTTGTCTGTTGTAAATAGTGCTGTTGTGAATATAGGGATGCATGTATCTTTTTGAATTTTAGTTTTGTTTGAGTATATGCACAGGAATGGAATTTGTATCATTTAGTAACTCTACTTTTAGTTTTTTGAGCACATGCCATACTGTTTTCCATTGTTTCAATTTATATTTTTACCAGCAGTGTATGAGGGTTCTCTTTTCTGTACCCCACCTCCAGCATTAATTGTTCATAGAATTTTTGATGCTGACCATTCTGATGATTTTGAGGTGGTACCTTATTGTTTTGATTTGTGTTTCGCTAATTATTAATGAATATGATTATCTTTTCATGTGCTTTTAGCTTTCTGTATGTCTTTGAATTAATGTCTGTTTAGATCTCCTGTCCATTTTCTTGATTTTGTTCTTGTTGTTACCGAGCTGCAGTGAGCTCTTTGTGTATTTTAGAATTTAATCCCATGTCAGTTGCACTGTTTGTAAATATTTTCTCTCATTCTGTGGGTTGTCTTTTTATTTTGTTTGTTGTTTCCTTTGCTGTTGAAAAGCTTTTTGGTTTAATTAGGTCCCATTTGTTTATTTCTGTTTTTATTTTCATTACTCTATGAGGTAGATACAAAAAATATTTCTGTGATTTATGTCCAAGAGTGTTCTGCCTATGTTTTCCTTTAACAGTTTCATAGTGTCTGGTGTTACATTTAGGTATTTAATCCATTTTGAGTTTATTTTTTGTATGGTGTTATCATGGAGAAGGAAATGGCAACCCACTCCAGTACTCTTGCCTGGAGAATCCCATGGACGGAGGAACCTGATGGGCTATAGTCCATGGATTCTCAAAGAGTCGGATACGACTGAGCGACTTCACTTCACTCACTTCATACTTTATCACTGGTGAAGGAAATGGCAACCCACTCTAGTATTCTTGCCTGGAGAACCCCATGGACAGAGGAGCTTGGCTGTCCATGGTCCTTGGTGTCTCAGAGAGTCGGACACGATTGAAGTCACTAAGCACGCGTGGTGTTATTGAATGTTCTAATTTCATTTTTACAAGTAGCTGTCTAGTTTTACCAGCACCATTCAATGAAGATATTGTCTTTTCTCCATTGTATGTTTTTGCCTCCTTTGTCATGGGCTGACTGATCACAAGTGCTTGAGTTTGTTTCTGGGCTTTTTATTCTGTTCCATTGATCTATATTTCTTTTTTTGTGTCAGTACCATACTTTTTTGATTACTGTAGCTTTGTAGTATAGTCTGAAGCCAGGACACCTGATTCCTCTAGCTTTGTTTTTCTTTCTCAGTATTGGTTTGGTTATTCAGGGTCTTTTGTTTTTCTATACAAATTGTAAATTTTCTTGTTATACTTCTATTAAAAATACCATTGGTGATTTGTTAGGGATTGCATTGAATCTGTAGATTGACTTGAGTAGTACAGTCACTTTGAAAATATTGATTCTTCCAATCCAAGAACACAGTATATCTTTCCATCTGTTTCTGTCATTTTTGATTTCTTTCATCAACATCTCTCGTCGTTTGCCAGTTACCTTTAGTGTTGTGTTTGGATTGCTTTTTCTTTTTTGTGTCTGTATCGTTGATTTTTAGTTTGTGGTTTCCATGAGGTTTTGGTACACCAGTCTGTGTATTAACAGAATTGTTTTAAATTGCTGGCCTCTTAATTTCGAAGCATTTCCAATAACCTGCATTTGTACTCTTCTCATAATTGCTGATTTGATACCATATTTGGGTGTGGATGATTTCCTACTTTTACTTTATATTTGCCTTTACCAGTGGGGCTTTCCATTTATAATTTTCTTGTTTCTGGTTGTTTCCTTTTCTGCCTAGAAAAGCTCCTTCATTATTTGTTATAAAGCTGGTTTCACTGTGTTGAATTCCGTTACCTTTTGCTTGTCTGTAAAGCTGTTGATAGCTGTGTTGAATCTGAATGAGAGTCTTACTGGGTAAAATATTCTTGGTTATGTGTGTTTCCCTTTCATCACTTTAAATATATCATGCCACTCCCTTCAGGCCAGATAGGTATCTGATGATAAATCAGCTGATGCCTTATTGGGATTCCACTGTATGTTATTTGTTGCTTTTCTGTTGTTGGTTTTAAAATTTTCTCTTTGTCTTTAATTTTTGTCAGTTTGAATTGTATGTGTCTCATTGTGTTCCTCCTTGGTTTCATACTGCATGGGACTCTCTGTACTTCCTGGACTTGAGTGAGTGTTCCCTTTCCTATGTTAGGGGAATTTTCAGCTCTTACCTCTTCTGATCTTTTCTCATGCCCTTTCTCTCTCCTTTCTCCTTCTGAGATTCATATAATGTGCACGTTGGTACATTTAATATTGTCCCTAAAGTCTCTGAGACTGTCCTCCTTTCTTTTCATTCTTTTTCCTTTATTTAGTTCTGTGTCAGTGATTTACACCAATTTGTGTTTTAGCTCGCTTATTCGTTCTTCTGCCTCATTTATTCTGCTACTGATTCTTTTGAAGATATTTATTATTTTTGTTATTGTGTTGTTCATTTGTTTATTTAAATCTTGTGGCTCTTTGTTAAACTTCTCTTGTATCTTCTTGATCTGTGTCTTCATTCTTATGTTTTCATTCTTCATTCTTGTCTTCATTCTTAGATCATCTTTGCTATCTTTAGTCTAATTTTTTTCAGGTACATTGCCTAACTCCAATTCACTTGTTCTTTTGAGGTTTTATCTTGTTCCTTAATTTGGAACATACTTCTCTGCCAGCTCATATTGTCTAACTTTCTGTGTTTGTGTTCTCCATTTCACAGGCTGCAGAACTATAGTTCCTTTTGCTCTGGTGTCTGCTTCTTGGTGGTTGAGGTTGGTCCAGGGACTTGTGCAGCTTTGCTGTTGGACAAGACTGGTGCCTGCCCACTGGTGGTTAGAGCGTAACCTTGTCTCTGGTGGGGAGGACCAAGTCAAGGGGTGTGTTTTAGAGTGGTTGTGGGCAAAGGAGGACTTTAAGCAGCCTGTCTGCTGATGACTGGGGCTGTATTCCCATCTTGTTTGTTTGGCCTGAGGCATCTGAACATTGAAGCCTGCAGACTGTTGGGTGGGACCAGGTGTTGTTTGCCCAAACAGCAACCTCTCCAGAGCTCTTGCTGATGAACATTCCCTGAGGCCTCTGCCACCAGTGTCCTTGCCCCTACAGTGAGCCACAGCTGACTCCTACCTCCCCAGTTGACCCTGCAATACTCACAGGTTTATCTGGCCCAGGCTCCTATGGAGTCACTGCTTTGCCTTGCAGCCCAGTGCATGTGAAACCATATGTGTGCCCTCCAAGAGTGGAAATCTGTTTCCGCCCAGTCCTGTGGAGCTCTTAAACCCAATTTCCATTGGCCTTCAAAGCCAAATGTTATCCCCAGGCTGATGAGCTTGATGAGGGTCTCAGAAGTCTCACTCCTGTGGGAAAACTTTTGTAATGTAATCATTTTCTAGTATGTGGGTCACCTTCCCTTTCATTATGGAATTTGATTATATGGTGAAAGCACCCCTTCTGCTGTCTCAGTTGTGGCTTCTTTGTCTTTGAATACAGAATATTTCTTGTAGTTTCTAGTGTTTTTTGTTGATGGTTGTTCAGCAGTTCGTTGTGATTTTGATGTTTTCTTGAGAGGAGGTGAGCTCAAGTCCTACTTTGCCATCTTGTCTCCTCCCTCATACCTAAATCCTAGAGTAAATTTCTAAAAATTACATTATTGGGTTAAAGTTAACACAGTTTTAGGACCTTTCATATATATTTTCACACTTGCAGAAGTCAATATTTTCTTCCCCCTGCTGAATATGTAAATAGCCATTGTCTCACTGGTTCAGCAATAAAGCAATGAGCAATCTGTTAATTAGAACACATGTTGGGGGAACTGCAATCCATTTGAGTTAATTTTTTTTATATGTTTTAAGATAGGGGTTCAGATTCATCCTTTTGCATGTAGATATCCAGTAGTCTAAGTATTATTTGTGAAGACTGTTGTCCCTATTGAATGTCTTGACCATGTGGAAAATCAATTGACTATAAATGTAAAGTTTTATTTCTGGGTTTTAATTTCTCTGCTGTTGATTTTCATGTTTGTCCTTTATGTAGGAACATATTGTCTTATTTAATGTAAGCTTATATACCAATTTCTAGCCACATAAGTATTCTCACTACAAATTGTTACTATTTTTCTTTTTACTTTGTGTGTACTGATATGATGAAAATTGTATCTAACTTTTATAATCTATTTTTTAAAGAGATAGTGAATAATTTTCATGTGTATATTGGCCAGTTATATTTCTGAAGGTGCTCCATCCATCTTATTACTCATATGCTAAACCTCCCTCTTGAATAACTTAAAATGTTGATCACTGAGTTTATTTTTTATTTTTTTTATTCACTGGATTTCAAATTAAGGGTTCTCCTTTTTGAACCCAGTGAAGATTTTTTGCTTTCTGTTTTTTCCTTTATCATTTTATTAAAGAATGTATGTAAAAGTGAAGCAGTTCTAAAATAGTACATAATTCATGTAAGGAAGTTTATCATAAAGTATTTTATTTTGCATTTTAAATATTCTTTAGGTCTGCGAAGAAAGCAGAGTTGGAAGAAAATCAGAGAAGTTACAAACAGAAGAAGAAAAGGCGACGCATTAAGGTTCAAGAAGACTCATCCAGTGAAAACAAGGTAATAAATAATGAGAATTACTATGTACTTGGATTTATCACTGGTATAGTAGACCATAGTAAATATGTTATTACCTCATTTGCACTCTGTTCATAAGTTGAATTCTACTAGTTGATTTACATTTTAAGCTTTGTGGAAGAATTGACTAATTATTGAATATATAAGTATGCAGAAGTGTTAAGTTTAATATATTATCAATATTTTTTCTTTTCCTTCACTGAATTTGATGGAAAGTTTAAGCTTTCTAATCATTATTTATATTCTTAGTGCTATACAACTGATATGAAGTGTTCTGTTTAATTACATAAAACATAATAACTCATTAAATGAATAAATTTCTTCTAGCAGTGAAAGTAGTCAATTTCAGTTTCTTGTATATAAGCAGAATTATTCAGAGTACAAATTCTCCATTCTATTCTCTTTTAGAAGAGTTCTGTTTTGTAATGACCCTTTTCACCATTTCTCATGTACAATGCAATGGCCTTAATTGCATTCTTAATTAGGAATTCTGTGCCCATTAAGCAGTAACTCCCCATTCCCGCCTATCTGCAGCTCCTTGGTGACGTCTAATTCTAATTTCTGTGCCTATAAATTTGCCAATATTAGGTATCTCATATGAATGAAGTCACACAATATTTGTCCTTTCTTTCTGGCTTATTTCATTGATATAATGTTTTCAAGGTTCATCCACCTTTTAGCATATATCAGAATTTCTTTTATTTTTAAGGTTAGATAATGTTCCAGTGTATGTATGATAACATGTTGTGTTTATCCATTCATCTTTTGATGGATATTTGAATTCTTTCTACTTTTGGCTATTTAGAATAATGTTGTTGTGTACATCGGTATACAAATGTCTTTTTGAGTCCCTGCTTTTCTTTTATGTGCATAATCTTTATTTTTTGCCAGTTTAATTTTTTTAATTGAAGGATAATTGCTTTAGAATTTTGTTCTTTTCAATCATACATCAAGAATCAACCATAGGTACACCCATGTCCCCTCCCTCCCAACCCTCCCTCCCATCACCCTCCCCTTCCCTTCCTTCTAGATTTGTCACAGAGCCCCTATTTGAGTTTCCATACAGCAAATTCCTGTTGGCTATCTATTTTACATATGGTATTGTAAATTTCTGTGTTACTCTTTCCATACATCTCACCCTCTTCCTCCTCCCCTACCCCCGTGTCCATAGATTTTTTTCTTTTTGTCTGTTTCTCCATTGCTGCCCTGAAAATGAATTCATCAGTACCGTTGTTCCAGATTCCATATCTGTGCATCAGTGTATGATATTTATTTCTCTTTCTGACTTACTTCACTCCATATAATAGGCTCTGCGTTCATCCACCTCATTAGAACTGACTCAAATGCATTCCTTTTTATGGCTGAGTAGTATTCTGTTGTATATATGAACCACAGCTTCTTTATCCATTCATCTGTTGATGGACATCTAGGTTGCTTCCATATTCTAGCTATTGTAAACAGCACTGCAGTGAACATTTGAATACATGTGTGTTTTTTAATTTTGCTTTCCTCATGATCTATGCCTAGTGGTGGGATTGCTGGGTCATATAGTGGTTTTATTTGTGGTTTTTTAAGGAATCTCAATACTGTCTTCCATAGTGGCTGTATCAGTTTACATTCCCACCAAGAGTGCAAGAGGGTTCCCTTTTCTATACACCCTTTCCAGCATTTATTGTTTGTAGACTTTTTGATGATGCTATTCTGACCACTGTGAGGTGATATCTCATTGTAGTTTTGATTTGCATTTCTCTAATAATAAGTGATGTTGAGCATTTTTTCATGTATTTGTTAGCCATCTGTATCTCTTTAGAGAAATGTCTGTTTAGGTCTTTTTCCCGCTTTTTGATTGGGTTGTTTGTTTTTCTGGTATTGAGTTGTATGAGTTGCTTCTGTATTTTGGAAATTAATTCTTTGTCAGTTCTTTCCTTTGCTATTATTTAGGCTCATTCTTAGAGTTGTCTTTTCACCTTGTTTGTAGTTTCCTTTGCTATGCAAAAGCTTTTGAATTTAATTAGGTTCTGCTTGTTAATTTTTGTTTTTATTTCTATTACTCTAGGAGGTGGGTCATAGAAGATCTCGCTTTGATTTATGTCATCAAGTGTTCTGCCTATGTTTTCCTCTAAGAGTTTTATAGTTTGTGATCTTACATTTACATTGTTAATCCATTTTGAGTTTATCTTTTTGTATGGTGTTAGGAAGTGTTCTAATTTCATTCTTTTGCATGTAGCTCTCAAGTTTTACCAGCACCACTTATTGAAGAGGCTATATTTGCCCCATTGTATATTCTTGCCTGCTTTGTCAAAAATAAGGTACCCATATGTGCAAGGGATTGTCTCTGGGCTTTCTGTCTTGTTTTTATCTCCTTCTATCTCTGGGCTTTCTATCTTCTATCTTTTTCCATTGATCTGTATTTCTGCTTTTGTGCCAGTACCATACTGTCTTGATGACTGTAGCTTTGTAGCATAGTCTGAAGTCGGGAAGGTTGATTCCTCCAGCTCCATTCTTCTTTCTCAAGATGGCTTTGGCTTTTCGGGGTCTTTTGTATTTCCATATGAATTGTGAAATTTTTTGTTCTGTGAAAAATGTCATTGGTAATTTTTATTGCATTGAATCTGTAGATTGCATTTGGTGAAAGAAGTGAAAGTGTTAGTCATTAGTTGTATCTGACTCTTTGTGACTCCATGAACTGTAGCCTGCCAGGCTCCTCAGTCCATGGGATTCTTCAGACAAGAATACTAGAATGGGTTGCCATTCCCTTCTCCGGGAATCTTCCCAACCCAAGGATTGAACCCTAGTCTCTGACATTGCAGACAGAGTCTTTACTGTTTGAGCCATGAGGGAAGCCCTTATATTTGATAGTATAGTCATTTTCAGAATATTGATTCTTTCTACCCAAGAACATGTAATATCTCTCCATCTGTTTATGTCATCTTTGATTTCTTTTATTAGTGTCTTATAATTTCCCATATACAGTTCTTTCGTCTCCTTACATAGGTTTATTCCTAGATATTTAATGGGATTGATTCCTTAATTTCTCTTTCTGATTTTTCATTATTACTATATAGGAATGCAAGTGAGTCAATACTTTTAATACTTTTGGTTGTAATCTGAGATGTGCAATTGCTTGATCACATGGTAATTCTGTGTTGAACTTTTTGAGGGAGTTACACTGTTTTCCCAATGCCCCAGCCTTCTAGTTTTTCCCCATCCTCACCAACACTTGTTATTTTCTGTTTTTTTTCCAGAGGTATCATAATGGGTGTGAGATAGTATCTCATTTGTGGTGTTGATTTAAATTTCCCTAATAAGAAGTGATGTTCAGTGTCCTTTTATTTGCTTATTTGACATTTCTGTGTCTCCTTTGGAGAATTTTCTGTTCAGTCCTTTGCCCCCTTTTTAGAGTTCTTTTCGTAAAATACTGTTCTATATTGTAAAGTGTAATTCTGAAGTTTTTCAGTATGTCTTCTTCTACCTTTTCTTGGCATATTAATTGGAGTGAGAAATGGAGAAATCAGAAAACTTTGTAGTATTAATGTTTTGATCATTTAAATTCCGTAGAGTAATTCTGAAGAAGATAAAGAAGATGATGAAGAAGAAGATGAAGAAGAAGATGAAAATGATGATTCCAAGTCTCCTGGAAAAGGCAGAAAGAAAATTCGGAAGATTCTTAAAGATGATAAGCTAAGAACAGAAACACAAAATGCTCTTAAGGAAGAAGAAGAGAGGCGAAAACGTATTGCTGAGAGAGAGCGAGAGCGAGAGAAATTGAGAGAGGTACACCACATTTTATTTATAATTTCTTTTTAATGTATGACTTTCATAGATTCACAGATTATAGTTCAGTTGTCCAAGAAGAGGATCTTGTAATCAACCAGATATTTTTTGTAAGTTACTTTTTCCTATTGGCAGTATTTTATACAACTTAAAAATCGTCATTAGGTAATATTTAGAATTAGGTACATGGGAAGGATTTAGATTGTTGAATGATCACCAGAGTGATTGTTTTTTATTTGAGGTAGAAAAACATTAAAAAATTATTGCTTAAATCCATGAACGATTTCAATGTTTTGAATAAACTTTTCATTGTAAAATAAAGGTCCATCTAGTCAAAGCTATGGTTTTTCTAGTAGTCATGTATGGATGTGAGAGTTGGACCGTAAAGAATGCTGAGCGCCAAAGAATTGATGCTTTTGAACTGTGGTGTTGGAGAATTCTCTTGAGAGTCCGTTGGGCTGCCGGGAGATCAAACCAGTCAATCCTAAAGGTAATCAGTCCTGAATCTTCAATGGAAGGACTGATGCTAAAGCTGAAACTCCAGTACTTTGGCCACCTGATGTGAAGAACTGACTCATTTGAAAAGACCCTGATGCTGGGAAAGATTGAAGGCAGGAGAAGGGGACGATAGAGGATGAGATGGTTGGATGGCATCACCAACGTGATGGACATGAGTTTGAGCAACCTCCAGGAGTTGGTGATGGACAGGGAAGCCTGACATGCTGCAGTCCATAGAGTTGCAAAGAGTTAGACACAACTGAGTGACTGAACTGAGCTGAACAGGCAGAAGAAATAGTATTATAAATCTCCATCTGTACAATACCCACCTTCAATAATTACCAACATATTCTGGAGATGGAAATGGCAACCCACTCCAGTATTCTTGCCTGGAAAGTCCCATGGACAGAGGAGCCTGGCAGGCTATAGTCCATGACGTCTCAAAGAGTCAGACACAACTTAGTGACTATACAGCAAATGGCAATTTAGCATTTTGTAGAAGGAAAAGCAAGGAAAGGAAGAAGAGAGATTCTGTTGGCACTGTAGGAGTGAGAGAGGAAGGGGCAAATACAAATAAGCTGGAACTTTGACTGACACACATGTAAAACAGCTTGCTCTGAACTAGTCAGTGTGTTGCAATTCAGTTACTGACTATGGTCTATTTTTCTGACTTTTGAATGACCAGGGCCAATCTTCATTTCTCGTTGTGCTCAATTTGTTTATTCAAGAATTATTACATATCAGTCAGTAATTGTGGGTCTTTATTTTGTCAAGTGGTATAGGAAGAAAAGACTAGATACATATTCATATTCAGATGTTTTAATTCTTTGACCCAAAGCAGTTTACCTCGGAGAAGGCAATGGCACCCCACTCCAATACTCTTGCCTGGAAAATCCCATGGACGGAGGAGCCTGGAAGGCTGTAGTCCATGGGGCCGCTGAGGGTCGGACACGACTGAGCGACGTCACTTTCACTTTTCACTTTCATGCATTGGAGAAGGAAATGGCATCCCACTCCAGTGTTCTTGCCTGGAGAATCCCAGGGATGGGGGAGCCTGGTGGGCTGCCGTCTATGGGGTCGCACAGAGTCAGACATGACTGAAGTGGCGCAGCAGCAGCAGCAGCAGCAGCAGCAGCAGCAGCAGCAGCAGCAGTTTACCTAATCCTTCAAATCTCTTTACTCATGTGTGAAATAAGGCAAATTATATCTTCCTTATATGAGTGGTCAAAAGATTTAGTGAAATAATCCACATTAAACATTTAGCACAATACCAGGCATATGGTAATAAAAAAGTAATTGTAGATTTTAGATGTTGATGATGATGTTATGTGGTTAGGGACTGCAAATAAATAATTTACTGAACTTTCAAAAAAAATTAGCAACACATGACTAGTTTTTTTTTCATCTGTTTTCTGAACTGAACTGAACTGAACTGAACTTGTTCAATTGCTCAGTCATGTCCGACTCTTTGCAATCCCATGGACTGCAGCCCACCAGGCTTCCCTGTCCTTCACCATCTCCTGGAGCTTGGTCAGACTCATGTCCATTGAGTTAATGATGCCATCTAACTGCCTTGTTCTCAGTCGTCCCCTTCTCCTCGTGCCTTCTATCTTTCCCAGCATCACGGCTAGTTTTTTTTTTTTTCATCTATTCTCTTACCTTCACAATATTTTTGAGAAGTCTCAGATATCATATTATTTTGATTATATATGGTTCAGAATATATTGTTGAAAGATAACTTTTAAACATTACCACAGTATCATTATTACACTTAAACATTAACAATAATTTCATAATGTCAAATGTCTAGTTAATATTAACAATTCTTTCATTTACCTCATAAGCATAATAGTGGTTTATAAAAATATTTGTTATGAATCAGGAACCTAAAAAGGTCTCACTGTGTGTTGGGTTACATTTGGATACTTAGGTTTATCATTAAGCTATTCCTACAGTGTCTTGATTACTGTAACCTTATAGTAATTCTTGGAATGAGATACTGTAATTTCTACAACTTGGTTCCACACTTTTAGAGTTGTTTTGGTATACTCTGTTATTCTTATTTCCATATTAATTTTAGTATCCTGTCAATTTTTAATAAGAATCTTCCTGGAACTTTTATGGGGATTTGGTTGGATCTCTAGTGACATCTTAACAGATTTTGTTTACACTTATATAAATATCATATATTTCCCATTTATTTATCTCTTCTTTGATATCTCTTAGCAGCATTTTATGGTTTTCATTGTACATAACTAGCACGTATTTTTCTAAATTTATCCTTAAGTAATCTATGTTTTCTGTTGTCATGGTAAATGAAATTTCAAATGATTTAATGACCTTGTGTTCTGTGAGCTTACTATATTCTCCTACTAGTTCTAGTAACCTTTTTAGTAGATTCCTAAAGATTTTCTACATATTCAGTCATGTTGTCTACCACCACCACCAGAAGGATGGTTAATTTTTTCAAATGCATTTTAATGTATCTGTGGAATGATCTAGAAAATGTCTTAAACTGCTAGGATAAGCCTTACTGGTCATCTTATATTACTCTTTTTATATATTGTTGTATTTCTTTTCTTATATTGTTTCACCAGGAGTTTTACCTCACTTTTAAGTAGGCATGTTGGGTTATAAATTGCTTTACTTGTATATCTTTCTGGGTTTTTTATTACAGTAATACTGTTCTCATGTAAAATGAAACGGGAAATGCTCCTGTCTCTTCTACTTATAAGTATTTTTATAATATAGGTAGTATTTTATTCTTAAATGTTTGCTAGAATTCTCCAGTAAAGGTACTCTCCTGAGTTTTCTGAGTTTTTTTAAATTTTTAGACAGATTGTATTTAATAAGTTATTACTATTACTTTAATAAGTAGATGATCTGTTCTCTTTTGATCTCTTTTGGTAAATTTTTCTTTGAGATATTTGTCCATTTCATTTAAGTAGTCAAATGTATTGTTTCAAATAAATTTGTTTATGATATTCCTTTTTTAATGTTTTTGTTTTTTGTAGACCCTGTTATGATAGCTCATCTTTCATTTCTGTCAATGATAATTTATCTTTTTTTCTTGATTAGTCTCTAGAGGTTTAGAGATTGTATTATCCTTTCAAAAAAACCAGCTTTAATGATTTTTTTCTTATTATTTTACCTTCTGCTATTTCATTGGTTTTTACTCTGATTTTGTGTTGTCACTTTTTCTCTGGGTATAATTTGCTTTTTTAAAATAGCTATTTAAGGTGGCTTTTGGATGTTGATTCTTTTTTAATCTATAAATAATATAAAATTCCCCAATGTGCATACTATTTTAAATGTTGAACTGTATGAATTTTGATGTTTTGTGTTTTGCTTTTTACTCTTTCTGTTTTTCTTATGACCAAGAAAATGATGGTCCATGCAAATATTTTACTTTTGTGGTGTGAAATATTCTATAAATTTCAGTTAGGTTATGTTGATTTATTACATTCACATCCTTTATATCCTTAATGATATTTTGTCTCATAGAGCAAAGTTGAGGTCTGCAAGTTTAATTGTCAGTTTGTCATTTTCTCATTGCACTTCTCTGTTTTTTCTCATAGTTTGTTAAAGCTCTGCTAGGTACATCTACTTGTGGGATTATTATGTCTTTCTCATGAATTGATCCATTATCAGTATGTAAAGTCCCTTTTTAACACTGCTAATTTTTCATCTGAAATCTACTCTGTTTGAGTATGGTGTAGTCATACCATCTTACTTTTCAAGCATTTTGCTATGAAAAGTTCCAACATACTGCTAGCTTTACAGAATTTCACAGTAATTTCCCATAAACTCATGTCCTACATTCTTCTGTTGATATTTCACTATACTTGGTTTATAACATTTCTATATATTTACTAAGCTCTCTATCCTTCATTATATTTTTATGCATTTGAAAGTCAGTTGCAAACATTATTTCACTTAACCTAAATGCTTTAGGTTGCATATCATTAATTAGAATTGATATTTATTTAAAATTTTTCTTTTCATGAAAAATTTACTTAGAGTGAAATATACCAATCTTAAGTTTACATTTTGGTTTTGACATACCATGTAATTGGGGAATGTATATATTTTCATGGTTTTCTTCACCTTGCCTTTTTTTCTTTTTACTTAATATTTGGAGAGTGTTCTTTCCTCAGTAGCTTGTGTCTGCCCTTAACTGTGGCAAAACTTATCTGTTGAATGCACTTATCACTGTCATCTTTGCCTTCCCCAAATCTTCTTTTGAGGTACAGTTAGGTTGTTTGAAGGTTTTCACTAAACTGGAGTATCCTGTTACATATTGGAATGACTTACTTTGTTTGTGCTTCTTTGGGTTCTTTTAAAAAATTTTCTTATTATTTTAACTATTTTTAAATACACAGGTCAGTGAAATACATGTTGTGTAATCATCATCACCATCCTTTTCATTGCCTTTTTCATCATTCCAAACAGAAACTCTGTACCCATTTAAAACTAGACCCCATCCCCTTTTCCCACTAGTCTCTTATAACCTCTCTTCTACTTTCTGTCTCTTATGAATTTGCCTATTTATTTACCTCTTATAAGTGGATTTATTCAGTATGTTTTCAAGATTCATTCATGTTGTACCAACTATCAGAATTTCATTTGTTTTTAAGGATGAACATTGCATTGTATGCATATACCACATTTTGTTTATTCATTCATCTGTTTTTTAAAAAATTGTGTATTTTAATTTTAAATTTGTTTATTTTTAAATTGGAAGATAATTACTATACAGGATTGTGTTGGTTTCTGCCAGTCATTAACATAAATCACCCATAGGTATACGTATGTCCTCTCTCTTTTGACCTTCTTTCCCATCTCCCTCCACATTCCACCCCTCCCCAGTTTGAGTTTTCATTGTCATATAACAAATTCCAATTGGCTTTCTATTTTATATATGGTAATATAATTTTCCATGTTACTCTCTCTGTACATCCCTCCCTATCCTCCCCGCCCCCCTTGGTGATCCATAAGTCTTTCTCTGTGTCTGTGTCTCCATTGCTGCCCTGCAAGTAATTTCATCAGTACCATCTTTCTAGATTCCATATATATACATTAGTATACAGTATTTGTTTTTGTCTTTCTGACTTACTTCACTCCATATAATAGGCTCTTCATTCATCTACCTTATTAGAACTGACTCAAATGCATTCCTTTTTATGGCTGAGTAGTATTCTGTTGTATATATGAACCACAGTTTCTTTATCCATTCATCTGTTGACATCTGGGTTGCTTCCATGTTCTAGCTATTGTAAACAGTGCTGTTCTAGCTACTGGGATACATGTATCTTTTTCAGTTTTGGTTTCCTATGGTTTATGCCTAGTCGTGAGATTGCTGGTCATATGGTGGTTTTATTCGTAGTTTTAATAAGGAATCTCAATACTGTCTTATATAGTGGCTGTATCAATTTACATTCCCACCAAGAGCACAAGAGGGTTCCCTTTTCTCTACACCCTTTCCATCTGGGCTCACAGAATCACTGGGTTCCCTGTGTTATATAGCCACTTCCCACTAGCCCTCTATTTTATACATGATGATGCATATATGGCAGTGCTACTTTCTTAATTTGTCCTACCTTCTCCTTCCCCTGCTGTGTGCACAGTTCCACTCTACATCTGGGTATTCATTCATCTGTTGATGGATATTTTAGGTTTCTTACACTTTCTGGCTGTTGGGAATAATAGTGCTAGGAACATGGATATATAATATCTCTTCAAGTTCCTGCTTTCCATGCTTCTAGATATATATGTTCAAAAGTGGAATGATGGAACATTGAGGAGTCATCACATTGTTTCCTCAACAGCTGCACCATTTTACATTTCCACCAGCAATGCATACAGGTTCCAATTTCTCTATATCTTTACAACATTTCTTTTTTTTTTTCTTTCCCTTTCTCTTCTTTCTTACCTTTTCCTGCCCCCCCACCCCATTTGTAATAGCCAACGTTATGGACGTGAAGTGGTATTTCATTATGGTTTTGTTTTTTAAGAAGTTAAATTTTATTTGGGGCAAAATTAGGACTGCACTGAGGGATACAGCACCTCAGATAGCTCTGAGACACTGCTCTAAGAGGTGGTGGGGGAAGGTGGTGAAGGGAAATTTTATGAAATCAAGAACTTATCTTACAAAAAGTTTTTCTGCTTATCATGAGGAGATGATGTCACTATGAAGGAGTTTAGTGCTTTTCTAGATAAGACGAGATGCAAGAATTTGGATAATTAAGGTTTTGATTTGTATCTCCTTAATGGAAAAGGTCAGTTTTCATTCCAATCCCAAAGAAAGGCAATGCCAAAGAATGCCCAAACTACCACACAATTGCACTCATCTCACACGCTAGTGAAGTAACGCTCAAAATTCTTCAAGCCAGGCTTCAGCAATACGTGAACTGTGAACTTCCTGATGTTCAAGCTGATTTTAGAAAAGACTGAGGAACCAGAGATCAAATTTCCAACATCTGCTGGATCATGGAAAAATCAAGAGAGTTCTAGAAAAACATCTATTTCTGCTCTCTTGACTATGCCAAAGCCTTTGACTGTGTGGATCACAATAAACTGTGGAAAATTTTCAAAGAGATGGGAATACCAGACCACCTGACCTGCCTCTTGAGAAATCTGTATGCAGGTCAGGAAGCAACAGTTAGAACTGGACTTGGAACAACAGACTGGTTCCAAATAGGAAAAGGAGTATGTCAAGGCTGTATACTGTCACCCTGCTAATTTAATTTATATGCAGAGTACATCATGAGAAATGCTGGACTGGAAGAAACACAAGCTGGAATCAAGATTGCTGGGAGAAATATCAGTAACCTCAGATATGCAGATGATACCACTCTTATGGCAGAAAGTGAAGAGGAACTAAAAAGCCTCTTGATGAAAGTGAAAGAGGAGAGCGAAAAAGTTGGCTTAAAGCTCAACATTCAGAAAACGAAGATCATGGCATCTGGTCCCATCCATCACTCCATGGGAAATAGATGGGGAAACAGTGGAAACAGTGTCAGACTTTATTTTTTGGGGCTCCAAAATCATTGCAGATGGTGATTGCAGCCATGAAATTAAAAGACGCTTACTCCTTGGAAGGAAAGTTATGACCAACCTAGATAGCATATTCAAAAGGAGAGACATTATTTTGCCGACTAAGGTCTGTCTAGTCAAGGCTGTGGTTTTTTCAGTAGTCATGTATGGATGTGAGTTGAACTGTGAAGAAAGCTGAGCACCGAAGAAGTGATGCCTTTGAACTGTGGTGTTGGAGAAGACTCTTGAGAGTCCCTTGGACTGCGAGGAGATCCAACCAGTCCATTCTGAAGGAGATCAGCCCTGGGATTTCTTTGGGGGGAATGATGCTGAAGCTGAAACTCCAGTACTTTGGCCACCTCATGCAAAGAATTGACTCATTGGAAAAGACTCTGATGCTGGGAGGGATTGGCAGCAGGAGCAGAAGGGGTCGACAGAGGATGAGATGGCTGGATGGCATCACTGACTCCATGGGCGAGAGTCTGAGTGAACTCCGGGAGTTGGTGATGGACATGGAGGCCTAGCGTGCTGCGATTCATGGGGTCTCAAAGAGTCGGACATGACTGAGCGACTGAACTGAACTGAAGTGAATGACTAGTGATGTTGAGCATCTTTTCATGTGTGTATTGACCAGTTGTATATCGTTGGAGAAATGTCTATTCAAATCCTTTGCACATTTAAAAATTGTGCTGTTTTTGTTATTGTTGTATTGTAGGGGTTCTATATGTATCTGGATATCAATCTGTTATCAGATATGTGATTCGCAACTATATTCCTCCATCTCATGGATTATCTTTATTTCTGCTGATAAGTATCCCTTGCATAAAAGTTTGAAATTTTGATGAAGTCCAGTTGATCTATTTTTTTTTCATTGTGTGTGCTTTTTTATGTTTTATTTAAGGCATTGTTGCCAAATCCTGTGTCATAACAATTTCTTTCTTTGCCATTTTGTATAATCCTGTGTAATATAATCCTGTGTTGAATTTTGTTTGCTTGTACTTTGTGGAATAATTTTGAGTCTGTATTCACAGAGAATCTATAGTTTTCTTATAGTTTATCTTTTAAATTTTAAATTAGGATAATGCTGGTCTCATTGATTGAACTAGAAAATATTCCCTCCTCTTTAGTTTTCTTGAAGAGTTTGAGAAAAATTGGCATTATTATTATGTCTTCTTCGGAGAAATATCTATTTAAGTCTTATGCCCATTTTTTGGTTGGGTTGTTTGGTTTCTGATGTTGAACTTCATGACCTGCTTGTATATTTTGGAGATTAATCTATTGGCAGTTGCCTCATTTGCAATTATTTTCTCCCATTCTGAGGATTATCTTTTCATCTTGTTTATGGTTTCTTTTGCTGTTCAAAAGCTTTAAGTTTAATTAGGTTCCATTTGTTTATTTTTGTTTTTATTTCCATTACTCTAGGAAGTGGGTCATAGAAAGACTTTCTTTCATTTATGTCAGAAAGTATTCTATGTTTTCCTGTAAGAGTTTTATAGTTTGTCATCTTACATTTAGGTTTTTAACCCATTTTGTGTTTATCTTTGTGTATGATATTCGAAAGTGTTCTAATTTGATTCTTTTGCATGTAGCTGTCCAGTTTTCCTGTCTTTTCTCCATTGTATAGTCTTTCCTTCTTTGTCGAAGATAAGGTGCCCATAGGTATATGGGTTTATCTTTGGGCTTTCTGTCATGTTCTGTCATGTTTCACTGTTTTTGTGGCAGTAGCATACTGTGTTGACGACCAGCTTTGTAGTATAGTCTGAAGTTAGGAAGGTTGATTCCTTCAGCTGTATTCTTCTTTCTCAAGATTGCTTTTTCTGTTCGGGTCCTTTTGTGTATCCACAGAAATTCTGAAATTTTTTGTCCTAGTTATGTGAAAAATACCATTGGCAATTCGATAGGGATTGCATTGACTCTGGAAGTTGCTTTGGGTAATATATTCATTTCCACAATGTTGATTCTTCCAATTCAGCAACATGGTATATCTCTCCATCTATTTGTGTAGTCCTTGATTTCTTTCAAAAATGTCTTATAGTTTTCTGTATATGCCTCTTTTCTCTCCTTGAAGCTCTATATAGTCATCAAGAACAAGACCTGGAGCTGACTGTGGCTCGATCATGAGCTCCTTATAGCAAAATTCAGGCTCTAATTGAAGAAAGTAGGGAAAACCACTAGGCCATTCAAGTATGACTTAGATCAAATCCCTTTTGATTATACAGTGGAGGTGATTTATAGATTTAAGAGATTAGATTTGGTAGACAAGTGCCTGAAGATCCATTTTGATTTTAGGTTCATAACTTTGTATAGTAGGCAGTGCCAAGAAGGCAAAGCATTTCTCTAAGGAGGCTTTAGAAATTGCTGAGGAAAGAAGAGAAGTGAAAGGCAAGGAAGAAAGGAGAAGATATACTCAACTGAATGCAGAGTTCCAGAGACTAGCAAGGAGAGATAAGATCTTAAATGAACAATACAAAGAAATAGAGGAAAAGAACAGAATGGAAAAGACTACAGGTCTCTTCCAGAAAATTGGAAATATCAATGGAACATTTCATGGAAGGATGGGTATGATAAAGGACAGAAATGGTGACCTGACAGAAGCTGAAGAGATTAAGTCGAGGTGGCTGGAGTACACAGATGTATACAAAAATGGTATTAATGACCTGGATAACCACAAAGGTGTGGTCGCTCACCTAGTGCTAGACATCCTAAAGTGCAAAGTCAGATGGGCCTTAGGAAGAATTATTATGAGCAAAGCTATTGGAGGTGATGGATTTCCAGCTGAGTTATTTCAAATCATAAAAGATTATGCTTTTAAAGTGCTGTACTCAATATGCTGGCAAATTTGGAAAACTCAGCAGTGGCCACAGGACAGGAAAAGGTCAACTTTCTTTCCAGTCCCAAAGAATGGCAATGCCATAGAATGTTCAAACTACCGTACAATTGCTGTCATTTCACATGCTAGTAAGTTTATGCTCAGAATCCTTCAAGCTAGGCTTCAACAGTATGTGAATCGAGAACTTCCATATGTACAAGCTGGATTTAGAAGAGGCAGAGGAAGCAGAGATCAGATTGCCAGCATTTGTTTGATTATGGGGAAAGCAAGGGAATTCCAGAAAAACATCTACTTCTGCTTCATTGACTACACTGAAGCCTTTGACTATGTGGATCATAACAAAGTATGGAAAATTCTTAAAGAGATGGGAATACCAGACCACCTTACTTATCTCCTGAGAAACTTGTATGCAGGTAAGAAACCAAGTTAGAACCAGATGTGGAACAACAAACAGGTTCAAAATTGGGAAAGGAGTATGAGTAGGATGTATATTGTCACCCTGCTTATTTACCTTCTCTACAGAGTTACCTCACGTGAAATCCTGGGCTGGATGAATCAGAAGCTAGAATCAAGATTGCCAGGTGGAACATCAACAACCTCAGATATGCAGATGATACCACTGTAATGAACGTGAAGAGGACCTAAAGAGCCTCTTGATGAGGGTGAAACAGGAGCATGAAAAAGCTGGCTTAAAACTCAACATTCAAAAAACTAAGATTATGGCATGCAGTCCCCTCACTTCATGGCAAATAGAAGGGGAAAAGGTGAAAGTAGTGACAGATTTTATTTTGGGGGGCTTCAAAAATCACTGCCGCCAGTGATTGTAGCCATGAAATTAAAAGATGCTTGCTCCTTGGAAGGAATGCTGTGACAAATCTAGACAGAGTATTAAAAATCAGAGATATCACTTTGACAATAAAGGTCCATAAATAAAAGCTATTATTTTCCAGTAGTCACTTACAGATGTGAGGGCTGGACCATAAATAAGGCTGCATGCTGCAGAATTGATGCTTTCACATTGTGGTGTTGGAAAAGATTCTTGAAATTCCTTGTACAGCAGGAAGATCAACCCAGTGAATCCAAAAGGAAATCAACCCTGAATATTCATTGGAAGGATTGATGCTAAATCTGAAGATCCAGTACTTTGGCCACCTGGTGCAAAGAGCTGATTTATTGGATAAGACCCTGATGATCAGAAAGATTGAAAGCAAAAGGAGCAGGGGGCAGCAGAGTATGAGTTGTTTAGATATTGTCACCAACTCAGTGGACATTAATTTGGGTTAACTCCGGGAGATAGTGATGGCAGAGCAGCCTGGCATGCTGCAGTCCATGGCGTTGCAACAATTAGGACCCAGCTTACCCCTGTTGAACAATAACAACAACAACAACACTGCCCTTGTTTTCCTTAAGTACATTCATTCCTAGGTATTTTATCTTTCTGTTTCTGTGGTGACTGGGATTGTTTCCTTAATTTCTTTCTGAGTTTTCATTGTTAGTGTATAGGAATGAAAGAGATTTCTATGTATTTATTTTGTATCCTGCAACTTACTAAATTCACTGGTTAGCTCTAGTAATTTCTGATAGCATCTTTAGGGCTTTCTATTTATAGTATAATATCTCGAAACAGTGATAATTTTACTTCTTTTCTAATCCCTGAATTCCACAACCTTTAGTATTCTATTTTTATTTTAATTTGAAGGTGTTTTCTAATGTCTCTTGTGATTTCTTATTTGACCTTTTTGTTATTTAAGAGTGTCATGT
This sequence comes from Capra hircus, assembly GCF_001704415.2. NCBI lineage: Eukaryota > Metazoa > Chordata > Mammalia > Artiodactyla > Bovidae > Capra > Capra hircus. Next base: position 2,912,477 of record NW_017189516.1, on the reverse strand, counting down.
TTAAATTATGCATATTTGCATTTTTCCCACTGTCCTTCTGTTACTGATTTCTAGTTTCATTCCATTGCTATTGGAGATTTTAAGTTTTTATTTTATTTTTTTAATTTTTTAAAATAAGTTAGTAAACTTTTTCATTTAATTTTAATTTTCTTTTATTTGAAGTGTTGTTAATTTTATGTTTTGGATGTTTTAAAATTTATTAAGGCTTGTTTTGTGCCCTATTATGTCTGTCCTTAAGAAGTGTTAAATTAAGTTGAGAAAATTTGTACTCTGCTGTTGTTGAATGGAGTGTTCTCTTTGATAGGACTTACTGGTTGACATTGTCGTTCAAGTTCTGTGTTTCCATCTTCAGTTGGCTTATTCTGTTTTTTACTGAAAGTAGGGTATTATGTCTCCAAACTATTTTTGTAGAACAGTCTATTATTTCTCCTGTCAATTCTGTCAGTGTTTGCTTCATATAATTTGGGACTCTGATTTTGGTATATTTATCTTTATGATTGTTATATCTTCTTGGTAATCTATAGATGTTTTCTTTGCAGTTAACATGGGATGAGATGTAACCTCCTAAAGTCATAATGTTATAGTTTGAATTTAATGAATTTAACTTTAATCATGTAGAAAAATACTGTAAATGTATTATACAGCCCCATTTCCCCTTGCATATAATTCATGTTACACATTTTGTTTTTATATATATTTATGCCCCAGTAACATACAGTTACTTTTTATGGTTTGTCTTTTTAATTCTATAGAAAGTAAACTTGGAGTTACAAACCAAAATGTCAATAATATTGGGTTTTGTGTTTGGCCGTGTGTGTTTTCCATACATATGGATAGTTCTTTATCCATTTTTCAGTATTCTTTCATTTCAGCCCGAAGGCTTCACTTTAGCATTTCTTGTTGCATAGGTCTATTTTTAATGAACTGTCTTGGTTTAAGAATGTATTAGTTTCTGCCTCTATTTTGAATGATACTTTTGTTTAATATAAAATTCTCAGGTGACAGTTACTTTCTTTCAGTAGTTTAAAATATATCATTGCACTGCCTTTTGATCTTCAAGTTTCTGATGAGAAATAAACTGATAATGTTATTGATGATCCCTGTTGTGATAGATCACTTCTCTCTTGATACTTTCAAGATTCTTTCTGTGTTTGTACTGTGAAGGTGTAACTATAATGTGGTTAGTCTGAGTCTCTTAGTTTATCTCAGTTCAAGTTTGTTGTGCTTCTTGGATTTGTAGATCCTGGTCTTTACTCAAATTTGGGAGTTTTGGCCATTATTTCCTCAAATAACCTTTTGCCTGTATTTTTCTTCTCCTTTGACTCTCATAATATGTGTATTGGTCTGCTTGATGATATCCCACAAGTCCCTTGGTCTATCACTTTTCTTAATTCTATTTTCTTTCTGCTACTTAGACTTGATAATTTCAGTTGACACCTTCATGTTTAATGATTCTTCTTCCTGCTCTTTTTCCTGCTTTTTTCTTTTTCAGTTCCAGATTTTCTGTTTGGTTCTTGTTTGTAATTTCTACTTTGTTGGTATTCCCCATTTTGTATCTTTTCTTGATTTTTTTTTAGATTGTGCCCAGTTTTGCTTTGTGTAATGAGTCCATTGTTGAGTACCTCTTAGGGATGTTTTCTGTTATTTTAATTTCTTCTTTTGAATTGCCCATGTTTTCCTGTTTCATTGTTTGGTTTGTGCGTTTTTTTTTTTTAAATCACCATTGGGGGTTTAGCTATTAGAATGTGATAACTCTGGAAGTTAAGTTTTCTCCCTTCCCGAGGATTTTTTTGTATTTTTTTCTTTAGCTGTTACTGTCTGATTGTTATGAGACTCTTCTCATTTAATTTTACAAAGTTTGTTTATTGTACATCATTACGGAATGCTCTTTTCCTTTCACTAGTGTTCTGTTAATATTTTGAGAGAGATTTCCTTGAATGCTAATTTCTTCCCAGTCTTTTTAGATTAGCTCTGTACTGGGATACATCCCTAGTACTTAACTAGGCTTGCAGTTAAGCTAAGGATCCCTCTGAGGTTAAAACTTGAGGTTTGCTCAGTTTTTTTTTTTTTTTTTTTCCTGGGGAAACATGGCTTTTTAAATTATTCTGTATGTTTTGTTAGTTTCAGATGCCTTAAATTCCAAGAGTCTTATCCTAGCTTCTTTTCTGGGCCTTAGATGGTCAGTTGTATTTCTCCATGTATCATGTCTTGGCCCTGGCATCTGTGGGTTTACAATTGCCTTGTAACTATTTTTTTTTTCTTTTTGAGCATTTCCTTCTGTTTCTCCCATTAGAATTTAAGTTAGGTGAAATAGTAGTAAGAATTTTATGTCATTCCTTCAGTTACCCTCTGGCAGGTTAGAATAGCTGTACACAATAACTAGCAAATAATTAATACTGTACTCCCTCTGGTTTGAGGAAAGAAACTGTCCACAAGGCTACTGCTGCTTCAAGAATAAGACTATCACTTCACTAAGAGGTAGTGGGGTAAGAGCAAGTAAAAATACTATAAAACTTTACTACCATTTTGAAAATGGCCTTTTCTTGATTGGTCATTTATTTGGTAGCTATTATAAACCTTTGACTGTTTTCCAGAACTCTGACAAAGTTGGTTCAAACAGTTTCTGATTTTTAAAGTTTTTTCCTTTTTCATTTGTTTTTATATTTCTGTGCGAAAACAGGAGCTTAGAGCTTGTTTCTTGTCATTTTGCTGACATCTTACTTTTCCCTTAGTTTTTGAATGTTATAATCCATGAGTATAGAATTATAAGTTATTATCTTTTTCTTTCATCTGTGTAAAGATGTTGCTTCGTCATGACATGTTGTTTCTCGTCTTTATTTTTGCCCCTCACCCACCCATGTGTATGTAATGTGTCTTTTTTTCTTTTTTTAAATGATTAGATGTTTTAATGGTTTGTGAAAAATTATCTATTTATCACCGACTTTCAGGAATTGATGGTTGTGATTTTCTTAGTTTTTATTCTGCCTGGTGCTCCTTTAAGTTGCTGGTTCTGTGGACTTATAGTTTCTATAAAAATTTTTGAAAGTTTTGACCATTATTTCTTCAGACAAGGTTTTCTGTTCTTTTCCTATATGAGACTCTAATTACATATGTATTAGATTGCTGGGCATTTTCCCAGTAGTTTCTTCAATTCCTCCCCCTGCCCCCTCCCCCCTGTTTCATTGTAGGTAGTTTCTCTTGCTTTGTCTTCAAGCAAGATCTTTTCTTCTTTTCCATTATGATGCTAAATCTCATTCAGTGAGTTTTTCATATTAAATATTTATTTTTTACATTTTTATTATATAGAAATTACATTTGGTTCTTTCTTATAGCTTGTATTTCTTTTCCCACTGTGTTCACATCTTCCTTTCAGTATTGGAACACATTTTACATCTGCTTTGTTGTGTTTGTCTGCCAATTTGAACATCTCTGTCATTTCTTACCATTTTTGTTAAGTGACTTTTCTCTTGATTATTGTTCATATTTTTTCTTGATGTATCTAATAATGTTTTATTAAAAACTGCTGCTGCTGCTAAGTCGCTTCAGTTGTGTCCGACTCTATGTGACCCCACAGATGGCAGCCCACCAGGCTCTGCCGTCCCTGGGATTCTCCAGGCAAGAACGCTGGAGTGGGTTGCCATTTCCTTCTCCAGTGCATGAAATTGAAAAGTGAAAGTGAAGTCCCTCAGTTGTGTCTGACCTTCGTAAGCCCATGGACTGCAGCCTACTAGGCTCCTTTGTCCATGGGATTTTCCAGGCAAGAGTACTAGAGTGGGTTGCCATTGCCTTCTCCTATTAAAAACTAGACATTGTAAATTGGGTATTGTTGAGTGTATGTTGTATTCTATTGGAGAGTGCTGGCATTGTCTGTATAGATATTTAAGGTACTTATTAGTTCAGTTTAATTATTCTTTTTAATTTTTGGCTTTGCTGGGTCTTCACTGCTCTGTGTGGGCTTTCTCTAGTTGTAGCGAGCAGGGGCTACTCTCTAGTTGTGGTGTGTGGGCTTCTTATTGCCGTGGCTTCTCTTGTTGTAGAGCATGAGTTGTAGGCTCACAGCCTTCAGTAGTTGCAGCATGTAGGCTCAGTAGTTGTAGCACAAGGGCTCTAGAGTATGGGCTCAGTAGTTGTGGTGCGCAGGTTTCGTTGCTCTATACATAACGTGTAGGATCCTTCCAGATCAGGGATGGAACCCATGTCCCCTGCATTGGCAGGTGCATTCTTAACCTCTGTAGCAGTAGGGAAGTCCCCAGTTTAATTATTTTGATATTAAAAAAAAAACAAAACTCTTAAGGTGTGTCCCTGTAGTTTATGGATGGTTTTGCCCCACTGCAAAATGTGTGGCCTTTGTCTGGTTTCTACAGAATGCCCTGAGTTAGTATGAAGATCATACTCTACCTTGTTTAAAACTGAATGCCTTCCAGACCTATATGATCACTGGGGACTATTTACCTCATGACTTCTTGGTCACAATTTGTCTGGCTTTGTGGAATTTCATTCTTCATGTGCATTGTAATACTCAGCTAAGACTGAAGTGACTCCCATTTTGATTTCTGGAGGTCTTTTTGTATAGCTCTTTTCTCTCTGTAGTTTCTCTGTATTTTTTCCAGCTCTCTGAGCTTGACCTCTGTTTCCCCAACTCAGCACAACTCCAGAGTTCTGCTTGGGTTATCTTAAATTCTGAAATGTACCTTCTGGCAGCAATCAAGAGGGATTAGGGCCCTCCTTGTTGATTTTTCTTCTCTCAGGTATCAGTGTCCTGTTGGTTCCTATAATCCAAAGTCCAGAAATGTTTGGTTCATATGTTTTGTCTACTTTTCTAACTGATTACAGCAGGAAGACAGATTTGGTCCCTAATATTCCATCATGTATCAAGGTACTTAATCTCCATCAGCAGAAATGGGGCTCAGCCTTTTCAGTGTGTTGCTTAAATGATTTTGTATTCATGTTTTCTTTTCCTTTTTCAATTCAGACATGGGATGCATGTTCTTATTTATTCCTTACTATAGCTTAATTTATTTCTCCTAAATTCTCTCATTTCATTCCTGTCTGTCTATTATTAGTTAAATAAACCTTCCTTAAGTTGTACCTTTAGTGCATAAACACATGTACTTAGTCACAGATAAGTAGACCATTTCTTTGTAAATTATCTTCTCCATTCAGGTTGAAGATTCATTCATCTCTAATCCCAAAGATAGTGCTTAATAGCTAAAATGTCATCCATATCACTTATGAGCATATAGTTCAGAAGTCTTGGTTAAAGCCTTATATATTAGTTTTCTACTGTGCATTAAAAAAAAAAAACTATCACAGCTTAGCTAAAAACAAAGCAAAGTTATTATCTCACAGTTCAATAAGTCAGGAATTTGAGAGTGGCTTAGCTGAGCCTGACTCTGCTGGGTCTTCTGCTCAATTTCTCACTAAGTTGAAATTGAAGATGTTCGCCAGAGCTGCAATTTTCATCTAAGACTTTGTGCTTTTTTCTAGCTCACATGTTGGCAGAATTAAGTTCCTTGTGATTCTGGCAATGAGGTTCTTAAGTACTGTAGACTTCTCTATAGTGTGGCAGTTTGCTTGTCTTGGAGACCAGTAAGAGAACATCTCTTACACATCAGTCTTTTAAAGGGCTTACCTTGCTTAAGCCCACCTCATCTAAGGGAATCTCCCTTTTGATTATGTCAAATCAACTGATTAGTTGCCCAGTTACGGGAATGATTATAGTTACAGATCTCAGTCACCCCCAAGGGAATGAAGTTATATAGAATGTTTACAGCAGAGGATTGGAATCTTGGAGGCCATTTTAGGGTTCTGCCCACCACACCTTGCTAACAGGACAAGACATTCAGATAATTTTCCATTTTGGCTTATGTCTTTGACACAGCAGTATGAAGCTGGGATACATCCAAGCTAGAACACAATAAAAATTTGTTGAATACTTAGTCTGTGCCTGATACTTTGTATTCTTTGCCTCATTTAATCGCCACAACAACCTCATGAGAGTTATTTATAAGCTTTCCTAGTTTCCACATGGACAAACTGAAGCTAAGAGAGTTTAAGTAAGTTGTTGAAATGGAGCTGGGATCTAAATAACCAGTGCTATTTATACTCTACCACATCTGGATTTGTATATAATTTTAGTTTTATCAAGGTAATATATTACAAATTTGTGACTTGTTTAAATAATTTTTACATGTAATAATGATACTATAGTTATGATTTTAAAAAGAGAGAATGTCCTTTTAAAGAGACATTCTAAAACATTTACAGATGAAATGATATACTTGCTTGGGTTTGCTTCAGAATCATTTATGGGATCAGAGGAGTTGGAGAATGGGTGAGAGGCTGCCAGTGAAACAACTGGCCAGAGGTTGATAATTTTTGAAGCTGAATAATGGGTGATAGGGCTCATTATGCTATTCTATATACTTCTATTCATGTTTGGAAATGTCTATAGTGAGTATCAAGTAATCATTCATTCCTAGTTACAGTTCTAAATAAGGAAAAAAGTACCAACTAAAATTTTATTCTTAAACATCATAATGTCCATAGTTTAAAGTCATGACTCTTTATTGATTTTCATGGAACCATAAACCTGTTCATATAAACATTTTCTTTATTAAACTATTAATGCATAGTGGTTAAGTTCATGGACTATGGAGCCTAGCCCTCTTGGTATAAGTCCTAGTATTGTGTTACTTAAGAGTTGCATGACCTTGTATAAGTAATTTAACTTCTCAGTCTCTCAGGATTTTTTTTTTAAATTTGTAAAATGGCAATACTTGTACCTAGCTTATACAGTTCTTGAGTATACTATGTAATTGGGATGTAATTGGGATGAGACAGCAAAGAAATATATTCAGACACATGTATTTGTATTTATGTATATGTATTTAAGTTTTCTTTCAAATAATAAACTTGAGGTGATTGTTTCCCTTTTGCAATTAAAGGGTGTTATATATTCTTGTTATGCTTTTGAGCCTGAGGTTCTCATACCAGTGTTTCTGAAAATGTTTCCCTTTCACAACATATTTACAGTGGTTTTCAGTGGGAGCCTTTTGGAATCTCGGGTGGGACAGTTCTTGTTTGGGACTGTCTTCATTCACATTGTAAAACATTTATATTTACCTTCACTACTGCCTGAATTAAATACTAGTCATGACCAGTCATTGTGGTAACCATAAGTTTCCTTGCACATTTTCACATGTCTTGTAGAAGAATGTGAAGCGAGTGAAGCGAGTGAAGCTTGCTCAGTCGTGTCCGACTCTTTGTGACCCCATGGACTGTAGCCTACTATGCTCCTCCGTCTGTGGGATTCTCCAGGCAAGAATACTGGAGTGGGTTGTCATTTCCTTCTCCAGGAGATCTTCCCAACCCAGGGATCGAACCCGGGTCTCCCGCATTGCAGGCAGAGGCTTTACCATCTGAGCCACCAGGGAAGCTCTAGAAGAATAGAATCCCACATAATGGTGAATTTTAATGATGATGTCATTGGTTAATTTAGAGTGCTCCTTTTCTCACATCTCTACCTATCACGTGTTAAGGTGTTCAAGGTGAAAACCAATGAGCTATTAATAAATTACCAACATTACAACAGTGATTCAGAGTCTTGTAGAGGTTTTTTTTTTTAATTTTAGAAAACTTGTAAACTAATGATCCATCCTGGTCTTACTGAACAAAAATTACTGGATTTTAGTATGGAAGTAGACATGTCTGTATTTTGGAAAACTTCTTTTAGTAAGATTCATATTCCACCATTGCTTAAAAGGTTTCTTTGAGCTTAACTATCTATAATTCCCTTTCTTGTAGGTGATAGAAATTGAAGATGCTTCACCGACTAAGTGTCCAATAACAACGAAGTTGGTTTTAGATGAAGATGAAGAAACCAAAGAACCTTTAGTGCAGGTTCATAGAAATATGGTTATCAAATTGAAACCACATCAAGTAGATGGTAAGAAACCATTAGATGGTTAAAGTGTTTTTCATTAAATTTTACCAATATTTGATGGCCCCAGTGTGCCTCACGTTTCTGCTAAGACCTGGAGTTACTTTTACTGGTGAGCATAACAGATATGATCTCTGCCTTTATGGAGTGCATAAGCAAATGAGGAAGAACAAAATTGAACATTGCACAGAAAATGAGTTTTGTGAAACGGGAAGTGTGTGCCACTCACAAATGGGTATGTATAGCAAGTGGATTTCACCTAATCTGCAATGGTTAGCTAAGGGCAGCGGTGTGGTAGGGAAAGGTACAGTTAGCTAAAAGCCTTCTTTAGGAAATGCTTTTTCAAGTATTTTTGTTAATAATATTCCTTTATTGGTTTTGGAAAGATATCCAATTATCCCTATCTGCTTTGTCTGAGCAGAATCAATAAGTCAATTTTGAGGGTGTATGTGAATGAATACATTAAGCAAATTCTGTAGTTCCTACTTCTTAGGTAGCAAGCCCATTTCTTGTTGAGTTTTTAGTGTTGAATAAAGGGAGAAATGATAACTTAGCTCCTGAGGTTTCCCCTCCCGCCCTGAATTGACTCAATAAATCTGAAAGTATATTTGATAGGGATCTATTCTCTTTGGATAAAGTTTCTATTAGATTATTTATCTGTCTCTTTGGATCATCCCAGGGAATGCAGAAAAGGTGTGCTGTGATACCTGAGAGGAATGAAAGTCACCCTGTTGTGTGCCTGTGTTCACATTTTTTCTAATAAACCTTAGCGGTGGGTAGGGGGGTTGTGTGTAAAACAAATCTCATTTACATTAAGAGATTTTTGTCTCTTTCTTTTTAAAAAATTCTGTTTCTTAGAAGTTTTAGTTATGTTTATGATGTATTTACGAAGGAAGATTTTTTAACTTGCACCTTTAAATTTGAACTTAACAAAGATATCATTTTTAGGTGTTCAATTTATGTGGGATTGCTGCTGTGAGTCTGTTAAAAAAACAAAGAAATCTCCAGGTTCAGGATGCATTCTTGCCCACTGCATGGGCCTTGGTAAGACTTTACAGGTAAGAACATGAAGGTATTCTGTTCTTGTGCATTCATGAATTAAAAAATGTATACTATGTTCTGTTAGGTTCCAGATGCGGTTGTAGGGGCTGGAGATAAAGCAGTGAATAACAAGATTTCTCCCCCAAGAAGCTTATATTCTGGTGGGTGAGAGAGATTTTATTCAAATGAAATAAGAAATATGTACTTTCAGATAATGTTAAGGAAGCATAGAGAGGTAAAGCATTTTTTAGGAAGCGATGTTTGAACAGAGACCCTAATGAAGTGAAGCAGTGGGATTATAGGCATAGCCAGTAAAACTGCAAAGATTCTGAGGTGGAAATGAACTTCCTTTACAATTTTCTTTTTGTCGTGCTGTGTGGCTTCTGAGATCTTAGTTCCTCTATCAGGGATTGAACCAATGTCCTCGGCATGAAAGCACAGTCCTAACCAGGTAATAGTCGGTGATCCTGTAGTAATGAGAACATAATGTATTTTCACTATTAAAACACTACATTTCTGAATGCAGGAAGTTGCAGGAAGACTGCAGGAATTGTAGCAGAGTTGTGGAATTAGTGAAAAGATACATATATATATATATAAAATATATATATCAAAATATATGTATTATATATATCTGTATATATATGTAATTCCAAGCCATAAGACAGTAGATTCAGTGAGTCAGAACACTTTGCAGTGGGAAAATACTCTATGATATAATTCTCTTCTAAATGGGAAGTGGTATTTTCTAAAGATCATAGGAATGTTCTCTGGGGACTAGGGACTTAGTAGCTATTTTGCTGTGGTTATTGTTTATTATATTCATATTATTATTATTCCTGATCATAAAATCATGGAGCTTTAGAGTTGGAAGGACGTTATGTATCATCTAGTTGAATTTCTGCCTTTTACATGTTATATCTCTTTGTACTTTTCCTGGTTTGGAAATTGTGACCTTTGCCTGGTTGCTTTATTGTTTAAACAGCAAAAAAAATCCCAACTATTATAAGTTTGCTCAATTTATTTACTTTTTGAAGATATTTAAATGAAGGTGGCAACTTAATTTGTTTTCTTGTAGGTGGTAAGTTTTCTTCATACAGTTCTTTTGTGTGACAAATTGGATTTCAGCACAGCTTTAGTGGTTTGTCCTCTTAATACTGCTTTGAATTGGATGAATGAATTTGAGAAGTGGCAGGAGGGATTAAAAGATGATGAGAAGCTTGAGGTATATTTAAAATATTTTCTATTATGAAAATAACTGCATAAAATTCATATAGTAAAAAATAAGATTTTTAATTGTCAGTGATGCATGTTTCTGTGGGGATATTTAGTATTTATGCATTCCTACCTTTAAAAATCTTTAATTTCCCACCAAAGGTCTCTGAATTAGCAACTGTGAAACGTCCTCAAGAAAGAAGCTACATGCTACAGAGGTGGCAAGAAGATGGTGGTGTTATGATCATAGGCTATGAGATGTACAGAAATCTTGCTCAAGGAAGGAATGTGAAGAGTAGGAAACTTAAAGAAATATTTAACAAAGCATTGGTTGATCCAGGTAAGATATTAACAGCCACTGAGATAACAAAGCAAGTTGAATGAAAAATGTGCTTATTATGTTTTATTTAACAAATACTAATTGACCAACTATTAAGTAGCTGGCTATTGTTTATCATTCAGGTTTTTGCTTTCTGTTTGTTTCTTAGTATACTTTCATTAAGATGAAATGATCCTTAATATTGTCAGATGTTCAGAATTCACTTGCTGAGTCTGAAAATGTTTGAGGTTTTCAATAAATAAGCAATTAAAAATGTACCAGGTATGTCACAATTGGAAATTCCTCTGACTGAATATTAGACAATCATGAGAGCTCTCTCCATTCTCTGAAAACAGTTCTTTATGTTTCTTTTCCAACTTTATATCATTAGAAGAATTGCTGCATTTTTCCTTTTTTTAAATGGTCATCACTGTGGAAGGTTAATATTTACAGTGGTGTTGACAGTATCCTCATGATGCAAGATCCAAATATTTAATCCCTATTTGTGACTTGGAAAAGCAGCAAGTTGTACTGTCCCAGAGCCAATCAATATTTAGTTATTTGTATTCTATAATTTTTTCTTTTCAAACTTTGTCTTGTTATATCTAATTACTTTAAGACACTGTTGAGGCTTTAGATGTTTGTTGAGAAAGTCTAATTTTTCACTGCCAAAATAATAGTATTATTTTGAATAGAATGATTTGAATAGAATAATTTGAATTTGAATAATAGAATCATTTGAATAGAATCCGTGGCTTTGCCCCTTTTAAATTTTATTTTTAATTTATTTTTTCAGCTTATTGAGGTTTATTTGAGAAGTAAAATTGTAACAGTTAAAATGTATAATGTAATCATGTGATACATGTATACATTGTGAAAGGGTAACCCCCTTTGTGTTATACATCCATTATCTCATGTAGTTTTCTTTTTCTTTTTGGTCATGACATTTATGCTCTACTCATTTTCAGATTTCAGTGATAGAGTGCATTGTTATCATCTATAGTCACCTTGTTATCACCATGTTGTTTATACATTAGATCCTCAGACCTTATTCATTTTATAACTGAAAGTCTGTGTTCTTTTGCCTTTTTTTTGTAATGATGTAATCAACATGTACCAAACTAACTGCCATTATAAATGTTAAGTTTGTCCTTTTCTCATGACTAAAATAGTTGTCTAAAAGTCCTGTGGTGGTTTTGTTGTCAGAGAGGTATAAGCTAGTGAATAGTATTGCAGCATATTTTTCAGAAGGTTTCCTTGAAACAGTTTAAAACAAGTTTCAGATGTTTAATGTGATCATGAGGAAATAAAAAGAAATGAAAGCTTATAACATAATTAGTAATGTTTGTTTTTCTATGTAAGCTATTTAGTAACATTAAAAAAGCATTATTTTGAAATTTTTGTTTGTTTGTTTACAGACAAGTTAAAATGACAGTAAAGAAAGCTCCTATTTATCTTGGACCCAAATCCCCCATTGTTCATCTTACATTGCCATGGTAGATTTGTCAAAACTAAGAAATTGATATATTAGTAACTAGACTCCAAACCATATTTGAATTTTACCAGTTTAATATTACCATCCACTTTCTGTTCCAGGATCCCATCCAGGGTACCACATAGCGTTTGTCATGTCTCCACATTCTTCTCTGGTCTATGACAGTTTATTAGTCTTTCTTTTATTTTCTGTTATCTTGTCAGTCTTGAGGAGTGTTATTAAAGTATCCTGTAGGATGTTCACTGGTGTCTGTTGTTTTTCTTGTGATTAGGCTAGTGTTATAGTGACAGTATATGTGGAATATTGCCAAACAGGCGTATTCATCCGAGCCTTGGTGTCTGAAGTTTGGGCTTGGTCACATAGACATGGTTGACCACTCATGTGGGTCATCTTAGTTTCTAGTCCTTCCAGAAGTTGAGAAGATGCTACATGCCCAGAGTTGATCTCCCTTCAGCCCCATCACCTTGTTAGCATAGACTATCTCTAATGTTTCCCAAGCCATCTAGGTAAACAAATTTTTATCTAGTTAGACATTGCTGGAATTTAGAGGTTACTGCCCTAGAGCTGGAGGCAAAAGCTAAACTTTTTTTGGGGCTAGGTTAATCCTCTACTTCACTACATATATGTGTACATAGATAAAAATTACCCTGTTTGAGGTGGTTATTTAAATAAAATGGGATCATAATGTAGATTTTGAAACTCTCTTCCTTTTGTTTAGTAACAACACATTTGACATATCTTTGAAGGATAGTACAAAGAAATGTACATCATTAATTTTAAGTACTGCAACATTCCATCATAGCATAGTTTTATTAACCCCTTTGACCAAGCTTTTAAGTTGTTTCAATTTTCTACCGTAACAATGCTTTAGAGAATATTTCATGTATCTTATGATACTTGTGGAAGTATATCTTTAGGTTAAATTCCCAGAAGCTGAAATTTGGGTTAAGGGTACAACATATTTTATATTTTAGTAGATATTATGAAATTGTCTTCCACAGTGTTTGATTAACAGCTTGTGAAAAGTGAAAGTGTTAGTCGCTGTGTTGTGTCCAATTCTTTGCAACCTCATGGACTATAGCCCACCAGTCTTCTCTGTCCATGAAATTCTCCAGGCAAGAATAGTGGAGTGGGTAGCCATTCCCTTCTCCAGGGGATTTTCCTGACCCAGGGATTGAACCCAGGTCTCCTGCATTGCAGGCAGATTCTTTACCATCTGAGCCACCAGGGAAGCCCCGTTGATACTACCTTAGACTTCTACAAAGAATGTATGAGTACCTACTTTACCACACCCTCATGAACATGTAATATTAGGTAGTAAAAATCATTTTAATCACTTGTATAAAGGATAATTTTTATATTTAGATAACTTTTTAGGATTCAAAGTAAATAATAAGTTTTTACATATAAAGCAAGATACTTATTTTCATTTTTAAAAAGTTGATTAGTTTAAAAATAGCTCTTATTCTTCATGTAGCGCCATCTGAACATTGAATAGCAGTTGTGTTTTTTGATCAATCATACTGAAGGAGTTACTTCTGAAATCATGTAAAAGATGCATTTTCTGTAATCCCTAAAATACAGGGGATGATTCGACAATTGCTGTTGTTTAAATCAGTGTTTAAGTAATTTATGTGTATATTAGCTCAGTTCAGTTCAGTCGCTCAGTCATGTCCAACTCTTTGCAACCCCATGAACTGCAGCATGCCAGGCCTCCCAGTCCATCACCAACTCCCGGAGTTTACCCAACCCATGTCCATTGAGTCGGTGATGCCATCGAACCATCTTATCCTCTGTCATCCCCTTTTCTTCCTGCCTTCAATCTTTCCCAACATCGAAGTCTTTTCAAATGAGTCAGCTCTTTGCATCAGGTGGCCAAAATATTGGAGTTTCAGCTTCAACATCAGTCCTTCCAATGAACACCCAGGACTGATCTCCTTTAGGATGGACTGGTTGGATCTTCTTGCAGTCCAAGGGACTCTCAAGAGTCTTCTCCAACACCACAGTTCAAAAGCATCAATTCTTTGGCACTCAGCTTTCTTTATAGTCCAACTGTCACATCCATACATGACCACTGGAAAAACCATAGCCTTCACTAGATGGACCTTTGTTGGCAAAGTAATGTCTCTGCTTTTATATTAATATGCTGTCTAGGTTGGTCATAACTTTCCTTCCAAGGGGTAAGCGTCTTTTAATTTCATGGCTGCAATCACCATCTGCAGTGATTTTGGAGCCCAGAAAAATAAAGTCAGCCATTGTTTCCACTGTTTCCCCATCTATTTCCCATGAAGTGATGGGACCAGATGCCATGATCTTAGTTTTCTGAATGTTGAGCTTTAAGCCAACTTTTTCACTCTCCTCTTTGCACTTTCATCAAAGGGCTCTTTAGTTCTTCTTTACTTTCTGCCATAAGGGTGGTGTCATCTGCATATGGGAGGTTATTGATATTTCTCCCAGCAATCTTGGTTCCAGCTTGTGCTTCCTCCATCCAAGTGTTTCTCATGACGTACTCTCCATAGACGTTAAATAAGCAGGGTGACAATATACAGCCTTGACGTACTCCTTATGAGAAGGCAAGAAGATAGGACATGGAAAGATGAACTCCATAGGTCTGTAGCTGCCCAATATGCTACTGGAGATTAGTGGAGAAATACTCTAGAAAGAATGAAGGGATAGAGCCAAAGCAAAAACAACACCCAGTTGTGAATGGGACTGGTGATGGAAGCAGGGTTCGATGCTATAAAGAGCAATATTGCATAGGAACCTGGAATGTCAGGTCCATGAATCAAGGCAAAGTCGAAGTGGTCAAACAGGAGATGGCAATTGTGAACATCAACATTCTAGAAATCAGTGAATTAAGATGTACGGGAATGGGTGAATTTAACTCCGGTGAGCATTATGTCTACTACTATGGGCAGGAATACCTTTGAAGAAATGGAATAGCCATCATAGTCAACAAAAGAGTCCAAAATGTAGTACTTGGATGCAATCTCAAAAATGACAGAATGGTCTCTGTTTGTTTCCAAGGCAACCATTCAATATCACGGTAATCCAAGTCTATGCCCCAACCAGTAACACTGAAGAAAGCTGAAATTGAACAGTTCTATACAGGACCTTCTAGAACTAACACCCCCAAAATATGTCATTTTCATTATAGGGGACTGGAATGCAAAAGTAGGAAGTCAAGAAACACCTGGAGTAACAGGCAAATTTTACCTTGGAGTACAGAATGTAGCAGGGCAAAGGCTAATAGAGTTCTGCCAAGAGAACACACTGGTCATAGCACACACCCTCTTCCAACAACACAAGAGAAGACTCTACACGTGAACAGTCCCAGATGGTCAACAAAGAAATCATATTGATTATATTCTTTTTAGCCAATGATGGAGAAGCTCTATACAGTCAGCAAAAACAAGAATGGGAGCTGACTGTGGCTCGGATCAGGAACTTACTGCCAAATTCAGACTGAAATTGAAGAAAGTGGAGAAAACCACTAGACCATTGAGTATGATCTAAATCAATCCCTTATGACTATATAGTGGAAGTGAGAAATAGATTTAAGGGACTAGATCTGATAAACAGAGTACCTGATGAAGTATGGATGGAGGTACATGACATTGTATAGGAGATAGGAATCAAGACCATCCCCAAGGAAAAGAAATGTAAAAAAGCAAAACGGCTGTCTGAGGAGGCCTTACAAATAGCTGTGAAAAGAAAGGAAGTGAAAAACAAAGGAGAAAAGGAAAGATATACCCACTTGAATGCAGAGTTCCAAAGAATAGCAAGGAGAGATAAGAAAGCCTTCTTCAGTGATCAGTACAAAGAAATAGAGGGAAACAACAGAATGGGAAAGACTAGAGATCTCTTCAAGAAAATTAGAGATACCAAGGGAACATTTCATGCAAAGATGGGCTCGATAAAGGACAGAAATGGTATAACAGAAGCAGAAGATATTAAGAAGAGGTGGCAAGAATACACAAAAAAGATCTTCACGACCCAGATAATCAGGATGGTGTGATGACTCACCTATAGCCAGACATCCTGAAATGGGAAGTCAAGTGGGCCTTAGGAAGCATCACTATGAACAAAGGTAGTGGAAGGTAATGGAATTCCAGTTGAGCTATTTCAAATCCTGAAAGATGACGCTGTGAAAAAATGTCAACAAATTTGGAAAACTCAGCAGTGGCCACAGGACTGGAATAGGTCAGTTTTCATTCCAATCCCAAAGAAAGGCAATGCCAAAGAATGCTCAAAGTACCACATAATTGCACTCATCTCACACGCTAGTAAAGTAATGCTTAAAATTCTCCAAGCCAGGCTTCAGGAATACATGAACTGTGAACTTCCATATGTTCAAGCTGGTTTTAGAAAAGGCAGAGGAACCAGAGATGAAATTGCCAACATCCACTGGATCATTGAAAAAGCTAGAGAGTTCCAGAAAAACACCTATTTCTGCTTTATTGACTATACCAAAACCTTTGACTGTGTTTATCAGAATAAACTGTGGAAAATTTTGAAAGAGACGGGAATACCAGACTACGTGACCTACCTCTTGAGAAACCTGTATGCAGGTCATGGAGCAACAGTTAGAACTGGACATGGAACAACAGACTGGTTCCAAATAGGAAAAGGAGTACATCAAGGCTGTGATATTAACCTGCAAGCAATTTGTGTTTATAGGATACTTTACCCAAGAGTGCATATGGTTATTTTTATAGAACAAATCATATGTATTTCTTTTGAAAGAGCCACTCTCTGGTATGAGATCTGTAGCTTGGACCATGTTTTTCTTCCTACCTCCATACCCATGTAACAGTCAGTTTAGCTGTCCTTTATCAGTTAAATTTTTTCCCAGCAGTGACTACCAGTTACGTGAAGTAAGTCAAATGGGAAGTACTTTACTACTTGGTCTGTTGTGATTTCTATAGTGTTTCTTTAAATGTAGCTTTAGTAATTTGTCTTTTCTCGTATATATAAGTTACTCTTCGTCTCAAGTGGTAGTTTTAACTTATATTGTGCTCTTATTCAGAGGCCCTTAAGTACCATCATAATAGCACTTTAATAAGATTAATACTGTTAGTACCGCATTAACTAAATACAGCAACAGATAAAATATAACTGTTCTTATCAGGATGTTGTTTCCACAGCATCTTTCCATAAGAGCAGCACTGAAAAGTGGGTAACTTTACCTAAATCGATTTTTCTTTTAATTTTATTATGTATTAAATGTTGTTTTTCTAGGACCTGACTTTGTTGTTTGTGATGAAGGCCATATTCTAAAAAATGAAGCATCTGCTGTTTCAAAAGCTATGAATTCTATACGATCAAGGAGGAGAATTATTTTAACAGGAACACCACTTCAAAATAACCTAATTGAGTGTGAGTCAATGTGTAAAAGAATGTATCCAGTTTTGGAGGAGTTACTGTTAGGAACTTGGAAAGAAATGCTGTGCTAAATGAAAGTTTTAGGAAGGTGGAGATTGGAGGAAAGTTGTGTTGAATTGATGTCAGGATATAGTTTGCTGAGGCTGAGGATAAATGATGAGAACCCAAAGAAGTGACTTGTGAGTTTCCCTCATTTTCATATGTGTGTGGTGACACTAAAGAGGGAACATGAGTTACGCAGCAAGTAACAAATTGAAATATCCCATTGTAATCTGTTCTAATAGTTTTTTGTTATTTTTATGTTATTTCCATTCTCTTACTATTTTTATAGTTTCTGTTTTCTGTTTTATTATTTGTAATACTGGTTACTGTTTCACTTTATCTTTCTTTATATTTATCTATACTATATGTCTATATTTTATCTTTAGTTTTGTCTGTTCCAATTTCCCCTTTTTTCTTTCCCCATTTATAGAATGTTGCCCTGTTTCACATTGTGGTCCTATATAGCATAGGGCAACTATTTAGGACTTCTTGAACTAAAATTAGTTAATTCAAAATTTGATCTAGTTGCTTATTAATTGATTTTATTATTTTGGTTCAGTATCTATGTTGTTTTCACATGATACCCTTGCTGATCATAAAGTCATGGGTAGAATTGCAGAGCAGTTGTTGTGTACTCAATATGTATTATAAAGACTAGTGAGTTAGAATAAAATGTTCTAGGTGTTTTTCCTAAACAGTCTAGAATTTTGGATTGAGTTTTATTTGAATTTCTCATCTGGTTTAGGTAATCCAGTTCTAGATGAGACTGATAAACCAGTGTTTAGTCTACACTCAGTTTGGTGTTCTTTCTTTGTATCTTGATTCTAATGCTGCCATGGCATGCATTTTTGACATGAGCTTTATGTCAGAGAATTTTTCTCAGTTCTTTTAGCTGTTACTGTTGTTAATGCACTAATATCTTCTTTCTTAGATCATTGCATGGTTAACTTTATCAAAGAAAATTTGCTTGGATCCATTAAGGAATTCAGGAATCGGTTTATAAATCCAATCCAAAATGGTCAGTGTGCAGATTCTACCATGGTAGATGTCAGAGTAATGAAAAAACGAGCTCACATTCTCTATGAAATGTTAGCTGGATGTGTTCAGGTACAAGTACATTCCACAGTAATAATATATTGTTACTTTTTTATATTGTAATCTTAAAATGTTTTCTGAATTTTAACGTGAATTATTTTGTGTTTTCTGTCTCCTTCTTTCAGTAGTTTTACAGTTAAATCTTCTTGCACTCTTTTCCAAAGTTCATTTAGTATTGAACTTTTAAAAATTTGCATTGAGAAGTTTAGAAAATACTTAATTAATTCATTTTCTGGATGTATAGCTTGATATGGTTATATGTTAATGTTTAGATTTTCCTCATCCTCAAGATAGGGGATATGTAAAAGGACCACAGCTATTATGATTAGGAAATTTCTGTGCTCACCAGAATTTATAGTATAGTATTCCAAACCTCATTTGTTTGAAATGGTTATAAGAAAGGCACTTATGAATTATGAAAGAAGTAATCCTGAAGAAACAGTTTTATTAATTCCAAGTACATACAATAACTTTAATGGACTAATAGTGTTCTTTCCGCATAGATCTTCAGTAAACCATTGTTAATGAGGAGGTAAGTATTTAGAGACTAAGCAAGCAGTTAATAGATCTCAGTTCTTTATTTTTCTTAAGACACCAGCTATTAATGTATATAACAGATGAGATAGGCTGTCCTTTTGACTGACTGTACTACCGTTATATAAGGTAAAGTCTTTCTGTTTGTTTAGGTTACCCACAGGTACTTACTAGCAGGTACTCTTATTTCTGTATTACTGCTACTACCTAGGTGGCATTTTTCTGATTTAGGTAGTCATTTGTATCTATCACATTAGTGTTCTTTCTTTCCTGTTCCTATATTAAGAATGCCTATACATGGCTTGTTTTCTCAATTGGACAAACATTCCCCCTGATGTTATATGTTATCCTCTGGCATGTTGACACACTTTACCCAAAGGATAACCCAGACTACATTGGACTTTGATTCATCCGTTTTACTGTATGATTAAAGCAATTCTTTTTGCTAGCACTACCTACTGTATCCCCTCCCCACCTTTTTTTTCTTTTCTTTTTTTCTATATAGAGGAGACCATTTGAAAACCTAAATTGCTCACTTGGTAGTATGGCCACTTCAATTTAAAACCTGCCTGGTGTGTTGCAGTATCTTTTTACCAGTGAGTCATACTATGTAGTCACATGAAATACATTAACTACAATTAAATGGGATCATTGTGTGATTAAAGAGGGTAAATATATTTAAGTAAATGTTTTCTTATATGTCTGGTACCTTTTATTTGTGTGCACTTTTTAGTTGCAAGCAGTGATGATTCTTAGAGCAGTTAATTCCTGTCATATATTTAACTAATTTTCATTCTGTTTATTATTAATTACAGAGGAAAGATTATACAGCATTAACAAAGTTTTTGCCTCCAAAGCATGAGTATGTTTTAGCTGTGAGAATGACTCCTATTCAGTGCAAACTCTATCAATACTACTTAGATCACTTAACAGGTAACAAATAGACTTAGTTTATTGTTTTTTTCTTTCTTAAGACATTCCTTTTCTGAAGAATGCTATCATGGTAATTTTACCACATCAGTTGTTCTTTTGCAATTTTGGATTTGTATAAAATGGTATGTTTATATTATAAAAACAAAAAATATTTCTAATTAAAAAGCTAATATTCTCAAAATAAAATTAAGGAACAAATTAGTGAGAAAATATATAGAATATATCAATAATGCCTCAATTTGTAAAGAGCTTTTATTTCATAAAATATATATTTTACTAAATCCATAAAAGAAGATACAGAAAATTCCATTGTATTATTAAAAAATATCTGACCACATTAATAAAAAACCTATAAGTCAGACTAATGAAATTGCCTTTTAGGTATCAAATTGACAAATGTTGAAGGGAAAAAAGGGCAAAATACAAAGCAGGGCATATATTATGTCCCAGTGTTACAATAAAAATACACAGAAATGCCTAAAATACACAAATATGTTAATAACAGGTTATTTTCTGAGTGATTACATTATGAGGAACTTATACTCTTTTTCATATGCTTTTTTAAAATTGTTGTTATTTAAGCTTATCTTTGACTATATTGGATCTTAGCTGCGGCATGTAATATCTTTTGTTGCAGCACACAGGCTTCTCTTTACTTGTGGCATGTGAGTTCCAGAGTATGTGGGCTGTGTAGTTGCAGCATGCTGGCTTTTCTCTAGTTGTGGCATGTGGGCTGAGTTGCCCCACAGCATGTGGGATCTTAGTTCCTGGACCAGGGATTGAACCCGTGTCCCCTGCATTGAAGGCAGATCTTAACCACTGGTCTATTAGGAAAGTCACTCTATGTGCTTTAAAAACATGTAGCAGATAGATACTGTTTCATCATCAATAAATTCAGGTGTTTGTATGTGTGTTTGTCCAAGGTTGTCACCATTCACAGAGCAAAACGTTAGTTTCTGTTTGGTCTGGAGTGAAATTTTTTACTTGTTGGTCACTTTATTCTGGTACCTTTCCCCAGTGGATGTGCCAGATTTATTTAGGGGCTATAGGTTAGAAGGTGCTCTTCAGCTATTTTCAATACAAGTGATCAAAAAAAAATAGAGAGTGGAGATTTATACACACACATTATAGTGATGCTTCATATTAGTAGTTAAAATAACACTCTTTGTGACAGATAGTTTCTATTTTAGAAAATAGAATAATGATGATGGTCCTGAACAGTTCTTCTACTTTGGGGAAAACAGGTTTCGAATGTTTGTATTTTATAGAGATTTTTTTGCTTTATTTTTAAAACAATTTTCTGACTGACTTTTGAAAGGAGATCATTTCTATTAAGTCACACATTTTCATTTGTGTATTAATCATAAGCTATTAGATTTATTGTACCATGTGGACTTGAATGACAAGTACAGACATCATTAACTAAATATAGTCATTCCAGTGAGAAAGAGAGGGATGTTGAGACCTGTCTTTCATTAATCTCTGAATAATAAAAGGTGCTAAATTTGGTCACTTAATATTTTCTCCAAAATATTTAAAATTTTGTTTCATTATGGGGAACATACTGTTTAAAAATATTAAAGAATCAGTTGTGTTTAATAACCAACAGCAAAATGTTAATATAGCTCATGTATAGATATTAAAACATTCTTTCTAAGAGCAGTGCAATTTTAAGATTTAAGGGGGTCTCATTTTTTATGACTTTAATTGATAGTAGATATCTAAAGTACTAACTGCTATAGCTTCTTAACTAAGAAAGGTATGGTTGTTAATTTATCTGGTGCCATGAATCTTTCAGTCATGAGAATGTCTTGGAATTTCCCCCTTACTAAATGTGATGTTTTATTTTCCTTAAAGTAGAATAACCTGAGTTAATAACCCCTTGAAAAAAACTCTCATAAAAGGCCAAATGGATTATATTAAAAGCTGCTTTATCTTGATTCTCACTAGAAACCATCAAAGTGTTTCTCCCAAAATGTCACCTTTCTCACTTGCAGTTAAAATCTTTGATACTTTATTGATTACATAGTCCAAAAATACTTTTGTTTCTTTGACTCTTTTTATATTCAACTTAGCTTTAAGAAGTTCATATAAATTTTTCTTTTAATGCTAGCAACAATTTGATGGTAATTTTAGTAGTAATAATTTATCATATATTTAATATTTGTAGAATTAAAGTCATAAGAGACTAAATTTAATGAATTTCAAGAAAATTAGTATCATCTTAATTTTCCTTCATTCTCTAAAAAATACAGTTCTTTTCCTTCCTTTTTACCATCAAATTCTCTGGTGGCTCAGACAGTGAAGAATCTGCCTGCAGTGCAAGAGATGCAGGTTTGATTCTTAGATCAGGAATTTCCCCTGGAGGAGGGCATGACAACCCACTCCAGTATTCTTACCTGGAGAATTCCATGGAGAGAAACCTGGTGGGCTACAGTCCATGGTGTCACAAAGAGTCAGACACAACCGAGGAGCTAAAACTTGACTTTCCATCAGAAGTTTCAATTTACATGTAAGCCTCTGCTTTCAGTAGACACTTTAGGTTTTATAAGTGTGAATACTTAGTTTTAAAACAGCCTGATTTTTAGCTTAAATCACTATTAAAATCCATACATTGTCTTAGGCATGCAGAAATGGAGCACATACAAAAACAGTCTACAGAATGGAAGAAAATATTTGTAAGTCATTTTCCTAAAAGGGATTAATATCCAGAACATAAAAAGAACTCTTACAACTTCTGTGTGTGCATGTGGTCATTTGCTTCAGTCATGTCTGACTCTTTGCAACCCTGTACACTGTAGCCTGCCAGGCTCCTCTGTCCATGGGATTCTCCAGGCAAGTGGGTTGCCTTGCCCTCCTCCAGGGGATCTTCCGGTCCTAGGGATCCAACCTGTGTTTCTTATGTCTTCTGCATTAGCAGGCGGGTTCTTTGCCACTAGCGCCACCTGGGGAGCCCCTTACAACCTAACAACAACAAAAAAACAACAAAATTAAAAAATGGACTTAGGGGTTTTCAATAGACATTTTTCCAAAAAAGATATACAAGTGACTGATAAGCACATTAAAAGATGCTCTACATTATCACTAGTTATTCAAGAAATACAAATAAAACCAAGAGATATCACATCACACCCAATAGGATGACTCTCAGATAAAGAAAGATAATAAGTGTTGGAAGTGATATGGAGGAATTAGAACACTTGTGTAGCTGCTGTGACAGAAGTGTGGTAGTTCCTCAAAGGGTTAAGCAGAGAATTACCATGTGATACAGCAATTGTACTTCTAGGTAAAATTCTACTTTCAAAATAATTGTAAGCAAGAATTCAAAACAGATACTTACCAATTCATGTTTATATAGCTGCATTATAGCCAAAAACATGGAAGCAGTCAATGTGTCCATCAAATAATGAACAGATTAACAAAATATGATATATGCAAACAATGGAATATTACAATCTTTTAAAGAAATTCTGACGTGAATGGTACTTGGAGACATCATGTTAAGTAAAATAAGTCGGAAACAAAAGGACAAATACTGTGTGATTACATTTAGAATTGACTAGAAGAATCAGATTCATTTAACGGGTACAGAGTTTCTGTTAACAATGATGGAAAAAGTTTTAGAAATGGAATGTGCTGATGGTTGTACAACATTTTGATTATACTTAATGCCACTGAGTTGTACTCTTATAAATAGAAAACAATAAACTCCTGTTATCTTACAGGTTGATTCAATGGTTCTAGAGTAGGGCTTAGGCAGCTGCATTTTTATAATTCCTCTGGGTGATTCTGATGTACCCTCTGCCTGAGAATCACCTCTCTAAATGTTGCTCAATATGATTAGCCATCAGGGAAATGTAAATCAAAACCAGAACAAGATATAGGCATACCTTAGCCTCTTTAAGTGTTCAGGTGAAAAGAAGACTCATTTATGTCTTTGTAGAAATAAAAGGATTATAAGGGAATGCTATCAAGAAATTAGATGCCTCATTTTCACAGCAATGATTTCTATCATACACAGTGGCAATACCTCTAATCAGGCAAAATAGCGAGTACTGGATTTTTATGCTTTTTTATTCATATTTCATATCATTACTGAATATACATCTTGTCCCTCATGTGTGGACAGAAAAATGTTATTGTTTAAATACTGTTCTTTTAAAAGATCAACTTTGTTCTTTTGTGTTTTACCCCCTTGATAATTTTGTCATCTTAATGAAATGTGCATTCATTTTGTTTTTACTTCATTTTCATATAAAAAATATATTGTTGAAGTTTCCCTGGGCAAAATAAATAATTTTTTTAACTTGAAAAACACTTTTTATAAATGCTGGGTTTTTGACATAAGAGTTTTGCTTAAGTACTGCATACAGAGAGTGGCTTTATCTAAAGCAGGAATTTGTAATATAGAGCACATGGATAGAATCTAGGACCTGAATAAGAAAATACTGCCTATTTTCACTAACCTTTATCAAAAATATGGCATTTTTCCAGTAATTAAACCATAGTAGTATTAGTGATAGCTGTGACTTTGTTACCAATAGAAATAAGAAATATTTCTACATATTATTGTTGTTACTGATATCTCAAACTTATTTACCTTTATCAGTACTTCAAAATTTCAGGCCATTGTTAAAGTTACTACTATATTTTGTTATTTAGTGTATTAATAAGGTTGCATATCATTATACCACAAGTGTTTTTTTGTAGCATTTTGATGATTTCTGTATGTTAGATTTCTTTTGCAGTCCTGTTTATGTGTTTTGAAATAGTCTAAAAGTGAGGGCCTATTAGCTTCTCTACAGGGCCAGAGTATTCTGATGCACAGATCAAGCTAAGGTCCTAATACAGAAACACCTCAGTTGAACTAGAGAATTCTTATGTCTTAACGTTAGCTCTTTTTTTTTTTTTTCTTTTGATCAGGTGTAGGTAATAGCAGTGAAGGCGGAAGAGGAAAGGCCGGTGCAAAACTTTTCCAAGATTTTCAAATGTTAAGTAGAATCTGGACTCACCCATGGTGTTTGCAGCTGGACTACATTAGTAAAGAAAATAAGGTAAATTAACTAACCTAAAATTGATCAAAAGGTGTCTGTAGTAAGTAGAATAACTTTGGAAAAAGGTTGATCTATATAGACTTACTGTATATTCAGATTTCTTTTTCTTTGTGGTACAGTACTTCAGCCTATTTTATTTCTAGTTAATTACTCAGTGTTTAAATGAATTGTGATTATGGAAGGAGTGTTAAATGTTAATCTTTTTAAAAATTTTTAGTGGCATATAGTTGATTTACAGTGTTGTGTTACTTTCTGTTGTATAGCAAAGTGAATCAGTTGTACGTATATCCACTCTGTTTTAGATTCTCTTCCCATATAGATCATTACTGAGTATTGAGTAGAGTTCCTTCTGCTATACAGTAGGTCTTTATTATGGTATTGTGTATATGTCAATTCCAATCCCCTATTCCCTTCCCGATGGTAACAATAAGATTGTTTTCTACACCTGTGATTCTATTTCTGTTGCTTAAATAAGTTCACTTGTACCCTTTTTTTAGATTCCACATATAAGCAATATCATACAATATTTGTCCTTCTCTGTTTGACTTCACTCAGAATGATAATCTCTAGATCCATCCATGTTGCTGCAAATGGCATCATTTCATTTTTTTATGGCTGAATAATATCCATAGTGTATATATATATATATATATATATATATATATATATACACCACATATTCTTTATCCATTTCTCTGTCAGTGGCCATTTAGGTTGCTTCCATGTTCTGACTATTGTACACTTGTTGAATTACAGTTTTTTCCCAGGTATATTCCCAGGACTGGGGTTGCTAGATCATGTGGCAACTCTACTTTTAGTTTTTTAAGGAACCTCCGTACTGTTCTCCATACTGGCTATTCCAGTTTACATTCCCACTAACAAGGCTTCCCTGGTGGCTCAGACGGTAAAGAATCCACCTGCAATGTGGGAGACCTGGGTTAGATCCCTGGGTTGGGAAGATCCCTTGGAGGAGGGCCTGGCCACCCACTCCAGTTTTCTTGCCTGGAGAATTCCCATGGACAGAGAAACCTGGCGGGCTACAATCCATGAGGTCACAAAGAGTCAGACACGATTGAGTGACTTAGCACACACACACCAACAGTATAAAGGGTTCCCCTTTCTCCACACCCTCTCTAGTATATATTGTTTGTAGAGTTTTGATGATTGTCATTCTAACCAGTGTGGCATAGTACCTCGTTTTTGTCTCTGGTTTCCTTTGCTTTGCAAAAGCTTTTTAAATTTTAATTAAGTCTCATTTGTTTATTTTTGTTTCTATCTTCATTACTCTCAGAGGTAAGTCTTGCTGCGATTTATGTCAGAGAGTGTTCTGCCTATGTTTTCCTATAAGGGTTTTATAGTATCCAGCCTTACGTTTAAGTCTTTAATCCGTTTTGAGTTTATTTTTGTGTATAGTGTTAGGGAATGTTCAAATTTCATTTTTACATATAGCTGTCCAGTTTTCCTGGCACCACATATTAAAGAGACTATTTTTTTTTCAATTGTATGTTCTTGTCTCTTCTGTCATAGATTAACATCTTGTATAACCATAGTAAAATAGTCAAAATTAAGAAATTCACATAAGTACTAGTAACTAAACATAGAGGTTAATTGGATTTCATCAGTTTTTGTATTTACATCCCTTTTCTTTTTCATGAGTCAATCTAAGACTTCATGTTGCATTTATTAGTTATATTGTGATGTTTCCTTTATTTTTTCTAATATATTATAGTTCTTCAGTTCTTTCTTATCTCATAACAATGAACTTATCCTTAAATGAAATAGGCATCATCATTATGATTTCCAGTTTAAATTGAAATAAATTCTTAAACTGTTCATTTTTTTTCCTAGGGATATTTTGATGAAGACAGTATGGATGAATTTATAGCTTCAGATTCCGATGAAACCTCCATGAGTTTAAGCTCTGATGATTATACAAAGTAAATTGAATACTTTTTGTGCCCTGTGTTGACATGTTTAAAATCCCAACTTGCTGATTGTCCTCTAATAATTGGCACTTGTATTTTTCCTGTGTTTCCCTAACCATTTGAATTTGTTCTGTTTTTTAGAAAGAAAAAAGCAAAGGGGAAAAAGGGAAAAAAAGATAGTAGCTCAAGTGGAAGTGGCAGTGACAATGATGTTGAAGTGATTAAAGTCTGGAATTCAAGATCTCGAGGAGGTGGTGAAGGAAATGTGGATGAAACAGGAAACAATCCCTCAGTTTCTTTAAAACTGGAAGAAAGTGAGTCTAATAATTCTTACATATATCATGGAACACTGATTTTAAAAATATCATGTCATTGTAAAGTCATGCTTCTTTCCAGTTATTATCCTCACCAATGGGCTCAAAGGAATATCTTTCCACAATTGGTAAGCATCTAGGATAATCATATACACATAATAGCAACAAATGTTTAATGAATGTTGAAGTAGAAGCAAACCATTGTGCTCTCTTTGGTATTTAAGAAGGGAAAAAAGCAAAGCTAACATTTACACGTATATGCCTAAAGTCTATATTATTTTTACTCTATGTGTTATCTAACTTAATTCTTGAACAGCCTCACAATATTATTATATCTTTATAATGATCGGTAGAAGAGGATTCAGACCTAGATATATCCTATTTTAAACCCACCATGGTGATTTCACTTAACTACATATAAATAACTGTAAGCATTTCAGGTAATAAACAATGATTGTCATTCATTTTATACAGTAAAGCTAGTTTTGATGTTTTAGTCTTATTCCTTTGTAATTCTTCAGAATCTGTGTTTATTGTCTACTTTAGATTTCCCTTGTATCAGGTACAGTTGTGTCATCTACTTCGCTTTCTCTTTCTTTCTCTTGTGCATGGGTATAAACTCAGTGAAAGTCTTCCATTGAACTTCCCAGTGGCTTAAGTTCTCTTTACTCATTTCTACATTTGAAGGATGAGTAGTCAGGGTGCACATTCTCCTAGAGCAGTCTGACTAGATGTTTAGAAACTCGAGTGCTAGGAACAGATAGCTGAATATTTAAAATATCTAGAGACACAACAGTATAAATAACTCTAAATATGTGGCATTTGTGAATCGTGGAGCAAAGTATAGACCGTCTTTGAAGAGAAGGGAGTTGTGGCTGCCAGTTCAGTGAATGATCCTAAGAACAGACAGGCCTCCAGCTGAACAAATTTGGTGAATCCCTGATAAACATTTCTCTCTTCAGTACCTCCTTAGAATAGACAGATGGCAGCCTAACAATAGACCTTGGATTACTTCTCTGAGAAACCAGGGGAGTAGTATAAATTAAATTACAAAATCTCTTTTCTTCTTATTTTTAAAATTTAGTTAATTTTTTTATTTTTGGTGAAATTGGGTCTTAGTTGCGGCACCTGGGCTCTGTAGTTGTGGTGTGCAGGCTTAGTTGCCCTGCAGCATGTAGGAACCTAGTTTCCTGATTAGGGCTTGAACCCATGTCCCCTGCACTGGGAGGTAGACTCCCAACTACTGGACCACCAAAGCAGTTTCTCTTTTCTTGTTTTTGTCCCCTGCAATCCCATAAAGATAGCTTAACAGTGTTCATCTTCCAGCTAGATTTAAAGTATACTTAAAGGAATGGTTAAGGTTTAAGGTAGTGGGAATCTCCTGCTATTTTCTCCTCTGGTCTCCTAATCTGCATTTCACTTAAATTTTCCTTAGTCTCTCATCTCATAATTAGAAATAAATAGCTCATAATTTATGTGTTCCTGGGAATGATTTTTCCTAAAATACTCTTGTTGAAGTTTTTCTTGTAACTTATGGTTAAGAGATGGAGAAGGCAATGGCACCCCACTCCAGTACTCTTGCCTGGAAAATCCCATGGACGGAGGGAGGAGCATGGCAGGCTGCAGTTCATGAGGTCGCGAAGAGTCAGAAACGACTGAGCGACTTCACTTTCACTTTTTACTTTCATGCATTGGAGAAGGAAATGGCAACCCACTCCAGTGTTCTTGCCTGGAGAATCCCAGGGACAGGGCAGCCTGGTGGGCTGCCGTCTATGGGATCGCACAGAGTCGGACACGACTGAAGTGACTTAGCAGCAGCATGGTTAAGAGAAGAGAGAGTAGACTAACCAGTATGTATCATACTGTGCTCCATATGGGTTGCATAAAAGTATGTTGAGGTATAGATCCCTTCATCAGTTGGAAGTACACATGGGGTCTAATGCAGCTGGGTTGCTTTCAGAAATGAGGAGCTTCTTCCAGTTTTCCTGTTGTGCAATTAAAAGTATTAGGTTGGCACAAACGTAATTAATGGTTTCAGACAGTGAATTTTAAATCATTATAACAAGGCTCAAACATATTTTTATTAATCAAAATAGGAACCATTAAAATCAATGCTGTTTTGCCAACGAGAAATAAGTTTGCTTATTCCTGTAACATAAAAATCCATGCTTTGGGATTCGACAATCTCTTGGAAAGCATTTTCTGCCTCCTGCTGGTTGTGGAAACATTTTCCCTGGAAAAGTTGTTGAGATGCTGGAAGAAGTAGTAGTCTCTTGGCAAGAGGTCAGGTGAATGTGATGGATGAGAGAAAAACCTCATAGCCCAATTCTTTCAACTTTTGAAGCATTGGTTGTGCAATGTGCAGTTGGGCATTGTCATGGAGAATTGGGTCATTTCTGTTAATCAATGCTACCTGTAAGCATTGCAGGTTTTGGTGCATGTCATAGATTTGCTGAGCATACTTCACAGGTGTAAGTGGTTTCTTTGGTATTCAGAAAGCTGTAGTGGATCAATGTGCAGTAGACTGCCAGTCAGTAATCATGACATTTTTTTGGTGCAAGTTTGACTTTGGGAAGTGCTTTGGAGCTATTTCTTGGTCCAGCTGCTGAGCTGGTCATTGTCAGTTGTCATACAAAATCCAGTTTTTGTCACATATCACAATCTGTTTGATTAATGGTTTGTTGTCGTTGCATAGAATAAGAGAAGATGACACTTCAAAACGATGGTTTTTTTGATTTTCGGTCAGCTCATGAGGCACCCACTTATCGAGCTTTTTCACCTTTCCAATTTGCTTCAAATGATGAATGACCATAGAATGGTCGACGGTGAGTTCTTTGGCAACTCTTTTTTACATAGTTGAAAGAGGATTGGCTTCAGTGATCCTCTCAGTTGTTCATTGTCAACTTCTGATGGCCACAGTGCTCCTCATCTTCAAGGCTCTCGTCTCGTTTGCAAAACTTCTTGAACCACCACTGTACTGTGCGTTCATTATCAGTTCCTGAGCCAGATGTGTTGTTGATGTTGTGAGTTGTCTCCACTGCTTTATGCCTCATTTTGAACTCAAATAAGAAAATCGCTTGAATTTGCTTTTTGTCTAACATCATTTCCCTAGTCTAAAATAAATATAAAATAGTAAGTCATAACTCATTAGCAAAAAAGCATAAAGCAAGAAATGCACATGAAAATGATGACCACATTTATTTAGAATGCATTCCAGTATCAAACGGAGAAGGCGATGGCACCCCACTCCAGTACTCTTGCCTGGAAAATCCCATGGACGGAGGAGCCTGGTAGGTTGCAGTCCATGGGGTCACAAAGAGTCGGACATGACTGAGCGACTTCACTTTCAGTTTTCACTTTCATGCATTGGAGAAGGAAATGTCAACCCACTCCAGTGTTCTTGCCTGGAGAATCCCAGGGACAGGGGAGCCTGGTGGGCTGCCCTCTATGGGGTCGCACTGAGTCGAACACGACTGAAGTGACTTAGCAGCAGCCAGTATCAAAAGGCAGATTTCAACAATGCAAAAACTGTAATTAACTTTTGCACCAACCTAATACTATCACTTGCCATATTTGCTGAAATATGGAAAAGACTATAAAGAACTGGAGCAAAGAGTAGGT
This sequence comes from Capra hircus, assembly GCF_001704415.2. Classification (NCBI taxonomy): domain Eukaryota; kingdom Metazoa; phylum Chordata; class Mammalia; order Artiodactyla; family Bovidae; genus Capra; species Capra hircus. Next base: position 2,881,562 of record NW_017189516.1, on the reverse strand, counting down.
TGCTGCATGTTATGAACATAAAGGCAGACAGGGAAAGCTGTGGTTTACAAATGATGAACTTCACCTATTCCTCTAGTGTGTAGCTCTCTGTGGTCAAAAAGAAGTCATTCATATATGGATGTATTTCATTTTTTGCAGCTCTCTGCATGTATAGTTCATCAGAAACATTTTTTAGAACAAATAGATGATAAAGATCTATTTTTGTTCTTTAGATCTAAATCTATATAAGGCTGAGTAGATCACAGCATATGGTCATATATACCTGGTATATATTATTTATTTATTGTCCATGCTTTGTGGCTTGCAGGATCTTAGTTTCCAGACCAGGGATCCAACCTGGGCCCTGGCACTGAAAATGCCAAGTCCTAACCACTGGACTGCCAGGAAATTTCCCCCCAAAATCACTTTCTTATAGTAAATGTAAAACCTGAATTGGAAGTATTAAGGAACCAACATATTGCACCTGGAAATCGAAATGGATACTATTAATAAATAAGTAGATGGCTGTAACTGAACTATCATTTTTTCACTACATATTTCACTTTCCTTTAAAGAATTGATATCTAATTTATTTGCATTAGCTTTCTGGTCTTTTTGAGAAACAGGATCTTGAATAAGTCATTTACGTTTACCTTACAGCATCTACATCTTTGTGTTTTAGTTTAGTATCATATTAGGTTGTTTGTGAGGAGGAAATGACTGTATATAAACTACTTCAAAATATTTGATTTATTATTAATTTCACAGCAAGCATACCTTGTTTTATTGTACTTCACAGACACTGTGTTTTCACAAAATGAAGTTTGGTGGCAACTCTATGTTGAGCACATCTATTGGCACCATTTTTCCAATATTTGTTCACTTTGTATCTGTGTGTCACAATTTGGTAATTCTCACAATATTTCAAACTCTTTGGTTACTATTAGGTTTGTTATAGTGCTCTGTGATCAGTGATCTTTGATGTTACGATTGTAATTGTTTTGGGGAGCCATGAGCCACACCCAGGTAAGACAGGCAACTTCATTGATAAATATTGCACTGTTGCCGTTCTGAATGATCTACCAAATGGCCTTTCCCCTGTGTCTTTCCCTCTCCTCAGGTCTCCCTATCCACTAAGACACAAAGTATTGAAATCAGGCCAATTAATAACCCTACAATGGCCTCTAAATGTTCAAGTGAAAGAAAGACTCTTTTGTGTCTTACTTTAAATAAAAAGCTAGAGATGATTAAGTTTAATGAGGAAGACATGTCAAAAGCCAAGATAAGCCAAAACTAGGCCTCTTGCACCAAACAGCGAGTAGTCAGGTTGTAAATTCAAATGCAGAGTTCTTGAAGGAAATTAAAAGTGCTACTCCACTGAACATATGAATGATAAGAAAGTGAAACAGGCTAGTTGCTCATATGGAGAAAGTTGTAGTGGTCTGGATAGAAGATCAAACCAGCCATAACACTCTCTTAAGCTAAAAAGTCTAATCCAGGGCATGACTCTAACTCTCTTCAATTGTAAGACGTGTGAGAGAGACAAGGAAGCTGCAGCAGAAAAATTTGTAGCTAGCAGAGGCTGGTTCAGAGGTTTAAGGAAAGAAGCCATTTGTATAACATAACAGGACAAGGTGAAGCAGCAAGTGGTGATACAGAAACTGCAGCAAGGCATCCAGGGGATCTAGTGAAGATAGTTCATGAAGGTGGCTGCACTAAACGAAAGGCTTTCAGTGGAGACAAAATGGTGTTCTATCGGAAGAAGATGCCACCTAAGGCTTTCATAGCTAGAGAGGAGAACTGGATGTCCAGCTTCAAAGTGCCAAAGAACAGGCTGACTTTTATTAGGAGCTAATGCAGCTGGTGACTTCAAATTGAAGACAGTACATTCTGAAAATCTTAGGCCCCTTAAGAATTTTGCTAAACCTACTCTGCCTGTGTTCTGTAAATGGAACAAAACCTGCATAACCTCACATCTGTTATCATTTACTGAGTATTTTAAGCTCACTGTTGAGACCGACTGTTCAGAAAAAAAGATTCCTCTGAAAATATTACTGCTCTTGGTCACCTAGGAGCTCTGATGGAGATGTACAATGAGATTAATGTTGTTTTCAAGCCTGCTAATGCAGCATTCTTTCTGCAGCGCATTGACCAGGGAGTCATTTCGACTCTCAAGTCTTATTATTTAAGGAGTACCCTTTGTAAGTCTATAACTACCATAGATAGTGATTCCTCTGATGGATCTGGGCAGTCAGTTGAAAACCACCTGGAAAGTACTTACCATTATAGGTACCATTAAGAACATTTGTAACTCATGGGAAGGGTCCAAAATATGAACATTAACAGGAGTTGGGAAGAAGTTGATTCCAACCCTCATGGATGCCTTTGAGGAGTTCAAGACTTCAGTGGAGGAAGTCACTGCTGATGTGGAAATACTATAGCAAGATAATTAGAATTAGAATTGGAGCCTGAAGATGTGACTGAATTGCTGCAATCTCATTATAAAACTTTAAGAGATGAAGAGTTGCTTTTTGTGGATGAGCAAAAAGAGTGGTTTCTTGAGATGGAATATGCTCCTGATGAAGATGCTGTGAAGATAGTGGAAATGACAACAGAGACTTGAGAACCTTTCTTAAACTTAGTTGATAAATCTGTGGCGGGGTTTGAGAGGATTGACTGCAATTTTGAAAGAAGGTCTACTGTGAATAAAATGGTGTCACACGGCATCACATGCTACAAAGAGATCATTCATGGAAGGAAGAGCTAATATTGATGCAGCAAACTTCATTTTTTAAGGAATTGCCACAGCCACCCCATTATCAGGAACCTGACTGTCAGCAGCCATCAACATGGAGGCAAGACTCTCCACCAGCCAGAGCGATTATGACTCGCTTCAGTGAGATGAAGTTTAGCATTTTTTAGCAATAACTACTTTTTAATTAAGTTATGTGCATTGTTTTTTTAAGACATAATAGTATTGCATACTTACAGACTACAGGATAGTATATAAGGGCTTCCTAGGTGGAGCTAGTCGTAAAGAACCCATCTGCCAGTGCAGGAGACGTAAGAGATGCAGGTTCAATCCCTGAGTCAGGAAGATCCCATAGAGGAGGGCATGACAACTCACTCTAGAATTCTTGCATGGAAAATCCCACAAATAGAGGAGCCTGGTGGGCTATGATCTATAGGTTTGCACAGTCAGACATGACTGAAGTGACTGACTTAGCAAGCAAGCATAGTATATAAACATAACTTTTACAAGTGCTGGGAAACCATGAAGCCATGTGACTCACTTTATTGTGCTATTTGCTGTATTGTGATGGTCTGGAACTGAACGTGCAGTATCTTTGAGTTACGCACTTGTTTTCAGAGTAAGCTTTATCAGTGAGCATTTATATTTGAAAACATAAAGCAGATTGAGGAATATGGTGGCACACGAAGACCCTGTCTTTACCTACTCCCCTGAGCACACTGATCTACACCTACATATAGCACACTTCTTCTTGAAGAAGATCTGAGGGCCCAATATGCTGGTGCTGCCAATTGAAGATCCACATAGAAACTAGCAGGAAAGTCAGAGACACAGTATCCATGGGAATCTCTCCTCTTTCAGGATAATCTACAGTAGAAAGATAATTGCTGAGGCATCCAAATGCAGACACACTCACTCTGTGACACAGTGATAAAACTTTAAAGGCACCTAGAGTATATGTAAAGGAACTATGTTTACTCACCCTGAAGTTGCTGCCAGAATGACAGGGAACTGCTGGAGGTCTGGCTTGGGTAGGAGGCACTGATGATCACCATTGTCTGGAGTTGCCTCCCAGCACTCCTCCTGGCCTATGACTGCTCTACCTCCAGCTGCCCCATCAAGGTAGCCTACAGCCCAGCACTCTTCAGGGGTTGCTCCTGGGCCATGTCCTCTCCAGCTCCAGCTATCCTTCTAAGGCAGCCTTATACACAGTACTTCCCAGGGGGCTGCCCCTGGACTGGGCCTGCTTCAGGCTCTTTGGTCCCACCACTGCAGTATTGGGCATATTGTTCCCCAGGGATTAACCCCTGTTGGTGCCCGCTGCAGCTCCAGCCAGCCTGCAGAAGCCTTTAGGCCCAAGTGGTCTACACAGGGAATGCTCCCATACAAGGCCTCTTCAAGATTAGGAGAGGTAGTTGTTTCTCTTAATTTATAGAAATGTAAAGGAAATAAAAATAATGAGATAGAGGAATGTGGTCCAAATGAAAGAACAAAATAAAACCTCAGGAAAAAATAAACCCCAGTGAAACAGGCATAAGTAGTTTACCTGATAAAAGATTTGAAAGAAACTGTCCTAATGGTGCTCACCAAACTCAGGAAAAGATTGGAGGAACTCATTGAAAGCTTTAACAAAGACTTAGAAAATACAAGAAAGAACCAATCAGAGCTCAATACTGTAACTGAAATAAAAAACGTTACACTTTATGGAATCAGAAGCAGATGAGACGACATAAAGGGACAAGCAATCTGATAGATAAAATAGTAGAAATTACCCCCATATGAATAGCAATAAGAAAGAAAGGATTTTTAAAAAATGAGAGTATATGAGCCATCTGTGAAACATCAACCATATTCACATTATGCGGTTCCCAGAAGGAAAGAAAGTAACAGAAAACTTACTTGAGAAATAATGGTGGAAAATATCCATACCTAGGGAAGGAAACAGATACCCAGGTATAGGAAACAAAGATCCCAAATAAGATGAACCCAAAGAGACTCATACCAAGGTACATCATATTTAAAATGGAAAAAGGTTAAGATAAAAAAGAGAATTTTAAAGACAAGAGAAAAACAGCTAATCATATATCAATTGAAGGGAACTCCCATACCAACATACGTCATATTTAAAATGGCAAAAGTTTAAGATAAAAAGGGAACTTTAAAGACAAGAGAAAAACAGCTAATCGTATATCAATAGAAGGGGACTCCTATAAGCCTATAAGCTGATTTTAATGCAGAAACTTTGCAGTCCAGAAGGGAGTGCCAGGATGTATTTAAAGTGCTGAAAGAATAAAAGTTTATAATCAAGAATACTCTACCTAACAAGGTTATGATTCAGGCTTGAAGTGGGTGATAAGGAGTTTTTCAGGCAAGCAAACAACTCTAAAGAAGTCCATAACCAGTAAACTGGCCTTAAATATTAAAGGGTCACTTTTAAGGGTAAAGGAAAAGGTCACAACTAGAAATAAAATATATGAAAGAAAAAAAAATCACTGGTGATGAAAAATATATGTTAAAGGAATTAGATCAGTCACTCTAAAAAACTAGTATGAAAGTTCAAAGAAAAAGTAGTAAAAAGAATATCAGGTATCAGGTGTAAGTAAGTAAGTTACGGGATACACAAAAAGAAATTAAATACAGCAACAAAAAATGTGACAGACAAGTGAAAATGGAGTTTTTTTTTTTTGATTGATTGATTGACAGACTGAAAAGGAGGATTTAATGGTGGGCTTGAACAAGCAGTGGAGAACGCCAAGGCTGTTGTGATTCTGTGACCTGCCATTTGTCCAGGGAGCCATAATTAATGATGTATTTGACCCCACAGCCAAGTGGGATGGGTTGCTTTTCTGCCACCATCTGTTCAAATTCATTGGCTTTAAACTTAGTAAATCCTCACCTTTTGGACAGGTGAACCTTCTCTTGGCCAGAGAACTAGAACTTGGCCCTCTGTAGGGCCTCAGTCATGTGTTCCTTATTCTTCAGCTTGGTGCTGATGGACATGATGACTTGACCAATGTGTACTGTGGCCACTGTGTCCTGGGGTGTTCCAAAGGCACCCGACATATCTTCTTAGAGCTTGTCAGCCTTGGCACAGGACACTGTCCTGTTGATACAGATGTTGTGAAAGGGTGATGTGTTTGGACGTGGAAACCATCTTTGACATAGCTTTTCATTGTGTACTTAGCACAAGTAGGGGCAGCCTCCAATGCTGCTCATACTCATCTGACACCACATGACCACAGAGTGGGAACTTTTGCCTCATGGTAACCACAAATCAAAAATAAATACAATGGGTACACACAAAAATAAAAGAATCCAAATGTGAAACTAAAGAAATCCATCAAAAAACAAGGGAAGAAACAGAGTAAGACTGGAACAGAGAAGAACTGAAAACATAACCAGAGAACAAGTACCAAAATGGCAATAACTACATGCCTGCCATAATTATTTTAAATGTAAATTGACTAAATGCTTCAATCAAAAGACATAGGGTAGCTGAATGGATAAAAAAGTATGACACATCTCTATATGCAGCCTGTAGCAGACTCTTCAGATCTGAAGACACACATAAACCAAAAAAGAAGAGATTAAAAAAAAGATACTCCATGCAAATGGAAAAGTAAAGAATGCTGGAATGGTAATACTTATATCAGACAAAATAGACTTTAAAACAAAAACTATAAGAAAAGACAAGGAAGGGTGTGCCATTGTGATGTCGATCCAGAGAGAGGATATAAAATTTATAATTATTCATATACCCAACATAGGAGTATGTAAATATAGAAAGAAAATATTAATAGAAATAAAGGGAGAAATATACAGTAATACAGTAATGGAGGACTTTAATACTTCAATGGATAGACCATCTAGACTCTAAATTGGTAAAGGACATATTCAGCAAGATGTCTTTAATCAATATAGATCATTTCATTCAACAGCAGCAAAATACACATTCTTTTCAAGTATACATGGAATGTTTCTCAGGACAGATCATATATTATGTCAAAAAGCCTTAAATGCTGGAGAGGGTGTGGAGAAAAGGGAACCCTCTTACACTGTTGGTGGCAACGCAAACTAGTACAGCCACTATGGAGAACAGTGTGGAGATTTCTTAAAAAACTGGAAATATAGCCCAGCAATCCCACTGCTAGGCATACACACCAAGGAAACCAGAATTGAAAGAGACACGTGTACCCCAGTGTTCATTGCAGCACTGTTTATAATAGCCAAGACATGGAAGCAGCCTAGATGTCCATCACCAAATGAATGGATAATAAAGCTGTGGTACACATACACAATGGAATATTACTCAGCCATTAAAAAGAATACATTTGAATCAGTTCTAATGAGGTGGATGAAACTGGAGCCGATTATACAGAGTGAAGTAAGCCAGAAAGAAAAACACCAATACAGTATACTAACACATTTATATGGAATTTAGAAAGATGGTAATGATAACCCTATATGCGAGACAGCAAAAGAGACACAGACGTATAGAACATTCTTTTGGACTCTGGGAGAGGGTGAGGGTGGGATGATTTGGGAGAATGGCATTGAAACATGTATAATATCATACATGAAACGAATCACCAGTCCAGGTTCGATGCATGATATTGGATGCTTGGGGCTGGTGCACTGAGACAACCCAGAGGCGTGAAATGGGGAGGGGGGAGGGAGGGGGTTTCAGGATGGGGAACACGTGTATAGTTGTGGCGGATTCACGTTGATGTATGGCAAAACCAACTCTTTGCATGAGGTGGCCAAAGTACTGGAGTTTCAGCTTTAGCATCATTCCTTCCAAAGAAATCCCAGGGTTGATTTCCTTCAGAATGGACTGGTTGGATCTCCTTGCAGCCCAAGGGACTCTCAAGAGTCTTCTCCAACACCACAGTTCAAAAGCGTCAATTCTTCAGCCCTCAGCCTTCTTCACAGTCCAACTCTCACATCCATACATGCTGGGAGGGATTGGGGGCAGGAGAGGAAGGGGATGACAGAGGATGAGATGGCCGAATGGCATCACTGACTCAATGGACGTGAGTCTGGGTGAACTCGAGGAGTTGGTGATGGACAGGGAGCCCTGGTGTGCTGAGATTCATGGGGTCGCAAAGAGTCGGGACACGACTGAGCGACTGAACTGAACTGAACTGATGGCAAAACCAATACAATATTTTAAAGTAATTAACCTCCAATTAAAATAAATAAATTTATTTAAAATAAAAATGGAAAAAAAGCCTTAATAAATTTAAGAAGATTGAAATCATATCAAGCATCTTTTTAGATCACAGTGGTATGAAACTAGCAGTCACGTAGAAGAAGAAAACTAGAGAAAAACAGTAACATATGGAGGTTAAAAAACATGGTACTAAACAGGTAGTGGATCAACAAAGAAACCAAAGAGGTATTTCAAAAATGCATTGAGACAAATGGAAATGGAAACAAAACATTACAAAATCTATGGGATGAAGCAAAAGCAATGCTAAGAGAAAAGTTCATAGTGGTACAGGCCTACTAGAAGAAATAAGAAAAATGTCAAATAAATCATGTAAATATACATTTAAAGGAACAAGAAAAAGGACAGGCAAAGCCCAGTGTTTCTGGAAGGAATGAAATAATGAAGATTAGAGTGGAAAGAATGGAAATTGAGACTAAAAAAGTAAAATTCAATGAAATTGAGTGTTGTTTCTTTGAAAAGATAAACAAAATCAAACATTTAGCCAGAATTATAAAAAATGAAAGCCCAAATAAATAAAATTAGAAATGAAAAGAGAAGTTACAACTAACATCAACAAAATAAAAAGAATAATGAGAGAGTACTAAATTGCGTGGCAACAAATTAGACAACCTAGGAGAAATGGATAAATTTCTAGAATTGCACAATCTTCTAAGACTGAATCATGAAGAGATAGAAAATCTGAATAGACCTTATACTAATAACAATATTTAACCTATAGTTTAAAAACAAAAGTCCAGGTACAGATGGCATCACAGGTGAATTTGTGGGTTTGATCGCTGGGTCAAAAAGATCCCATGAAGGAATGCATGACAACCAACTCCAGTATTCTTGCCTGGAGAATCCCATGGATAGAGGAAGCCTATGGCTATAGTCCATAGGGTCACAAAGAGTTGGAAGCGACTTAGAACAACAACAACAACAAATGGTAATTTTACTTTTTTTCTTTGAGGAACCTCCATTCTGTTCTACACAGTGACTGAAACAGTTTACATTCCCACCAACAGTTCAAGAGGTGATCCTTTTCTTCCCATCATCTCCAGCATTTACTGTTTATAGATTTTTTGATGATGACCGTTCTGACTGGTGTGAGGTTGTACCTTATTGTCATTTCGATCTGCATTTCTCTAATAATTAGCAGTGTTGAATATCTTTTCATATGTCTATTAGACACATGTATTTCTTCTTTGGGAAGATGTCTATTTATGTCTTCCACCCATTTTTTGATTGACTTGTTTGTTTTTTGATATTGAGCTCTATGAGCTATTTGTGTAGTTTGGAGATTAATCCTTTGCAAAGAGCATTGGGGTGCGTATATCATTCTGAATTAATTTTATTTGGATATATCCCCAGAAGTAGGATTTGAGAGCCATCACTATGAACAAAGTTAGTGGAGGTGATGGAATTCCAGTTGAGCTATTTCAAATCCTGAAAGATGATGCTGTGAAAGTGCTGCACTCAATATGCCAGCAAATTTGGAAAACTCAGCAGTGGCCATACGCCTGGAAAAGGTCAGTTTTCATTCCAGTCCCAAAGAAAGGCAATGCCAAAGAATGCTCAAAGTACTGTACAATTGCACTCATCTCACACCCTTGTAAAGTAATGCTTAAAATTCTCCAAGCCAGGCTTCAGCAATACGTGAACTGTGAACTTCTAGATGTTCAACCTGGCTTTAGAGAAGGCCGAGGAACCAGAGATCAAATTGCCAACATCCACTGGATCATTGAAAAAGCAAGAGATTTTCAGAAAAACATCTATTTCTGTTTTATTGACTATGCCAAAGCCTTTGACTGTGTGGGTCACAATAAACTGTGGAAAATTCTGAAAGAGATGGGAATACCAGACCACCTGACCTGCCTCTTGAGAAACCTGTATGCAGGTCAGGAAGCAACAGTTAGAACTGGACATGGAACAACAGACTGGTTTCAAGTAGGAAAAGGAGTACGTCAAGGCTGTATATTGTCACCCTGCTTATTTAACTTCTGTGCAGAGTACATCATGAGAAATGCTGGGCTGGAGGAAAGACAAGCTGGAATCAAGATTGCCAGGAGAAATATCAATAACCTCAGATATGCAGATGACACCACCCTTATGGCAGAAAGTGAAAAAGAACTAAAGAGCCTCTTGATGAAAGTGAAACAGGAGAGTGAAAAAATTGGCTTAAAGCTCAACATTCAGAAAACAAAGATCATGACATCTGGTCCCATCACTTCATGGCAGGTAGATGGGGAAACAGTGGCTGACTTTATTTTGTGGGGCTCCAAAATCAGTGCAGATGTTGATTGCAGCCATGAAATTAAAAGACGCTTACTCCTTGGAAGGAAAGTTATGACCAACCTACACAGCATATTAAAAAGCAGAGATATTACTTTGCTAACAGAGGTCCATCTAGTCAAGGCTATGGTGTTTCCAGTGGTCATGTATGGATGTGAGAGTTGCACAGTAAAGAAAGCTGAGCGCTGAAGAATTGATGCTTTTGAACTGTGGTGTTGGAGAAGCCTCTTGAGATTCCTGGTTGCAAGGAGATCCAACCAGTCCATCGTAAAGGAGATCAGTCCTGGGTGTTCATTGGAAGGACTGATGTTGAAGCTGAAACTCCAATATTTTGAGCACCTGATGCGAAGAGATGTCTCATTTGAAAAGACCCTGATGTTGGGAAAGATTGAAGGCAGGAGGAGAAGTGGACGAGAGAGGGTGAGATGGTTAGATGGCATCACCGACTCAATGGACATGAGTTTGGGTAAACTCTAGGAGCTGGTGATGGACAGGGAGGCCTGGTGTGCTCCAATTCATGGGGTCGCAAAGAGTCGGACACAACTGGGCAACTGAACTGAACTGGACTGAGTGACTGACATACTGTTCTCCTTAGTCTCTGTACCAATTTACATTCCCACCTACAGTGTATAGGAGTGTTACCTTTTCTACACACCCTCTACAGCATTCATTTTTTAATTTTTAAAAAGAAAATGTAGATTCTGTTGATTTTTAATGATCGTCTTTTATATATTATTTGACTTATTGATTGATTTTTGACTGTACTGAGTCTTCGTTGCTGCTCATGGTCTTTCTCTAGTTACGGCAAGCAGGGGCTACTTTCTAGTTGCAATGTGTGGTTTTCTCATAGCAGTGGCTTGTTTTGCTGTGGAGCATAGGCTCTACTAGCACAGGCTCCAGTATTTTTGGCTGGCAGGCTCTAGAGCACAGGCTCACTGGTTATGGTTTACAGGCTTAGTTGCCCCATAGCATGTGTAATCCTCCTGGACCTCCAGGGATCGAACCTGTGTGCCCTGCATTGGCAGGCAGACTCTCAACCACTGGACCATAAGGGAAGTCCTCTAGCATTTATTGTTTGTAGATTTTTTGATGCCAGCCATTCTGAGAAGTGTGGGGTGATATAAATTGTAGTTGTGATTTGCATTTCTTGAAAATGAGTGATGTTGAGCATCTTTTCACATGTTTGTGGGCTGTCTGTGTATTTTCTTTAGATTAATGTCTGCTTAGGTCTTCCACCCATTTGTTGGTAGGGTCGTTTGTTTGTTTTTTATTTTGAGCTGCATGAACTACTTGTGTATTTTTAAGATTAATACTTTCTCAGTTGATTCATTTGCAAGTATTTTCTCCCATTCTGACGGTTGTCTTTTCATCTTGTTTTTGGTTTCCTTTCCTATGCAAAAGCTTTTATGTTCAATTAGGCCCCATTTGTTTATTTTCATTACTCTAGGAGATAGAATCTTGCTGTGATTTATGTCAAAGACTGTTCTGGCTATGTTTTCTTCTAAGTTTTTAATAGTGGCTTTGCATTTAGGTCTTTAATTCATTTTGTGTATGCTGTTAGGGAGTGTTCCAATTTTATTCTTTTACACATAGCTGTTCAGATTTCCCAGCACCACTTACTGAATAGACTGTTTTCTCCGTGGTATATACTTTCCTTGTTTGTCATAGATTAGGTGACCATAGGTGCATGGATTTATTTCTGGGCTTTCTATTCTGTTCCATTAATCTATATTTCTGTTTTTGTCTTAGTATGATAATACCTTGATTACTGTAACTTTGTAGTATAGTCTAAAGTTGGGGAGCCTCATTTCTCTGGCTCTGTTTTTCTTTCTCAGGATTCCTTTGTTTATTAGGGGTCTTTTGTGTCTCCATACAAATTTTGAATTATGTGGAAATTGCCATTGGTAATTTGATAGAGACTTCATTGAATCTGTAGATTGCTTTGAGTAGTATAGTAATTTTCACAATATTGATTCTTCTAATTTAAGAACATTGTATATCTCTTCCATCTGTTTGTGTCGTCTTTGATTTCATCAGTGTCTTGTGTTTTTTGCATACAAGTCTTTTGCCTCCTTGCTGTGCTGTGTACTGTGCTTAGTCACTCAGTTGTGTCTGACTCTTTGTGACCCCATGGACTGTATGTAGCCTGCCAGACTCCTCTGTCCATAGGGATTCTTCAGGCAAGAATACTGGAGTGGGTTGTGATGTCCTCCTCCAGGGGATCTTCCCAGCCCAGGGATCGAACCCGGGTCTCCCACATTGCAGGTGGATTCTTTACTGACTGAGCCACCAGGGAAGCCCTTTGAGTCCTTAGGTATGTTTATTCCTAGGTACTTGATTCTTTTTGTTGTGATGATAAATGGGATTGTTTCCTTAATTTCTCCTTTTGATCCTTCATTATTAGTATAAAGGAATGTAAGAGATTTTTGTGCATTAATTTTGTGTCCTGCAACTTTAATAACTCATTGGTTACCTCTAGTAATGTTCTGGTGGCATCTTGATGATTTTCCATGTATGTTATCTGTACACCGTGACAGTTTTACTACTTCTTTTCCAATTTGAATTCCTTTCATTTTTCTTCTGTGATTAGTATGGCTATGACTTCCAAAACTATGTTGAAGAATAGGGGCAAGTGTTGACACCCTTATTACCTTCTTTATCTTAGAGGAAATACTTTCAGTTTTTCACTGTTGCATATAATGTTTGCAGTGGGTTTGTCATATGTGGACTTTATTAGCTTGCAGTAGCTTCACTCTATGCCTACTTTCTGGAGAGTTTTATTTTTTTATTTTTTTATTTTTTCCCAACCCCGCCCTCCCTCTGGAGAGTTTTAATCAGAAATGAATATTAAATTTTGTCAGTAACTTTTTCTGCATCTATTGAGATTTCAATTTGTTAATATAGTATATTGCATTGATTGATTTGTATATCAAAGAATCCTTGCATCCCTGGAAAACCCTACTTGATTGTGATGTGTGATTCTTTTAATGTGTTTGATTCTGTTGGCTAGTATTTTGTTGAGGAGTTTTGCATCTATGTTCTTCAGTGATCCTGGCCTGCAATTTTCTTTTTTTGTGATCTTTGTCTGATTTTGGTATCAGGTTGATGGTGGCCTCATAGAATGAGTTTAGGAATATTGGAGCACCTCTGTACATAAGGCAAATGCTAACAGCTATAAAAGGGGAAATCGACAGTAACATAGTAATGGTGGGGAACTTTAACACCACGCTTATACCAGTGGCCATATAATCCAGACAGTTCATAAGGAAACACAAGCCTTAAATGAGACATTAGAGCATTTAGAACTTAATTGGTATTTATAGGACACTCCATCAAAAAGCAGCCAAATACACTTTCATCTCAAGTGCACACAGAACATTCTCCAGGATAGATCACATTTTGGGTCACTAATCAAGCATCAGTAAATGTATGAAAACTGAAGTTGTATCAAGCATCTTTTCCAACCACAATGCTATGAGATTAGTTATAAATTACAGGCAAAAACTGTAAAAGAAAGAAAAAAAAAACAACACAAACACATGGAGGCTAAATAATATGCTCCCAGCTAACCAAGATATTACTGAAGAAATCAAACAGGAAATCAGAGAATACCTAGCAACAAATGACAACAAAAACATGACAACACCAAATGTATGGGACACAGCAAAGGCAATTCTAAGAGGGACATTTATGCAATATAATCCTACCTTAAGGAAATAGAAAAATCTCAAATGAACAACCTACCTTACATGCAAAGCAATTAGAGAAATAAGAACAAAAAATCCCTGAAGTTAGTAGAAGGAAAGAAATCATAAAGAGCAGAGTGGAAATAAATGAAGAAAAAATGAAGAAAAAAATAGCAAAGATCAATAAAACTGAAGGCGCATTCTTTGAGAAGATAAACAAAATTGATAAACCATTAGCCAAACTCATCAAGAAAAAAAAGCAGAGAACTCAATAAAAATTAGAAATGAAAAAGGAGAAGTTATAACTGACACTGCAGAAATGCAATAAAATCATAAGAGATTACTGCAAGCAAATATATGCCTATAAAATTGGCAACCTGGAAGAAATGGACAAATATTTAGAAAGATACAACCTGTTCTTCCAGGACTGAACCAGGAAGAAATAGAAAATATCATGAGACTAATCAGAACCAGGGAAATTGAAATTGTGATAAAAAATCTCCCAGCAAACAAAAGTCCAGGGCCAGATGGCTTCACAGGGAAATTCTGTCAAACATTTAGAGAAGAGCTAACATCTTTCCTTTTCAAATTCTTCAAAAATTGCAAAGGGAGGAATATTCCCAATGGCATTTTTAGACTGAACTAGAGCAATCCTAAAACTTGTATAGAACCAGGAATGTACTGAACAGCCAAAGCAATCTTGAGAAGAGTTACAAAGCTGAAGATAACATGATTCCAGACTTATAAAATTATACTACAAAGCTTTAGTAATCAAAACAAGATAGTAGTAGCACAAAATCCAAGACATAGATCAATAGAACACAATAGGGAATTCAGAAGAAAAAACTCAACCAAGCCTCTATATCCCATTATCTACAACAAAGGGAACAGGAACATCCACTGGGCAAAAGATAGTCTCTTGGAAAGATGTTGTTAGGAAAATTGGACAGCTATCTGCAAAAGAATGAAACTGGACCAGTTTCTTATACCACATACAAAAATAAACTCAAAATGGATTATAGACTTAATGACCTTAAATTTTAAAATTCTTGAAAGAAAGCATAGGCAGTAAGCTTTGTGACATGGGTCTTAGAAAATTTTTTTTTTGGATCTGTTTCCTTAGGCAAGGGCAATGGAAGTGAAATTAAAGAAATGAGACTACATCAAAGTAAAAAGATTTTCTACAGTGGAAGAAACCACCAACAAAATGCAAGGCAACTTACTGAATGGGAGAACATATTGCATATGATATACCCTATAAGGGGTTAATATCCACAGTATATATAGAAGTCATACAACTCAGTATCAAAAAACAATTAAAAACTGATTAAAAACTGGCCAGAGGACCTGAATTGATGTTTTTCCAAAGAAAACATACGGACGGTTGAGAAGAACATGGAATGGAAAAAAAAAAAAAAGAACATGGAATGACCCTCAACATCACAAATTATCAGCAGAATGCAAATCAAAAGCACAGTGAGATTCCACCACACACCTGTCAGAATGGCTGTTATCAAAAATCAAGATACAGCAAGTGTTGGTGAATATGTGGAGAAAAGAAAACTGTTGTGCAGTGCTGGTGGGAATGTAAAGTGATGCAACCATTATGAAAATATGAAGGTTGTCCCCAAAATTAAAAGAACTAACATTCACCACAAGATCGAGCATTTCCATTTCTGAAGAATACAGAGACTAAATAAAAAATACATATGTAGCCCATGTTCACTACAGCACTATTTGCAATAGCCAGGATATGGAAGCACATAAGTGTCTATCAGTTGATGAATGGATAAAGATGGTGTATGTGTTTGTCTGTGTCTGTGTGTGTGTGATGGGATACTATTCAGCCATAAAAAGTGAAATCTTGTCATTTTCGCAACATGAATAGACCTACAGGGCAAATATCTAGAGCAAACTGGTGGTTTCCAGAGGGAGGTACATCATGAGGGTGTGGATGAAATAGGTAAAGGGAATTAAGAGGTACAAAGAGATACAAACTTCCTGCTATAAAATGAGTAATTCATACGGATTTAATGTACACCTAGGGAATATAGTCAGTAATATTATAGCAACTTTGTACTGTGATGGATGGTAACTAGTCTTATTGTGGTTATCATTTCATAATGTATAAAACATTTAATCCCTGTTGTACACCTAAAAGCTAATTAAAAGTCAATTAAAAGCAAAATGTCTATAATTTATGGTATGGGTATAGTCTTTGTATATGATGTAATATCATAATGTTAACAGTAACATAGCACATTTATTCATTCAACAAATGCATATTGTATTCTTACTATGTGCCTGGTACTGCTCAATAAGCTTGGTTATATCAATGTACAAAATACACTTACAGAGTTTACCATTCTATTAGTACTGTTATTTATACATATAATATTTTAATGATATCCCACCTTTATTTCTAAGATTACAATGTAGCTTTTTAAGGAATATCCTTACTGTTCTCCATAGTGGCTATACTAATTTACATTGCCATCAGCAGTATAGGAAGGTTCTTTTTCAAACCCTCTCTAGCATTTATGGTTTGTAGACTTTTTGATGATTCCCATTCTGACCAGTGTGAGATGATGGAGGTTCCATAAAAATCTAAAAACATATGATCTTAGAATCCCAGCCCTGCACATATATCAGGAGAAAAACCATAATTTGCAAAGATATGTGCACCTCAGTGTTCATTGTGGCACAATTTGCAATAGCCAACACATGAAAGCAACCTAAATGTTGATAAATGGATAAAGATGTGGTGTGTATATGTGTATGTTGTTGTTTAGTTGTTTAGTCAGTTGTTTAGTCGCTTAGTGTTGTCTGACTCTTTTGCAACCCCATGGACCATAGCCCACGAGGCTCCTCTGTCCCTGGGATTTCCATGCAAGGTAGAATACCGGAGTGGATTGCCATTTCCTTCTCCAGGGTATCTTCCTGACCCAGTGATCAAACCTGCGTCTTCTGGATTGGCAAGCAGATTATTTACCACTGAGCCACCAGGCAATCCCATATATGTATATATAGTAGAATATTACTAAGCCATAAAAATTCATGAAATAATGCCATTTGCAGCAACATGAATGGACCTAGAGATTATCATACAGAGTGAAGTAAGTCAGAAAGACAAATACCATCTGATATAATTTATATCTGGAAACTAAGAAAAGAAAAATAATACAAATGAACATATGCAAAACAGAAATAGACCTACAGACATATAAAACATACTTGTGGTTACCAAAACAGAAAGGGGGGTAAATTAGGAGTTGTGGATTAACATATACTTACTGCTGCTGCTGCTAACTCGCTTCAGTCATGTCCGATTCTGTGCAACCCCACTTTGAAGATGATGATGATGACTGATTGATAGATGAATTTATAGCCTAATTCTTCCAATCATTCTCTAGAATAAAAAATATATGGTGTATATCTAATATGCTGATACCAGGAATCAAAAGATAAGCAAAGGGGATGCTTAGTCTGGTAGGGAATATTCTTCACTAGACTGGCAAATATGTTGCTTTTCCAATAGAACCACTGAGTATAGTAAGCGTATAAACACTTGTGCTATCAAAACGGGATGGAGAGAGTATTCTTTAAGTTGCATTTAACAATAATCTACATTTCCAATGATTTCTCCCAGTATTCATGTGTAGTAGAATTCTGGTATAAAATGAAATTCTAAAGAAAAAAACCAACTATAGTGTATCTCGCTGCAGATATGGTGTTTAAATATATATTTGCATTGCTTCAAGAAATTAGAGGTAAAAGTTTTGCTTTCTATTTGTATTTCCTTTGTACCATACCTTGTAAGCATGTTTTTGATATCCAAGGTGGATATTTAGGAATGGCTTTGATTTATTAATTCACTGTTAATTATCATATATGCCTATACAATATAAAATTATAACAGAAGGAATGATTATTCTATGTCAATGATGAAATATGAATATTCTGCATGTAATATCTATTTGTAGGTTTTAATTATATATTCAGGATAATTATTAACTGGAGTATCCCATGTTTTGGGGGCCAGTTTTAATTTTTAGAGATTAAATATTGTCATTATATCCAATAGAATTAAAATTAGTATGAATCTGTTGGCTTTGCACAGAAATTTTCACCTGTGCTAAGTTTTGAGACTTCTTATTTTCTGCCACGTTTGAACCAGCTTTTTAATTTAATTGTTGACACTTTTACCATATATAAATTGCCATTATTGAATTGGGTAACCATTGCTGAAGTTGTTTGCACATCTGTCAAAATGTAAAATTCCCAAAGGCACTGATTATTTGCCAGTTGACTAATGGTAGAAAGGAATTTTAGTCAACATATGCTTGATAAGCTATGTGTCAGGAGTCTTCCAAACCACCCCCAGGTTTGGTAACTCATAGGACTTAGCAGATACTCATATTCAGGACTATGGTTTGTTACAGCAAAAGGGCATAAAGCAAAATCAGGAAAGGGAAAAGGCATATATGGATCAAAGTCCAGAGGAAAACAGGCATAATCTTCCAAGAATCCTCTTCTAGTGGAGTCACAGTCAGTTCAGTTCAGTTCAGTGACTCAGTCGTGTCTGACTCTTTGTGACTCCATGAATCGCAGCACGCCAGGCCTCCCTGTCCATCACCAACTCCCGGAGTTGACTCAGACTCACGTCCATCGAGTCAGTGATGCCATCCAGCCATCTCATCCTCTGTCGTCCCCTTCTCCTCCTGCCCCCAATCCCTCCCAGTATCAGAGTCTTTTCTAATGAGTCAGCTCTTCATGTGAGGTGGCCAAAGTACTGGAGTTTCGGCTTCAGCATCATTCCCTCCAAAGAAATACCAGGGCTGATCTCCTTCACACTGGATGTACTAATTTCTGCAGTAACATTTTATGGGAATATGTGTGAAGTGTTGTCTACCAGAGGAGATCATTAAAAGCTAAGTACCCAAGGATTTTTATTGGGGCCTGGTGACAACAGCACTGTCTGCCTGGCTTTTAGCAAATACCAGACTCCTGGAACAAAAATAGGTGTTTTTTTTCTAGAAGCCTAGGGTCAGTGATCCCTTCGTTTTCAGGGAAAATTTTACGTTAGTACAGGGGACTGTTTACCATTCAAGTTCCCAGATGATAGACAAGGGTTACTCTCTTAAGAAGGCTGTTCTAAGATGAAAGTTTTGTTGACACTTGAAGGACACTAAAATATACATGGAAGTTTGTCAAGAAAAGAGGGAGGAATATAGTATAAGATACTCAAGGCATAGAATCATATTAAATATGTGACACATTAGGTAGTAGTTTATTGTGGTTTAAAGATAAATGCATAATGAGGTCTGCAAAAGTAATGGGAATGCCAAAGAATGTTCAAACTACTGCACAATTGCATTTATTTCACATGCTTGCAAGGTAATGCTTAAAATCCTCCAAGCTAGGCTTCAACAGTATATGAACTGAGACTTTCCGGGTGTACAAGCTGGATTTAGAAAAGACGGAGGAATAGAGATGAAATTGCCAACATCCCTTGGATCACAGAAGTAAGAGAATTCCAGAAAAGCATCTACTTCTGCTTCATTGACTACTCTAAAGCCTTTGACTCTGTGGATCACAACAAACTGTGGAAAATTCTGAGAGAGATGGGAATACCAGACCACCTTACCTGCCTCCAGAGAAACCTATATGCAGGTCAAGAAGCAACACTTAGAACCAGACATGGAACAACAGATTGGTTCCAAATTGGGAAAGGAGTACATCAGGGCTGTATATTGTCACCTTGCTTATTTAACTTATATGCAGAGTACAACATGAGAAATGCCGGGCTAGATGAAGCACAAGCTGGCATCAAGATTGCTGGGAAAAATATCAATAACCTCAGATATGCAGATGACAGCACTTCTGTGGCAGAAAGAGAAGAGGAACTAAAGAGGTGAAAGAGAAGAGTGAAAAGGCTGGCTTAAAACTCAACATTCAGAAAACTAAGATCATGACATCCAGTCTCATCACTGCATGGCAAATAGATGGGGAAACAATGGAAACAGTGACAGATTTTATTGTCTTGGGTTCCAAGATCACTGCAGATGGTGACTGCAGCCATGAAATTAAGATATTTCTTGGAAGAAAACCTATGACAAACTTAGCTTATTAAAAGGCAAAGACATTACTTTGCCAACAAAAGTCTGAATAGTTAAAGCTATGTTTTTTCCATTAGTCATGTATGGATGTGAGAGTTGGACCATAAAGAAGACTGAGTACCAAAGAACTGATGCTTTTGGAGTGTGGTGTTGGAGAAGACTCTTGAGAGTCCCTTGGACTGCAAAGAGATCCAACCAGTCAATCCGAAGGGAAATCAACCCTGAGTATTCATTGGGAGGCCTACTGTGGAAGCTGAAGCTTCAATAGTTTGACCACCTGATGTGAAGATAGAATTCATCAGAAATGACCCTATGCTGGGAAAGATTGAAAGCAGGAGGAGAAGGGAATGACAGAGGATGAGATGGTTGGATGGCATCACCAACTCAATGGACTTGAGTTTGAGCAAGCTCCAGGAGATGGTAAAGGACAGGGAAACCTGATGTGCTGCAGTGCATTGGGTTGCAAAGAGTTGGAGATGACTTAACGACTGGACAACAATAAAAACGAAAGTAATGGAAATTACTAGGACCCAGACAAAAAGAAGAAACTGAATTTAAACAGTAAGGTCAAGAAGATATGCTATGGAAGCTCTGGGGATGGGCTAGTCTTGAGAGTAATTTTGGTTTTTACCTATCCAGGGTAAGATTCAAGCCCTCTATGAGGTGGAAAGTTCTTAGAACTCAGATTAAAGCTGAATCTATTTAAAGGATATTTACTCCATAGAAGAATAGGATACAAAAAAATTTGCCCATCAGTTCAGGGAGATGGCAAGAAATCTTATCTGTGTCACCCTGGGCTATGAGATTCAAAAGTAGTTCCCTTGGATTCATAATCACGGGCTTTCCCTCACATAGTTTGTGGTTTCAATTTATATTATCTACATAGTCTAAACATTTCAAGCTGAAATACTAATCTCAAAAGTAGTTCTGGGTTGGTGATCCTCTTGGAAGACCTGACAGATGCAGATGCATAATCACTGTGGAATTGTATGATGTTAACCCAGGCTTAACATCGCCCATTCCAGTCCATTTTAGTTCACTGATTCCTAAAATGTCGATGTTCAGTCTTGCCATCTCCTGTTGACCACTTTCAATTTACCTTGATTCATAGACCTAACAATATTCCAGGTTTCTATGCAATACAGTTCTTCATAGCATTGGACTTTACTTCTGTCGCCAGTCACATCCACAACTGGGCATTGTTTTCGCTTTGGCTCTGTCTCTTCATTCTTTCTGGAGTTACTTCTCTACTCTTCTCCAGTAGCTTATTGGGCACCTACTGACCTGGGGACTCTATCTTTCAGTGTCATATCTTTTTGCCTTTTCATACTATTCAGGGGGTTCTCAAGAAAAGAATACTGAAGCGGTTTGCCTTTTCCTTCTCCAGTGGACCACATTTTGTCAGAACTCTCCATAATGACCTGTTCATCTTGGGTGGCCCTACATGGCATGGCCCATAGCTTCATTGAGTTAGACAAGACTGTGGTCCATGTGATTAGTTTGGTTAGTTTTTCGCGATTGTGGTTTTCATTCTGTCTGTCCTCTGAGGGATAAGGAGAAGAGACATGGAAGCTTCCTGGTGGGAGAGACTGACTGAGGGGGAAATTGCATCTTGTTCTGATGGGCAGGACTGTGCACAGTAAATCTTATATCTAATTCGCTGTTGACAGGCATAGTTGTGTTCCCTCCTTATTGTTTGGCCTGAGGCCAAGCTGTTGACTCCTGCCTCCACTCACAGGCGAGTCTGGCTCAGTTTCCCACTGGCCTGTGGAGTCAAATTCCCTGGGTGTTCTTGGTCCCTTTGCGAGATCTCCAGGTTGGGAAATCTCTTGTGGGTCGTAGAACTTTCTTAATAGTGGGAGAATTTCTTTGGTATAATTGTTCTGCAGTTTATGTGTCCTTTGCTCGGAGCTATATGGTGGGGCTAGTGGCGACCTCCTCCTAGAGGGCTTATGGCACATGCTGTGTGACCCAGGTCTGCTGCAGCCAGAGCCGCTGTCCCCACGGCAGGCCACTGTTGACCCGTGCCTCCACAGGAGACACTCAAACACTCAAAGGCAGGTCTTACTCAGTCTCTGAGGGGCCTCTGGGTCCTGGTGCACTCAAGGTTTTGTTTGAGCCCT
The DNA here is from genome assembly GCF_001704415.2 of Capra hircus. Classification (NCBI taxonomy): domain Eukaryota; kingdom Metazoa; phylum Chordata; class Mammalia; order Artiodactyla; family Bovidae; genus Capra; species Capra hircus. The sequence continues at coordinate 2,859,399 of NW_017189516.1, read as the reverse complement.
TCAAGTATCTCTGGCAGGTGTGGGGTCTAATTCTAAACATGATTTCACCCCTCCTACCATCTTGTTGGGGCTTCTCCTTTCTGCTTGGATGTGGGGTATCTTTTTCTGGTCGGGTCCAACATTCTCCTGTCAGTGGTTATGCAGCACTGAATTGCAATTTTGGAGTTCTTGCAGAAAAAGATGAGCACCCATCCTTTTACTCTGCCATCTTGCTGTCAGGAAACTGGAAAAGGTCAGTTTTCATTCCAGTCCCAAAGAAAGGCAATGTGAAAGTATGTTCAGACTACTGCACAATTGCCCTCATCTCACACACTAGCAAAGTAATGCTCAAAATTCTTCAAGTGAAGCTTCAACAGTACGTGAACTGAGAAGTTCCAGATGTTCAAGCTAGATTTAAAAGAGGCCGAGGAACCAGAGGTCAAATTGCCAACGTCCGCTGGATCATAGAAAAGGCAAAGGAGTTCCAGAAAAACATCTATTTCTGCTTTATTGACTACGCCAAAGCCTTTGACTCTGTGGATAAGAACAAACTGTGGAAAATTCTTAAAGAGATGGGAATACTGACCTTACCTGCCACCTGTGAAATCTGTATACAGGTCAAGAAGCAGCAGTTGGAACCATGGAACAACAGACTGTTTCCAAATTGGGAAAGGAGTACATCAAGGATGTATATTGCTTATTTAACTTATATGCAGAATACATCATGAAAATGCTGATGTGGATGAAACACAAGCTGAAATCAAGATTGCCAGAAGAAATATCAATAACCTCAGATGTGCAGATGACGTCACCCTTATGGTAGAAAACAAATAGGAACTGAAGAGCCTCTTGAAAGTGAAAAAGGAGAGTAGAAAAAGGTGGCTTAAAATTCAACATTCAAAAAATGAAGATCATGCCTTCTGGTCCCATCACTTCATGGCAAATAGACAGGGAAACAATGGAAACAGTGACAGACTATTTTCTTGGGCTCCAAAATCACTGCAGATGGTGACTGCAGCCGTGAAATTAAATATGCTTGCTCCTTGGAAGGAAAGCTATGCCAAATGTAGACAGCATGTTAAAAAGCAGAGACATTACTTTGCCAACAAAGGTCCATCTAATCAAAGCTATGGTCCTTCCTGTAGTCATGTATGGATGTGAGAGTTGGAGCATAAAGTAAGTTGAGTGCTGAAGAATTGATGCTTTTGAACTGTGGTGTTGGAGAAGCCTCTTGAGAGTCCCTTGGACTGCAAGGGGATCAAACCAGTCAATCCTAAAGGAAATCAGCCCTGAATATTCATTGAAAGGACTAATGCTGAACCTGAAGCTCAAATACTTTGCCCACCTGATGTGAAGAACTATATCATTGGAAAAGATCCTGATGCTGGGAAAGATTGAAGGTGGGAGAGGGGGACGACAGAGGATGAGATGTTTGGATGGCATCACCAACTCGATGGACATAAGTTGGAGCAAGCTCCCTGGGAGCTTGGTGATGGGAGTTGGTGATGGACAGGATAGCCTGGCATGCTGCAGTCCATGGTGTTGCAAAGAGTTGGACATGACTAAGCGAGTGAACTGACTGAACTGAACCCAGGCTATCAACGATTCTCACATATTCCAGCCACATTAAAAGTGACATGACAGTAAAAAGTTATAGAATGCCTGAAGAAACAATCAACATTAGGAAAAGTTAGCAACAAAAATTATTAGTTAACCTGACAAAGTTAACACAAAAATCAAACAGCATGATCAGAATGTCAAGAACCTGAGATAGTAAACAATTTATAAAGTAGTAATGTTTAATGTGATATTTTATAAATCATAAGCATAACTTTATACCAGAAAATTTTAAACTTATATGAGATATATACATTCTAGAAAAATAGAATACTGATTGGTTTATTGCAGTTATTTCATAGTATCCAAAAATGAAAAAGAACCTAAATGTCTGTGATCGGGAGAACTAAAAAATTATAATATAGTGATGCAGTAGAATACCATATATGGCAGAATTATTGAATCAGTCTCACTTTGAATGGAAAATGAAAACTATATTCAGTGAAAAAGTATATTCAGTATAAAAGTATGTAGTTTGTTCAGTTCAGTCTCTCATTCGTGTCCGATTCTTTGCAACCCCATGGACTGCAGCACACCAGGCCTCCCTGTCCATCACCAGCTCCCAGAGTTTGCTCAAACTCATGTCCATCAAGTCGGTGATGCCATCTAACCATCTCATCCTCTGTTGTCCCCTTCTCCTCCTGCCTTCAATCTTTCCCAGCATCAAGAAAGCATCTTTTTCAGTGAGTCAGTTCTTCACATCAGGTGGCCAAAGTACAACTATACATATATAGTTATACATATGTTCCATTTACATCTAGTTTAAAAACATGAAGTATAATATACAGTTTGGTGACGTACCAGGGAGGGAGAGGAGTTCAGGATGGGGAACACGTGTATACCTGTGGTGGATTCATGTTGATGTGTGGCAAAACCAATACAATATTGTAAAGTAATTAACCTCCAATTAAAATAAATAAATTTATATTAAAAAAAACATACACATAAAAAGTAAATATAAAATTTAGGGTTTTATTTATCTCTCAGAAAGAAGGGTGGGAAATAAGAGAATAGTATTGAGTAGGGTCATGTATTATGCTTCAACTGCATCAGAAGCAGACTTAACAAGTTTTAAAATTAGACAAAGATGAGATGTGTAAACACTGTTGTTCTTTATATTCTGTATACGTTTCTGAATATGTAGAATACTTTATAACAAACAATATAAAAATTTAAAGTACTTTGCATTAAATGGCATCTGAGAAGGCACAGAAATATGTTAAACCTGTACATCCTGTATTTAAAACTTAACTGTTTATCTTTCATAGGTATTTTGTTACTTGCTTCTCATACCTTTTTATAGTCAAAGTTTATGGGGAAAATAAGAGCAAAATAGTGTTTTCTTCTTTTTTTAAAGAGCAAAGTGATTTACCACGAGATGATGATGCTGGGAACAATCCTTGTTTGAGTTTTCCAGAATTCTAGCACAGTGAAAGTTTTCCTGTCCCTAAAGAGCTTTTCTCTCTTGATCTCCAAGTCAGTCTCTCTTCCCTTCTCTCCCTCTCTCTTTGGGTCTCTCGGTCTTTTCTCCTAGTCCCTGTCTGTTAGGGTGTGCTTTGGGATTATACTGTCTCAGGGCCTGGGAGACTTAATTTCTTTGGGTCTCTATCTTTCTGAACCCCTCCCCCCACCCCAAATGCTGTTTCTCATACTTCCACTTTCTCAAGGTCTGTCTCTTGCTTACTCTGTATTTGGAGGCCCTCCCCCGTGTCTGTGTGCATGTGTGTGTGTGTTTATGTGCCTTTGTATATGTCTTGATTTTCTGTCTCTTCATTTCCTTTTCTCGCAATCCTCTCTGCCATCACCTCCCCCACCTCTTGTCTTTCTCTTAGAGTGTAGAGCTCTTTCTCTCCTATGGTTGTCTTTTTTCCTCTCTCTCCCTACCAGTCTCTTTCTTTCTCAGTCTCTCCCTGAATTGGTTGGTCTATATCTGTTTCTCTTAATCTCTTTCTTAATCCCACTCTGGAGTCTTTTAGTTTCTTCTCTTATTTGCCTACTTATTTATATTTCATTTATTTTGTTTAGGTAAAGCTACTTCCTCTTCTAATCCAAGCAGCCCAGCTCCAGACTGGTACAAAGATTTTGTTACAGATGCTGATGCTGAAGTTTTAGAGCATTCTGGAAAAATGGTACTTCTCTTTGAAATTCTTCGAATGGCAGAGGAAATTGGGGATAAAGTGTAAGTTCTTTCTTATTTCCTATTTTTATTATATTAAACAAATTTTTGATAACCTTTTTATTGTTTGAAATACTTAAATCTGTTTTGTTTTCTTCCTTTTTAAAGATGTAATTTCTTGGTTAGTGTAGTGACAACTATCTTCCTTCTAAGCCACTATTTCTGAGTGCATATTCTGGATGTTCTTTCAGTGCCATTTTCCCCTTCTGGCTGTAGAATCTTGAACTTATTTCCTTGAGCCAAGTCTCTACTTGGTATCTATATTTCATCATTTTCAGAATCATTTTTCAATCCATGCAGTGTGGTTTCTACACTGTTACTTTACTGAGATTTCCCCCCACCCTCAAAGTCGCTTTGTTGTTTTTATTGTTTAGTTGCTAAGTTGTGTCTGACTCTTTTGCACCCCCATAGACTATAACCTCCTGGCTCCTCTGTTCATGGGATTTCCCAGGCAAGAATACTGGAGTGCATTGCCATTTCCTTCTCCAGTGGATCATCCCAACCCAGGGATCCACCCTGCATCTCCTGCATTGGCAGGTGGATTCCTTACTGATGAGCCACCAGGGAAGCCCTTTAATGTCACCTATTGACCTTCTAATTTCCAAATCTAGTGGATACCTCTCAGACTTTATTTTACCCCTTTTTGACTACTCTCTATAATTTCTCCTTTGTTTTTTTTTCCTGTTTGTTTTACTTCTAGCATTTGTGCCCCAATTCCCTTCCCTAGATTCCATCCCCCAATCTTATCCTTCATTTTATTATTTAAAAATGTGCTTTTAAAATTTTGAACCATGCTTATCATTTAGGCTTTTATAAGGCCCTATGTTCTGGTCATAAAATATTTTTAAAATATAATGCTTGTAATATAAGAATTTTTTGTTAAAAACTTTAAGCACTTTAACATAAGGCTGAAATAAAACAAATCTTCTATCTTAAAAAAAATCTAATTTACTTTCTTTAACTTTCCTGGAAAGAGGTAGATTTCTGTTATATTTTCATACCACCTTTTAATATACTTCTACTTTACTCTTAACACATTCTAATGTATTTATTTTTTTGCTAGACAGTGAGTTGTTTGAGTTAATCGTTAATTATAAAAATATTGATTTTTATTAACCACTGTACATCACACCAAGTAAATACTCACTGCAAGTTATTTTAGTTATAAATTGCCACTTACACAGAAACAAGTAGTTCAGATAAGGGAGGATATTGGCGTGGAATGGAATGGTAGTAGTGGAGATAAAGAGTGTGTTTTGGGGTAGAGAAACAATACTTGGTAGATTAAATGCAGGACAGTAAGATAGAGTAGTCAAAGATGACTCCCAGGCTTTCCCCCTAAGTGCCTGTGAATTATGTTGTTATTTACTAAAATGGAGAAGTCTAAGGGAGAACTAAGTTTATTACAGGTAGTAAAGAGTTCTACTGTGGTTTTGTTAAGTTTCCAAGGCATATTATATGTCCACGAGAGATGTCAAGTAGAAAGTAGATATTTGAGCTCCAAGTTCCTGAAGGGTCAGAAGAGACTGATGATTTAGACATGCTTATGCTTTTTTTTTTTTCTATTAACTTTTATAGTTTAATGTTAATTTTTATTGGATACCATATAAGAATATTATGAGTGTATAGGAGATTTTTAGTAGTCTTTAAATTTTTCCTAACAAGGAATATCTTTTACCATGTTCATCATAGATGCTCTTCTAGTTTCTCCTGAGTAGAATATTTTCCATTTCAGAAGGCTCCCAAGAGTTGAATACTTCAAAGTGTTAGAAAATGCATGCTTATCTTTAGTTTGTACTGTATTCTTATAGCTATTTTCCCCTGGTCTAAAATAGAATATATCTATTGCTTTTTAAAAATACTGTTATAATGATCATTTTTAGTTATTAACCCAAGTGATAAATGTTATCAACATTAAGACATAAAACTGTGCATTTCTGAAATTGTGATTACCACTATTCTTTGTCCAGTGTTTCATTATGGAAATTTTCAAACATAAAAAGCAGAAAGAATAAATAGAGTGAATACCTACATACCTTTTTCCTAGAATCTATACTATACTTTATTATACTTTATTATATACCTATCTATCCATCCCTCTGTCCATCTTATTTTCCTGATACTTCTCAAAGTAGGTTGCAGACATCACTACTACTATTTCAATTGTCTCCTCTTCAGATAATGATGGGTTTATCTCTTGTCACTGTAAGCTTTTTTCTTCTCAGTTGATTGTTCTATTCTTTGTATGGCTTAATTTCAGTCCTGACAATGGTCTTGAATATGCTTCAGTTTTTAGCACTCATCTCAAAATATGGTCACAGTAAACAAAACACTTCAGCTGAGTTTCTATTAACACATAATTATAGTGAGTCTGGTTATTATTTACTCTGGATCCTGTCATTCCATTCCTACAGTCTGATAGAATGGTTTTCCAACATCTAAACAACATTATTGCTTCATATTGACTTATGGTCAGCTAAGATTTTTTTTTCTTTTAAAGAAAAACTTGTCAAATTAGATTCTTCTGTTCCCTATTTATGCAGCTGAGGCTTAGACAGAAATTTGTTTTTTAGCATATGAACGTCCAGTTTTGCCAAGACTATTGTTGAAAAGACTTCTTTCCATTGAGTTGCTTTTGCTTCTTTGTCAAAAACTAGTTAAATGTAATGTGGCTTTATATCTGGATTATATTCTGTTCCATTGATTTGTGTTGGTTTCTTCGTCAGTGCTATACTATTTTGACTATACTAGCTTTGTGCTGAAATCATGTAGAGTTATGCCTCCAACTTTTTTCCTTTCGAAATTGTTTTGGCTACTCTATGTGCTTGGCATATCCATATAAACTTTAGAATCAGCCTGTTAATGTCTACCAAAAAAGTCCTACTGACGTTTTGATTAGAAATGTGTTGAGTTTGTTATTCATTTAATCTATGAATGCTGATTTGTTTTTCAGCCTTGTTTTCAGCCAATCTCTCATATCTCTGGACTTGATTGAAGATTTTCTTGAATTGGCTAGTAGAGAAAAGACAGAAGATAAAGATAAGCCTCTTATTTATAAAGGTGAGTTATGTTGTATATCATAATTTTTTTTTTAGTTTTTTATTTTTTAAATTTTAAAATCTTTAATTCTTACATGTGTTCCCAAACATGAACCTCCCTCCCACCTCCCTCCCCATAACATCTCTCTGGGTTATCCCCATGCACCAGCCCCAAGCATGCTGTATCCTGCGTCAGACATAGACTGGCGATTCAATTCTTACATGATAGTATACATGTTTCAATGCCATTCTCCCAAATCATCCCACCCTCTCCCTCTCCCTCTGAGTCCAAAAGTCCGTTATACACATCTGTGTCTTTTTTGCTGTCTTGCATACAGGGTCGTCATTGCCATCTTTCTAAATTCCATATATATGTGTTAGTATATATTGGTGTTTTTCTTTCTGGCTTACTTCACTCTGTATAATCGGCTCCAGTTTCATCCATCTCATCAGAACTGATTCAAATGAATTCTTTTTAACGGCTGAGTAATACTCCATTGTGTATATGTACCACAGCTTTCTTATCCATTCATCTGCTGATGGACATCTAGGTTGTTTCCATGTCCTGGCTATTATAAACAGTGCTGCGATGAACATTGGGGTACATGTGTCTCTTTCAATTCTGGTTTCCTCGGTGTGTATGCCCAGCAGTGGGATTGCTGGGTCATAAGGTAGTTCTGTTTGCAATTTTTTAAGGAATCTCCACACTGTTCTCCATAGTGGCTGTACTAGTTTACATTCCCACCAACAGTGTAGGAGGGTTCCCTTTTCTCCACACCCTCTCCAGCATTTATTGCTTGCAGATTTTTGGATCGCAGCCATTCTGACTGGTGTGAAGTGGTACCTCATTGTGGTTTTGATTTGCATTTCTCTAATAATGAGTGATGTTGAGCATCTTTTCATGTGTTTGTTAGCCATCCATATGTCTTCTTTGGAGAAATGTAATGTTCATTCAGACATATAAACATTTTAACAATAGAAGAAAAAAATTACCTGGACTCACAACCTTTATATATTTTTTCTGCACTTTCTTTTTGTCCTTTTCCCTATAAATATGGTCTTTGTTGCTGTTGTTGTAGCAAATTTTTTGTTTGTTTTTTTAAACAGTGTTGTTGAGATATACTTAACATAATATGCAATTTACCTACTTAAGGTGTACAGTTCAATGGTTTTTAGTATATTTTCAGAGTTGTACAGCTATCATCATAGTCAATTTTTGAACATATTAATCACCAAAGAAGCACTGTACCCTTTAGCTATCACTCTGCTAACCTCCTTTCTACCACTTTACCCTTAAGCAAACACTAATCTACCTTCTCTTTTTATAAATTGAGATTGACTTATTCTGGACCTTTCATATAAATAGAGTCATATAATATTTGGTCTTTTGTGACTGACTTCTTTTGCATAGCATGTTTTTAAGGTTCATCCAAGTTGTAGCAAGTGTCACTGCTTTATTCCTAATAACCTAATAATATTCTGTTTTATGGTTAATACCCACATTTTGATTATCCATTCATTAATTCATAGATATAAGTTGTTTTCTCTTTTTGGCTGTTGTGAATAGTGCAGCTACGAATGTTTGTATACAAGTTTTTATTTCTTTAAAATCTGTTTTTACCTGTTTGGGATATATTGGATAGTTACAAATGGAACTGTTGTGTCATATGCAATTCTAAGTTTAATGTATTGAAGATCGACCAAACTGTTTGCTATACTGGCTGCACTCAAGAAGCATTGTACAAGGGTTCTCATTTCTCCACATCTTTATCAACATTTGTTTTCTGTTGTTGAATTATAGTCATCCTAGTGGCCCTGAAATGGTATCTCATTGTGATTTTGATTTGTATTTCTCTAGTGACTAATGATTTTGACCATTGTTTCATGGCCATCTGTATTTCTTCTTTGGAAAAATGATTATTTGGGTCCTTTGCTCATTTGAAAGACCTTTTTAAAAAAAAAATTAAAAAAAATATTCTGTTTGGAGGCCATTTTCAGATATATGCTTTGTAAATATTTTCTCTCATTCTTTTGGTTGTCTTTTTACTTTCTAGGCAGTATTTCATTTTTATGAAGTCTAATTTACATTTTTTCTTTTGTTACTTATGCTTTTAATGTCATATTTAAGAAACCATTGGCAAATCCAAGTTCATGAATATTTACTCCTATGCTTCCTTCAAAGAATCATAGTTTTAGCTCTTTTGGTTAGGTCTTTGATGCATTAATTGGTTAGAATTTTGATACATTAATTTTTATATATGCTATGAGGTTAAAGATCCAACTTCAGTCTTTTGCTGTGTCTATCCAGTTGTCAAACACTATTTACTGAGAAGACTGTTCTTTCTCCATTCATCGTTTCTGGGCACCCTTGTTGAAAATTAGTTGACCAAAGAGACAGATTTATTTTTTGACTCCCCAAGTTTTGTTCCATTTATCTGTATGTCAGTCCTCATGCCAGTAGCACACTGTTCTGATTACGTTTGCTTTGAAAGTAAGTTTTGAAATTGTGATTCCTCCTACATTGTTTCTGTTCAACATTTTTTTTCTGGGGGGCTATTCTGGATCCCTTGCAATTTCATATGAATTTTAGAATTAGCTTGTAAAGTTTACAAAGATGTCAGCTTGAATTCTGATAGAAATTGCATTGAACTTGTAAATTCATTTTAGGAAGTATTGCCTTCTTAACAATATTAAGTCTTCTGATCTATGAACATGGGATGTTTTAACACTTACTTAAATCTTGAATTTCTTTCACCAGTGTTTTAGTTTTCAGTGTATGCATTTTGCATTTCTTATGTTAAATTTATTTTATTCTTTTTGATAATATTATGAGTGGAATTGTGTTCTTACTTTCAGTTTTGAATTTTCATTGCAAATGTATGAATTAAGTTTTGCGTATTAAATAATTTATTAGTTCCAGTAGTTTTTTGCGGATTTTCAAGGATTTTCCTTATGCAAGATCATGTCATCTGCAAACAATGATTTACTTCTTCCTTTCCAATATAGATTACTTTTATTTCTTTTTCTTGACTATTTCCCTCCTTAGAACTTCTAGTGCAGTGTTGAATTAATCTGACAAAACCGGACATCCTTTGCTTGTTCCTAATCTTAAAGGGAAAGCATCTGATCTTTCACCATTCTGTATAATGTTATTTATATTTTTTAGTAGATAGCATTTATGATGTTGAGGAAATTCTCTTCTATTTCCAGTTTTTTGAGTGTGTTTTTCTTGTCATGAATGTGTATTGAGTATTGTCAGGTGATTTCTTAGTGTCTATTGAGATGATCATGTGGGATTTTTTAAATTAATTTGTTAATTTAAAATTTTTCCCTAGGAATAATGTATTCTTATATACCTTAAGATGTGGAGCTTCCCACTTGGCTCAGTGGTCAAAGAATCCGCCTGCAAATGCAGGAGATGTGGATTGGGGAGATCCCCTGGAGGAGGAAGTGGCAACCCACTCCAGTATTCTTGCCTGGAAAATCCCAAGGACAGAGGAGCCAGGCAGGCTCCAGTCCATGGGGTTGCAAAGAATAGGACACCACTGAGTGACTGAGCATGCATACACCTTAAGATATATCCTAAGACTTTTAAACTTTTAATGTTATTTAAAAATTAAACAACTAGGGGTTCAGGATTGGGAACATCTGTACACCCTTGGCAGATTCATGTTGATGTATGGCAAAACTAATACAGTATTGTAAAGTAAAATAAAGTAAAAAAAAAAAAAATTAAACAACTAAGGATTTCCCTGCCAATGCAGGGGACATGGATTTGATCCCTGGTCCTGGAAGATTCCACATGTGGTGGAGCAACTAAGCCCATGTGCCACAACTACTGAAGCCCATATGCCTTAGAGCCTGTGCTCCACAACAAGAGAAGCCACCACAATGAGAAGCCTGCATGCTGCAGTGAAGTGTAGCTGCAACTGTAGAAAGCCCACACAAAAACAACAAAGACCCAGTACAGCCAAAAATAAAGAAACACATCCTATTTGTGGGAATCATTAATACAGCTAGATCATTTATTCTAGACATCCTTAATATTTGAATCTTGTAGGATATTACAGTCCTTAGAACATAAACAAAATTTCACTTGATGAGACATACTTTGTTCTTTTGTTTTAGTCTAAATTCTCAAAGGAATGGATGTGTTAATTTTTTTAACACTGTATTAATTTTCATTTTGGGTCTCTGGTTTGGCAAGTTCCCCTGGAGAAGGAAATGGCAGCCCACTCCAGTATTCTTGCCTGGAGAATTCCGTGGACAGAGGAGCCTGGTAGGCTACAGCCCATGGGTTCACAAAGAGTCAGATATAACTGAGCGACTAACACACTTTTATACAGCATAGTGATTCAGTAGTTTTGCAGATTATACGCCACTAAAAGTTTTAGAAAATAATGACTGTTATTCCCTGTGTTATACAGTATACCCTTTTTAAAAAATCTATTTTATACATAGTAGTTGGTATCTTTTAATCCCTTACCTCTCTCTTACCCCTCTCCTCTTCCTCTCCCCCTTGGTAACCACTAGTTTGTTTTCTGTATCTCTGAGTCTGTTTCTGTTTTGTTATATACCTTTGTATGGGTAATTTTTTTGTATTTTACATGTAAGTGATACAGCATCTGTCTTTTCTCTATCTGAATTATCTCACTAAGTAGAATATTTCCTGGGTTCATCCATATTGCTAAAAATGGAAGAATCTCACTCTTTTTTTTATTGCTGAGTAATATTCATATGTCTGTGTTTGAGTGTATACCACAAATTTTTAATCATTTGTCTGCTGATGGACTTTTGAGTTGCTCCCATATCTTGACTATTCCTGTGTACATTGGGGTGCATGTATGTGTTTGAATTAGTGTTTTCAGACTTTCTGGGTATATACCCAGGAGTGGAATTGCGAGATGTTGCTGCTGCTGCTGCTAAGTTGTTTTAGTCATGTTCAACTCTGTGCGACCTCAGAGACGGCAGCCTACCAGACTCCCCCATCCCTGAGATTCTCCTGGCAAGAACACTGTAGTGGGTTGCCATTGCCTTCTCCATGCTGGATGTTATGGTAGTTCTATTTTTAGTTTTTCTCAAACTTCCATACTGTTCTCCATAGTGGCTGAACCAGTTTACATTCCCACCAACAGGGTAAAAGGGTTTCTTTTTCTCCACATCTTCACCAACATTTGTTATTTGTAGATTTTTTGATGATAGCCATTTTGGCAGGTAGTAAAGGATATTATGGTTTCATTTGCATTTCTTTAATAATTAGTCAATTATTAAATTAAAAGATGCTCGCTCCTTGGAAGAAAAGCTATGACAAACCTAGACAGCATATTAAAAAGCAGAGATATTACTTTGCCTACAAAGGTCTGTCTTGTCAAAACTATATGGTTTTCCCAGTGGTCATGTATGGATGTGAGAGTTGGATCATAAAACTGAGTGCTGAAGATCTGTTGCTTTTGAACTGTGGTGGTGGAAAAGCCTCTTGAGAGTCCTTTGGACTACAAGGATATCAAACCAGTCAATCCTAAAGGTAATCAGTCCTAAATATTCATTGGATGGACTGATGCTGAAGCTGAAGCTCCAATACTTTGCCCACCTGATGCAAAGAACTGACTAATTGGAAAAGACCCTGATGCTCAGAAAGATTGAGGGCAGCAGGTGAAGGGGATGACAGAGGATAAGATGGTTGGGTGGCATCACTGACTTGATCGACATGAGTTTGAGCAAGCTCCAGGAGTTGATGATGGACAGGGGAGACTGGTATGCTGTAGTCCATGGGGTCCCAAAGCATCAAACATTACTGAGCAACTGAACTGAATAATTAGTGATGTCAAACATCTTTTAATGTCCCCATCAGCTCGTACAGTTGCACTCATCTCCCATGATAGTAAGGTCATGCTTAAAATCTTGCATGCTAGGCATGAACCAAGAACTTCCAGGCATCCAAGCTAGGTTTAGAAAAGGCAGAGGAACCAGACATCAAATTGCCAACATTTGCTGGATCATAGAGAAAGCAAGGGAATTCCAGAAAAACATCTACCTCTCTTTTATCAACTACACTAAAGCCTTTGACTGTGTGAGTCATTACAAACTGTGGAAAACTCTTTAAAGAGATGGGAATACCAGACCATCTTACCTGTCTCCTGAGAAACCTGTATGCAGGTCAAGAAGCAACAGTTAAAACCCTCTATGGAACAACTGATTGGTTCAAGATTGAGAAAGGAGTGTGACAGGGCTGTCTGTTTGTCACCCTGTTTATTAAACCTATATGCTGAGCACATCATGAAGACTGCCAGGCTGGATGAAGCACAAGCTGGAATCAAGATAGGCAGGAGAAACATTAACAACCTCAGATATACAGATGATACCACTTTAACAATAGAAAGCAAAGAGAAACTAAAGAACCTGTTGATGAGGGTGAAGGAGGAGAGTCAAAAACCTGATTTAAAACTAAATATTAAAAAAAACTAAGATGATGGCATCCAGCTCCATTATTTTGTGGCAAATAGAAGGGAAAAAGGTGAAAGCAATGACAGATTTTGTCTTCTTGGGCTCTAAAATTACTGCAGATGGTGACTGCAGCCATGAAATCAGAAGATGATTGCTTCTTGGCAGGAAAGCTGTGACAAACCTAGACAGTGTGTTGAAAAGCAGAGACATTGCTCTGCTGACAGAGGCCCATATAATCAAGGCTATAGTCTTCACAGAGGTCATATAAGGTTGTGAAACATGGACTCTGAAGAAGGCAGAGGGCCAAAGAATTGATGCCTTCAAACTGTGGTGCTAGAGAAGACTCTTGAGAGTCCATTGGACAGCAAGGAGATCAAACCCGTCAATCTTAAAGGAAATCAACCCTGAATACTCATTGGAATGACTGATGGTGATGCTGAAGCTCGAGTATTTTGGTTATCTGATGCAAACAGCTGAATCATTGAAAAAGTCCCTGATGCTGGGAAAGATTTAGAGCAGAAGGGGAAGAGGGCATCAGAGGATAAGATGGCTGGATGGCATCACCGTTTCAAAGGACGTGACCTTGGGCAAACTTCCAGAGATGGTGAGGGACAGGGAGGCCTGTCATGCTGCGGATCCTGGAGTCATAATGAGTTGGACATGACTGGGTGACTGAACAACAACAGTGCCCTCTTTGGAAAAAATATCTGTTCAGGTCTCCCCATTTTCTGATAGTACTGTTTGTTGATATTTAGCTATATGAACTGTTTGTATATTTTGGATATTAACTCCTTGTTGGTCATATTGTTTGTGAATATTATCTCCCATTCCATGGATTTTCTTTTCATTTTGTTAGTGGTTTCCTTTGCAGTGCAAGAGCTTTTACGTTTAATTAGGTCCCATTGATGTATTTTTGCTTTTATTTATTTCACCTTAGTAGATGATAGTATGTTTTTTGGCATATAAATAAGTATTCAGTCATTATTTGTTCAGTGAATGAATAAATGCATTCTATGTCTTTGGTTTTTATCTCTTTAGTATCAACTTGTTAATAACAAAGGGGGAAAGCTTGTCATTTTTAGACTTAATTAAAAAGAATTTTCATACAGCTTAAGTTTTTTTGGATTCTAATCAAGGATGAAATTTACATGTAGGTGAAATAGTTTTGAGAATACCTTTGCTATTCAATATGTGTTAGAAGGAAATCTGTGGTAAATTGTACTAGTAATACAATGTTATCTCTTGAATAAAAATTTGTCTTGCTCTGCAAATAGAGTATATATAAATAGCTCTTAAATGGCAAGCAAAAAAGATAAATTTTTTACTACTAGGATAATATATATATATATATATATATCTTTTTTCTTGTTGAATTTTCAGGTGAAGGGAAGTGGCTCAGAAACATTGATTATTACCGTTTAGATGGCTCTACAACTGCTCAGTCAAGGAAAAAATGGGCTGAAGAATTTAATGATGAAACTAATGTGAGGTAAGAAGCATTTTCTGAATGTATAATTTTTATAAAATCATTCTAAATCTGCAGATAATAAAATTTACTCTTTTATTGTCTACTACTATAATTTTTGACAAATACAAGATAAAGTCCAGATATAAAATGGTTTCATCATCCTTTAGGAAATTCACTCATGGGATCATGCAGTTTGTAGCTTTTTGAATCTTACTTTTTTCATTTAGCAAAATGCATTTGAGATTCATCCTCATTACTGCATGTCAATAGTTAGTTCCTTTTTATTGTTGAGTTGTATTTCATTATACTATTCTGTTGTGTGGGTATAAAGTTTGTTACCATAGTTTTCATTGTTTGAATATGTTCATTGTATGGATGAGTGGTTTGTTTAATCACTTCTGTTTGAGAGATCTTGGAGTTGCTTCCAGATTTTGAAATTAAAATTGAAGCTGTTTTAAAGATTCATGTGTAAGTTTTGTGTGAGTGTGGATATTTGTCCAAGTGAAATGCAAATCTAGGAGTGCAGTTGCTGGGCTACATGGTAAATTTATGTTTAACTTTGTAGGAAACTGCCAAACAGTTTTCCGAAGTAATTGTATAGTTTTGCATTCCCACCAGCAGTGTATGAGAGTTCTAGTTGTTCTACGTCCTTGGTATGATAGTTAAAAATAAAAATTTACCCATTCTGATAGGTGTGTAATGGAACCTTACATGGTTTTAATTTGCATTTCCCTAATGAGAAGCATCTTTTCATGTGTTTATCATCTTTGGAGACACAGCTGTTAAAGTTAAGAAGGTATCCTTGATCTCTGAATAATATACTTCAAACCACTGTAGGTAGAGGTTGTGTTATATATGTGTTACTGATGTTGCTTTTTTTTAAATATAAATTTTTTTTTAATTGGAGGTTAATTACTTTACAACATTGTATTGGTTTTGCCATACCTGATGTTACTTTTAACTGTTAGCAATTAATATACTTGAACTGAATTTGTAAGAGAAAAATTTATGTGTATATGTACATATAAATATTTGCACACACACACGTGTGTGTGTGAAAACATTGCCTTTAAGAAAGTAATGAAGAGATGGGATTAGCTTTTTCTTAAGTTTTTGTTTTGTATTGGAGTATAGCCAATTAATGGGGCTTCCCTAGTGGCTCATGTGGTAAAGAATCTGCCTGCAGTATGGGAGACCCAGGTTCAATCCCTGCTTTGGGAAGATCTGGAGAAGGGAATGGCAACCCACTCCAGTATTCTTGCCTAGAGAATTCCATAGACAGAGAAGCCTGGTGAGCTACAGTTCATGAGGTCTCAAAGAGTTGAACACAACTTAGCAACTAACACTCACACATAGTCAATTAACAGTGTTTCAAGTGGACAGCAAAGGGCCTGATGAGATTAGTTGAATGTAAAGATGGCTGATATATGCCTTAATAAATGTTCTAAAGTTTGAGAGGTAGTATATTGTGTGTAAAACATGTTTTAATTTTAGCAGAGTCCTAAACTACATGTGTGCGTGCTAAGTTGTTTCAGTCGTGTCTGACTGTGTGACCCTATGGACTATAGCTTGCCAGGCTTCTCTGTCCATGGGATTCTCCATGCAAGAATACTCGAGTGCGTTGCCATGCCCTCCTCCAGGGTATCTTTCCGATCCAGGGATTGAACCTGCCACTCCTGCATTGCAGGTAGATTCATTGCAGGTAGCACACTGAGCTACCAGGGAAGCCCATCCTGAACTACACCTAGGGTTATAACTAGGGAAATTCCAGTTAGACCCTAGGAAAGATTATATTTTTATTACATATTTAAAATCTGTAGAGTCTGGAAAGCTTACAAAGGGATTGAGTACAGTAAAGTTATGTTTTAATGGTTATATAACTATATAAAGATAAGTACATTTTGTATTCTGTTTGCCATGTTTTAAAAAGTTATTATTTGTGCATAAGTGTGAAGAAAGAATTCTGAGTAATCCTATTCTTGTCAAATTTAATCTGAACCTTTGACTTGTTCAGTTTCCCAAATTTGTAAATGTCGTAATAGCATATGATTTGTCCCATAAGAGTCATATTTGATAACTAGTTGCAGGTGGTGACTGCAGCCATGAAATTAAAAGACACTACTCCTTGGAAGAAAAGTTATGACCAACCTAGACAGCATATTCAAAAGCAGAGACATTACTTTGCCAACAAAGGTCCATCTTGTCAAGGCTATGGTTTTTCCAGTAGTCATGTATGGATGTGAGAGTTGGACGGTAAAGAAGGCTGAGCACCAAAGAATTGATGCGTTTGAACTGTGGTGTTGGAGAAGACTCTTGCAAGTCCCTTGGACTGCAAGGAGATCCAACCAGTCCATTCTGAAGGAGATCAGCCCTGGGTGTTCTTTGGAAGGAATGATGCTAAAGCTGAAACTCCAGTATTTTGGTCACCTCATGTGAAGAGTTAACTCATTGGAAAAGACCCTGATGCTGGGAGGGATTGGGGGCAGGAGGGGAAGGGGACGATAGAGGATGAGATGGCTGGATGGCATCACGGACTCGATGGACGTGAGTCTGAGTGAACTCCAGGAGTTGGTGATGGACAGGGAGGCCTGGCATGCTGCGATTCATGGGGTCGCAAAGAGTCGGACACGACTGAGTGACTGAACTGAACTGAAGGAAACAATGTTGAAATATGGTTGGTGAGCAGTCATCTTGACTTATTCACTAGCAAATTAAACCCCTTAAACATCTGCCAGAAAGTGTCTCTGATTCAGATTCTTCATGACACACATACAAACACCCCATGGATTTGAGGGGTTACTCTTGAGTAGCTAAATCTGTCTGGATTTAATTCGCAAATGTGAAAGATTATATCTGTTTTTCTACCTATCCATCTTCTATTTTCTCATGACTTGTTAATTTTCAGAAAATAAATACAATTTTGTTTATTGTTAAGCCATTAGACACTTTAAGATAAGCTTTAAAATAGTAACATAATGCCTTGTATGGCCAGGAAGCACTTTTAACAGGCTCAGGGTCTTTGGTTAGCTTGATACCATTATTTTAAACTTATTTATTTTATTTATATTTATTTATATGTTTATTTATTTATACTATTTAGAATCAAAGGTACTTACAAAGATAGAGAGGTACTGTGACCTGTTTCTCCTAATGGTTACATCTTGTAGTTGTTGTTCAATCACTCAGTCATGTCCAACTCTTTGCTACCCCATGGACTGCAGCATGCCAGGCTTCTCCATCCTTCACTGTCTCCCAGAGTTTGCTCAGATTCATGTCCTCTGAGTCAGTGATGCCATCCAACCATCTCATCCTCTTGCCCACTTCTCCTTTTGCCTTCAGTCTTTCCCAGCATCAGGGTCTTTTCCAATGAGTTGGCTGTTCTCTACTGTTGAGCTCATCTGTTCAGTTTTTCTTTTTTTGTTACTGTATTTTTCCGTTCTGAGATTTCCATTTTTTTCTTCTGTTTGCGTTGTGGTATAATTCCTAATTCTCCACCTGATTTCTTCTGATACTAACCTAGTACAGGGGAGTGGGTTTTTCTTACAACCACTTGGTGGGAATGGATATCCTAGTTCCCTACATGGTCTTCACTGACATTGCTGGATTGGTGAGAGGACTTTGTTAACTCAAAATTATCTGACACTATTTTGGCTATGACTTGTTGCAGTTAGATGAGGATGGAAGCCTGGGCTTCCCACTCAGCCTTTAGTGATAAGGGTGAAGGTTCACCACATTTTGTCTGTACTGTTTTTGACTGGAGTCGAATGATTATTGTTGTAAAGTTTTTTTTTCTCTTGCTGGTCTGGCCCTTTTTTGGTCCTTTTGCTAGAGAGCAGGCTTTTTGTGGAGATTTTGATAGCACCCACTGGTGTTTCCAGATCGCTCAGTTCTTTAGCACTCAATCTGGGATATACAGGGCAAAAAGAAAGCCTGTGGAAGTCACTGCTATATTATGTGTTAGGTCTCAAGCCCGTGTGCTTCCTTCTCACTTTTAAGAAGCTTCTTGTTTGTTTTATATATAGTATCCAGGCGTTTTCACTGTATTTATGGTGGGAAATAGGACTTCCCAGGTGGTACAGTGGTGAAGAATCTGCCTGCCAATGCAGGAGACAAAGAGACATAGGTTTGTTCCCTGGGTTGGGAAGATCTCCTGGAGTAGGAAATGGCAACCCATGCTAGTATTCTTGCCTAAAGAATCCCATGAACAGAGGAGCCTGGCAGGCTACATTCCATAGGCATTGCAAAGTTAGACATGACTGAGGGACTGAGTGTGCGCACATGTGTGCGTGTGTGTGCACACATACACGGTGAGGAATAGGGAACAACATGTCTATTTTATGTTTCCAGAATTAGAAGTCCAAAGATTGCACTTTTTCAAGAATTTTATCTGTCTTTTAGTGAACATATAGATTGCTTATGTTGTGTGTATGTCTAGAAGTGGGATTGCTAGGTAATATGTATGTGCATATTCAGCTTTAGCTTATACTATCAAAACATTTTTCCCAAATGGTTGTACCAGTTTACACTCCGGCTAGTAGAGGATGTGTTTCATTTTGTTATCTGTCCTAATCATCGCTTGATGTCAGTTTTTATTAACCCGTTGTCATAGATATATAGTAGTAAGACTTCATAGTCTTTTAAAAAGTATTTATTTATTTGGCTGCATCAGATCTTAGTTGTGGCATACGGTATCTTTCTTGTGTCATGCAGGATCTTTCATTGCATAGCACAAACTCAGTAGTTCTAGCTTGCAGGCTTAGTTGCCCTGCGGCATGTGGGATCTCAGTTACCGGATGAGGGATCGAACTCGCGTACCCGGCGTTGCAAGGTGGATTCTTAACTGCTGGACCACTAGGGAAGTCCCAAGGCTTCATAATCTTGATCTGTATTTTCCTGATAACTAATTCCAAGTAGTTTATAGATTTAAATGTTGAAACTAAAGCATAAAGGTGTTAACTGGCAATAGCACAGAGTATTTTCCTGATTTTGTTGTAAGAATTTTTTTGTAAATAGGACACACAAAGTGCTGACCATAAAAGGAAAAATTGATAGATTGAGCATGATTAAAATTAAGAACTTCTATTCATCGAAGGCATTTTGTGATAAAATGAAAAGGCAAACCATAAGCTGGGAGAAGCTATTTTCAATAAAATGATTCAAAAAGGACTCTTACCCAGAATATGTAAAGAATTCTTAAAAATCAGGATACTAAACCAGACAACCTCATTGTTAGATGAGCAAAAAGCTTGGAAAAGACTTTACAAAAGATAATATCCAAATGACCAATACACATACAAAAATGTGATCATTTTTATTAATCATGAGAGAAATACAAGTTAAACACATTTTTGTCAAAGATGCAAAAAAATGTTTCAATGAAGGGAGGATAAGCTTTTCAATGAATGGTGTTGAAACAGTGGGGTATTCATAAGCTGAAGACAAACCTTGAATTAAGCCTAACCCCCATTCAAAAATCAAGTCAAAGTGGATCCTAAATCTGAGTGTAAAAATGATATGTAAGAGAACATAGAAGAAAGTCTTTAGGAACTAAGATTAAGCAGAGATGTCTTAGCTGTGACACCAAAAGCATATAAGCCATTAAATAAAAAATCAATAATTGAACAACCAAAATTAAAAACTTTTGTCTGTGAGAGACTATGTGAAGAAGAGGAAAAGACAAGCCACCAACTTTGAAACTGCATATCTAACAAAGAAGTCATATGTAGAGTATATGAAGAATTATCTAAATGTAATGGTAAGAGAAGTTGTTTTTTTCAGTTAGAAAATTAGTCAAGGACTTAAACTTATGCTTCACTGAAGAGAATCTATGTCTGGCAAAAGAAAAGAAAAAAACACAGGAAAAGATGTTCGGCATGATTAGCTAACAGGGAAATGTAAATTAAAACCACAAGATATCATTTCATATCTATCAAAGTAACTAAAAATAAAAAAATAGTAATACTGCCAAATGCTGATGAGGTTGCAGAGAAGAAACTGGATTTCTTCTGCAGTGCTGGTGAGAAAATGAAATGGCACAGCCACTCTTCCTGAAAAATAGGTATTTTTTTTTTAAACTAAACCATCAAACATTTGCTTAATTGTAAAATCTTGCAATCACAGTCTTGGAAATTTATGCCAGAGAAGTGAAAACTTTCTATGTGAAAATTTTCACATCGAAACCTATACACATCTTTATTTTTGATAAACAAAAACTGGAAACAACCCAAATGTCCTTTAACATGTGACTGGATAAACAAATTGTGATATGTCCATATAATTAAATACTGCTCAGGAGTAAAAAGAAATGAACTGTTCATAATGATCCAGACAACAACTTGGATGGATCTTGAGGGTATTATGCTGAGTGAAAAATGCCAGTCTCAAAAAGTTACATATGATGTGATTCCATTCATATGGTATTCTTGATGTTACAAAATTATAGTGATAAAGAGCCCGTTAGTGGTTGCCAGGGATTAGAGTTAAGGAGATAGTGTAAATACTAAGGGATAACTTATGGGAGGTTTTTTGTGGTGATGGAATGGTTCTGATTCCTGCTTGGTTATATGATTCTGCATATGTGATAAATTTTCATGGAGCTATACACCAAGCAATAAAAATATGTATAAAAACCAGTGAAATCCAAACAAACTCTGTGATTGAGTTCATAGTTTTGTACCAGTACCCATGGCAGTTTCCTGTTTTTGACAACATATTGTAGCTATGTAAGTTGTTGCCATTTGGAAAAGCTGGATGAACCAGTACACAGGAACTCTTTGTACCACTTTTGCAAATTCTTATGAACCGTAACTATTTTTTAAAGGTTATACTTTATTAAAAGACAATATCATGAGTTATCTAAGATCTGAAACATTGGAATTCTCATACTCTGCTGGTGGGAATGTAAATTGGAATGACCACTTTGGAGAACTATTTGTTCAGCTTTAATAGTGCCATGTATATACTGTGTGATCCTGCAGTTCTACTCTTAGGTATATATACCTAAAAGAAATGCTTGCAGATTTTTAACCAAAAACATACAAAAATGGTTTATAGCAACACCATCCAAATATGGTTCATATTTTAATTGTGTCTTATTGTGTACCTTAATACTAAGAAAATCTGAAAATATCCTGGTTAAGTTTAATTTAGTATGGGCTTACATATTCCAGACTGAATAATATTAAAGGTTAAATAGTTGTAGAATAATTCTTGATGCTGGTTCAGTCACTTGAATCTCTGTTTCTTTATTTTTCTTCTGAGGACAAAATTACACGTTTGCTTCCCACTTGTATGCCTTTAAGAAACAAAATATGTCACTGACTACATCTTTATCGTGTAAATAAGTACCTCTATTATTGCAAACTAGACTATATTACAATTGTTTATATGTCTTTTAAAATTTTTTGTAGTTAGTGGTCTCCTTTAGTGCAGTTACCAGATTTTTTTTTTCATCTTTTGTATTCCCAGAGTAGTTCAGCACTTGGAATTGATAACAGTTTGATAAACATGCTTATTAAACCCATTCAACTGTTCATTAGTGGATAGATTACCAAAGAGTTTTGAAGTTCTCTCCTCTGTTTTCTCTTATCTGTGTGTTTTTTAACCCATATAGTCCATACTGTTCTATATGCTTGATCCTTTAGCTGGTGTGGAATAGATCTAAGTAACTGAAGTAATTTTGGAGCAGCATTTGCCCATAAACTTTAAGTATATCTACTAATTAAAGAAAGCACAGTTCATTCTCTGTAATGAGTATGTTTTACAGATAAGTATAAAGAAGAAAATAATGATCATCATCTTAGTGACCAGAGGTAACCACTGTTAACGTTGTTTGTATGTAGCTATGTATATGTTTTGTTTTCTAATACAGTTGCAATTATACTTAATTAAGTTCTATATCCTGCTTTTTTCCCCCACATAAGGTAATATTGTAGTTTTTTTTTTTTTCTTTCTTTCTTTTGCGCCACACCACATGGCATGCAGGAATTTTAGTTCCCCAGCCAGGGATCCAACCCATGCCCCTGCAGTGGAAGCATGGAGTCTTAACCACAGGACAAGTCCCTATATTGTAGATTTTTATGGTAATGTACCATGTTGAATAGGCAGAGTGTAAGTTAGTCTTGTGTGTCACACAGGTTTTTTCCCCCAAACTAATGCCCTTGTAAATAACACTGTGATGAACATATATTCTTACATTTCTGGTAATTTCTATAGGTTATATTCCTAGACATGTGATAGCTCCAAGATGATGATATAAAACATGACTAGTACTGTAATTCATCTTGTACCAGAATTTTTCTTTATTATGAGCTTGTTCTTATTAAATTTTGAGCTTCTTTGCATTCTGGTTTATAATACTATACCTATAATAGGTATGGAATTTTAGTTACTAATTTTCTGTCATGAAGTTGTAGAAAGTAAGGCTTGGTGTATAATGGCATTTTATGGAGATTGTTTTGAGTTCATTATATTCCAGAGTTTTTCTCAACTGTCAACAGTAAACAAATTGTATAGTCATCTAGTGAAATATTATGCAGCTAACAGGGTTGATGTTTACTAAGAAATTTTAGAAAATGCTTATAATATAAACTGTATATACAGATACTGTATTATCTTGGCTGAATAAGACAAAAATGTATATACTTGGAAAAAGAAACCTATATATGAAGTGTACTATGCTTTGAATGGAGGTTATTTTTATAGAGTAGAACTGAATAATTTTTTTTTCTTTAAACTTGTTTATATATTTTTAAAATGTTATCTATGATCTTTTAAAATTAGATTTCTGTTTATATCAAATTAATATAATTACATATATAAAAATTAGTCTGTTCACCAGAGGTCTGTTCAACCTCTTCCTACTCATGACCTCCACACTCTGCAGATAACAGTTTCAAATCTTAGCAGTTCTTCTGGTTAACATCAGTAAAGCCATAAAATCTTACTTCATGTACTCTTTTATTCTATTTACATATATCATTTCTACAATTTAAGGTGGCAGTTTACTCACATGCATATACATGCTTTTCCACATTCATTTTCTCAGTACCCTTTTCCTTGCTATTTGCCTAAGTCAGTTTGGAGTGTTTGCTTAGTTGTGACTATGTAAATATTCACAGTTAAGCCATTTAAAACGCTATTACTTTTCCTTTTTTTCTGCGCCTGTTCATTTTTGTTGAAGTTATGGCTTTTTTTTTTTTTTTACCATTTGCTTAGTTTTCTTTGACTATTGCTAATTCATTCCCAAATTCCCTACAGAAATATAAATTCTTTTGTTTCAGTATAGCAGGTAATCTATCAATTTTGTTTACTTTTTTCTTGAATACATTCTTCCTGGAGCCCTCTGTCTTGTTGATCCTATTTTTGTTACCTTGTTGTTGTTCAGTAGTCATGTCTGACTACTTATGACTCCATGGACGGCAGCATGCCAGGCTTCCCCGTCCTTCACTATTTCCCAGAGTTTGCGCAAACTCATGTCCATTGAGTCAGTGATGCCATCCAACCAACTCATCCTCTGTTGCCTCCTTTTCCTCCTGCCCTCAGTCTTTTCCAGCATCAGGGGCTCTTCCCATCATGTGGCCAAAGTATTTGAGCTTCACCTTTAGCAGTCCTTCTAATGAATATTCACGGTTGAATTCCTTTAGAATTTACTGGTTTGATCTCCTTCCTGTCAAGGGGACTCTCAAGTGTCTTCTCCAGTACCATAATTCAAAAGCATCAATTCTTTGGCACTCAGCCTTCTTTGTGGTCCAACTCTCACATCTGTACCCTTTCCTGGTGGCTCAGATGGTAAAGAGTCTGCCTGCAATAGAGGAGGCCTGGGTTCAATCCCCAGGTCAAGAAGATCCCAGTGAGAAGGGCATGACAACCCACTCGAGTATCCTCGCCTGGAGAATCCCATGGACAGAGGAGCCTGGTGGGCTACAGTCCATGGGATTGCAAAGAGTCAGACACGACTGAGCAATTGACACAACAGCAACTCACATCCATACATGACTACTGGAAAAATCATAGCTTTGATTATACAGAAATTTGTCAGCAAAGTGATGTCTCTGCTTTTTAATGTGCTGTCTAGGTTTGTCATAGCTTTTCTTCCAAGGAACAAGCGTCTTTTAATTTCATGGCTGCAGTGACTGTCTTCTGTGATTCTTGAGCCCAAGGAAAATCTGTCACTGTTTCCACCTTTTCCCCATCTACTTGCCCAGAAGTGCTAGGACCAGATGCCATGTTCTGTGTTTTAAATGTTAAGTTTCAAGCCAGCTTTTTCACTGTCTTTTCACCCTCATCAAGAGGCTCTTTAATTCCTCTTTGACTTCTGCCATTAGAGTGGTATTATCTGCATACCTGAGGTTATTGATATTTCTCCTGGAAATGTTGATTCCAGGTTGTAATTAATCTAGCCCAGCATTTCATGTGATGTACTCTGCGTATAAGTTAAATGATCAAGGTGACACTACATAGCCTTGACGTGCTCCTTTCTCAGTTTGGAACCAATTCGTTGTTCTATGTCCAGTTCTAACTGTTGCTTCTTGACCTGCATATAGGTTTCTCAGGCGGGTAGGGTGGTCTAGTATTCTTACCTCTTTAGAATTTTCCACAGTTTGTTGTGATCTACACAACCAAAGGCTTTAGCGCAGTCAGTGAACCAGAAGTAGATGTTTTTCTGGAATTCTCTTGCTTTTTCTGTGATCCAGCCATTGTTGGCAATTTGATCTCTGGTTACTCTCCCTTTTCTAAATCCATCTTGAACATCGGGAATTTGTTGGTTCAGGTACTGCTGATGTCTAGCTTGAAGGATTTTGAGCATTACCTTGCAACCATGTGAAATGAGCACACTTGTACAGTAGTTTGAACATTCTTTGGCATTGCCTTTCTTTTCGGATTGGAATACAAACTTATTTTTTCAGTCTTGTGGCCATTGCTGAGTTTTCCAAATTAACTGATGTTGAGCAAAGCCACCTGTTACCCTATACCTTGCATCTATCTAACTTCTGTTTACATATGTTACATTATATTGCAATTGCAGGGATTCCCTGGTGACTCAATGCTAAAAGAATCTGTCTGCCAATGCAGGAGATGGGGGTTCGATCCCTGGTCTGAGAAGATATCCTGGGGAAAGAAATAGCAACCCACTCCAGTTTTTTAGTGTAGAAAATTCCATCAAGAGAGGAGGCATGGTGGGCTTGAAGTCAGTGGGGTTGCATAGAGTCAGACAGGACAGCTACTTAACAACAACTGAACAACAATTGTAATTATATATCAGCCACCCCTCCTACACTCAGCTCCTTGAGCAGTGTCCTTCATTTTGAATACTTAATGCTCATAACACTCAGTTCAGTTCACTTCAGTCGCTCAGTCATGTCCGACTCCTTCCGATCCCATGAATTGCAGCACGCCAGGCCTCCCTGTCCATCACCAACTCCTGGAGTTCACTCAAACTCACGTCCATCGAGTCGGTGATGCCATCCAGCCATCTCATCCTCGGTCATCGCTTCTCCTCCTGACCCCAATCCCTCCCAGCATCAGAGTTTTTCCAATGAGTCAACTCTTCGTGTGACGTGGCCAAAGTACTGGAGTTTCAGCTTTAGCATCATTCCGTCCAAAGAAATTCCAGGGCTGATCTCCTTTAGAATGGACTGGTTGGATCTCCTTGCAGTCCAAGGGACTCTCAAGAGTCTTCTCCAACACCACAGTTCAAAAGTATCAATTCTTTGGTGCTCAGCTTTCTTCACAGTCCAACTCTCACATCGATACATGACCACAGGAAAAACCATAGCCTTGACGAGTTGGACCTTTGTTGGCAAAGTAATGTCTCTGCTTTTCAATATGCTATTTAGGTTGATCATAACTTTCCTTCCAAGGAGTAAGCGTCTTTTAATTTCATGGCTGCAGTCACCATCTGCAGTGATTCTGGAGCCCAAAATAATAAAGTCTGAAACTGTTTCCACTGTTTCCCCATCTATTTCCCATGGAGTGATGGGACCAGATGCCATGATCTTCGTTTTTTGAATGTTGAGCTTTAGCCAACATTTTCCCTCTCCTCTTTCACTTTCATCAAGAGGCTTTTTAGCTCCTCTTCACTTTCTGCCATTAGGGTGGTGTCATCTCCATATCTGAAGTTACTGCTATTTCTCCCGGCAATCTTAATTCCACCTTGTGCTACTTCCAGCCAAAGGTTTCTCATGATGTACTCTGCATATAAGTTAAATAAGCAGGGTGACAATATGCAGCCTTTACATACTCCTTTTCCTGTTTGGAACCAGTCTGTTGTTCCATGTCCAGTTTCTAACTGTTGCTTCCTGACCTGCATACAGATTTCTCAAGAGGCCAGGTCAGGTGGTCTGGTATTCCCACCTCTTTCAGAATTTTCCACAGTTTATTGTGATCCACACAGTCAAAGGCTTTGGCATAGTCAATAAAGCAGAAATAGATGTTTTTCTGGAACTCTCTTGCTTTTTCGATGATCCAGCGGATGTGGGCAATTTGATCTCTGGTTCCTCTGCCTTTTCCAAAGCCAGCTTGAACATCTGGAATTTCTCAGTTCACGTATTGCTGAAGCCTGGCTTCGGAGAATTTTAAGCATTACCTTACTAGCGTGTGAGATGAGTGCAATTGTGCAGTAGTTTGAGCATTCTTTGGCATTGCCTTTCTTTGTGATTGGAATGAAAACTAACCTTTTCCAGTCCTGTGGCCACTGCTGAGTTTTCCAAATTTGTTGGCATATTGAGCAGCACTTTCACAGCATCATCTTTCAGGATTTGATAGCTCAACTGGAATTCTATCACCTCCTCTCGCTTTCTTCGTAGTGATGCTTTCTAAGACCCACTTGACTTCACACTCCAGGATGTCTGGCTGTAGGTGAGTGATCACACCATCGTGATTATCTGGGTTGTGAAGCTCTTTTTTGTATAGTTCTTCTGTGTATTCTTGCCACCTCTTCTTAATATCTTCTGCTTCTGTTAGGTCCAAACCATTTCTGTCCTTTATCAAGCCCATCTTTGCATGAAATGTTCCCTTGGTATCTCTAATTTTCTTGAAGAGATCTCTAGTCTTTCCCATTCTGTTGTTTTCCTCTATTTCTTGGCATTGATCGCTGAGGAAGGCTTTCTTGTCTCTCCTTGCTATTCTTTGGAACTCTGCATTCAGATGCTTATATCTTTCCTTTTCTCCTTTGCTTTTTGCTTCTCTTCTTTTCACAGCTATTTGTAAGTCTTCCCAGACAGCCATTTTGCTTTTTTTTGCATTTCTTTTCATGGGGATGGTCTTTGATCCCTGTCTCCTGTACAATGTCACGAACCTCCATCCATAGTTCATCAGCACTCTGTCAGATCTAGTCCCTTAAGTCTATTTCTCACTTCCACTGTATAATCATAAGGGATTTGATTTAGGTCATACCTGAATGGTCTAGTGGTTTTCCCTACTTTCTTCAGTTTAAGTCTAAATTTGGCAATGGGGAGTTCATGATCTGAGCCACCGTCAGCCCTGGTCTTGTTTCTTTTGACTCTGTAGAGCTTCTCCATCTTTAGCTTAAAAGAATTTATTGCCAAATTCAGACTTAAATTAAAGAAAGTAGGGAAAACCACTAGACCATTCAGGTATGACCTAAATCAAATCCCTTATGATTATACAGTGGAAGTGAGAAATAGATTTAAGGGCCTAGATCTGATAGATAGAGTGCCTGAGGAACTATGGAATGAAGTTCGTGACATTGTGCAGGAGACAGGGATCAAGACCATCTCCATGGAAAAGAAATGCAAAAAAAGCAAAATGGCTGTCTGGGGAGGCCTTACAAATAGCTGTGAAGAGAAGAGGCGAAAAGCAAAGCAGAAAAGGAAAGATATAGGCATCTCAATGCAGAGTTCCAAAGAATAACAAGAAGAGATAAGAAAGCCTTCTTCAGCGATCAATGCAAAGAAATAGATGAAAAGAACAGAATGGGAAAGACTAGAGATCTCTTCAAGGAAAATTAGAGATACCAAGGGAACATTTCATGCAAAGATGGGCTCAATAAGGGGACAGAAATTGTATGGATCTAACAGAAGCAGAAGATATTAAGAAGAGGTGGCAAGAATACACGGAAGAACTGTACAAAAAAGATCTTCACTACCCAGATAGTCATGATGATGTGATCACTAATCTAGAACCAGACATCTTGGAATGTGAAGTCAAGTGGGCCTTAGAAAGCATCACTACGAACAAAGCTAGTGAAAGTGATGGAATTCCATTTGAGCTGTTTCAAATCCTGAAAGATGATGCTGTGAAAGTGCTATACTCAATATGCCAGCAAATTTGGAAAACCCAGCAGTGGCCACAGAACTGGAAAAGGTCAGTTTTCATTCCAATTCCAAAGAAAGGCAATGCCAAAGAATGCTCAAACTACTGCACAATTGCACTCATCTCACATGCTAGTAAAAGTAATGCTCAAAATTCTCAAAGCCAGGCTTCAGCAATACATGAACTGTGAACTCCCTGACATTCAAGCTGGTTTTGAAAAGGCAGAGGAACCAGAGATCAAATTGCCCACATCCGCTGGATCATGAAAAAAGCAAGAGAGTTCCAGAAAAACATCTATTTTCTTCTTTATTGACTATGCCAAAGC